>NC_134198.1:7775283-8090723 GCF_964188355.1 Buteo buteo | reverse complement strand
AAACAGATGGGCCCATCTTTCTCAGTATAACTCATTTAAGCAGCACACAGCGAAAATGTACCTCTCAAACAGAAATATTAAAACTATAATCCAGTTCGTTTATATAACAAAGGGTTAAGAGATACCTTGCTTACCAACTGTAAGTATCTATAAGGCAAGAGGTACCTAAGAATAGACAGCTGTTTAATTTAGCAGAAAAAAGAGCATTACAGAATCCAATGGTAGAAAGCTATTACTTAGCTGTGTTCATGTAAGTCACATTTCTTTATTTCTATACAATGAAAATAAATAATCTATTAGCACCAACTGTTGCCAGATATGGCAGGTTATCTACCTTTCCAAATCTTTACAAAAAGCTTTGATAACTTTCTAAAAGAGATGTCACATTTCAAGTGGACGTTACAGTCTCAAGGAATACACGAAGTCTTTCGCAGGAGGTTCCAAGACCCGCACTATGCAAGGAATCCAAGTAAATTAGTAGGACTAGATTACCAGCCTTGCCACACAGCAACCCGCAAAAGGCAAGGGAGAAAAGCAAAATTTGGCCTTGGCACACATGTGGCAGAAGTTCTCAAGGAGAGGAACAAGTTAGTAACTTAAACAAAAGGAATAGTTTATAGCTACTTAATAACCCCATCTTCTGGTTTTCTCCACAACAGGCAGTGCTGAGAGTGAATCTACAACTGCAAAGTTTGACAGTAGTCAAATCTCGACTGTATTACTAGTTTCTCTACACTTAAGAATGGAGGTTTTTTACTTCAGCAAAGTAGTTTAGAGCAGCAGCCGTAAGAGGATTGGACTGCCTCATTTATTACAGCCCAGCTGTGCCTTAAGGACACTGGCTGGCTAGTTGCATTATTGAGGCTCAGAAAGGCAACACAGGTTATGAAGGGTTTTTATACACATACTTCTTACTGCAACTTCAGAAGCAACTACATTTTACAAAGATGGAAAGGAAAACTTAATTAATTTTAACGTGTTCAGAAGGAGGGACAGAGAAATGGTAAGAGAACCTGAAAAAAACACAAGCAACAGAATTTCATCTCCGATACTTACCAGAATATGCTAGGGATATATATGCATATAAATAGACTGATAGATCTATCTGAAACAAAAAAAAGGAAAACTGCATTTGTTCTTTACCTGGTTAACATTCTAATAGAGATAGGGCATACAGAAATTGCTGGATTTTTTGTGATGAAATAACTAAGTTTGCCTGGAAGCAGCAGAACTAGCAAAGCTCAGGTTTCTTCAGAAACAGTATCTTGAAATTTCCTTATGCAAGATGTATTGCTTCTCCTCCTTTTTCATTACAATTACTTTAAGTTCCTCCCCTCTTCCCTAATTCCTTCTCTTTTCCTATCCTTTCTATTCCCTTTCCAGAAGAGAATTCTCCCAGCTCTCTTCCACCTCAACTAACTCCTTGCTGGCCCAGAGCCAGCACGTGCTCTGAAGACTTCCATATAGACATGCTGATTTGCTGCTGAATACCCATGTACTGACAATGGGGCTAAAAGAACAGCTAATAATAGTTATTAAGCATAAATTCAGCTTGCCTGTCATATTGACATATTGGTTAGGAAACCAATCTAAAAATAACTTTTTTCTTTTTCCTGCTGGAGATTAGTTGGTTTAGTAGGCTGGTACAAATGCTTTTCAATTCCTGAATATTTGATTCCAAATACCACAATCTGATCACACACACACACACAGAATCTTGGTTTAGACTCTGTTGAACACTATTATACAACTGTGATGAAATTTGGCAATTCAGTCCCACTTCCCACTACCTGGAATCTCCACAGAAATAACAACAAAAAACAGTCAATTATTAGATTTGTGGCAGATGCTGATTAGGATAGCCAGATTTTAAAATGAATACGCATAAACACATTCCTCTCATATTCTCACTAAGCCTTCCTTTTTCTTATCTGCCAAGTAAAACCTGTACTTCAAATTCCTTTTTAAAATCCTTTTTAAAATCCACTTCTTTAGGAAGTCTTTTCATCTTTTACCCATTTTACCTCATGTTTGTATTACACTGCACAAAATTACAGTGCTACTTTTTCTTCTGCTGCTTTAAGTAAGGATTCAATAGAGAAGAACTCAAAAGCTGAAGGATATCTTATTCTGCCGGATCTGAGAAGAAAATCATATTGCAGGTATAGGACACAGGTTCTGGGGGCTTCCAGAGCACGAAGAAGGGTTTCACTTTTGGCTCATGAGGAGGTCATAAGCAAAGGTACATCCCCCCAAAGTGGTGAGTGAAAGCTTGTACCAACAACTCTTTTATTGTTTTTGGGTTGGGGGAGGTGGGTGGGTGTTGTCACAGCACTGAACCCCAAAAACTCTGTTCAGGGGCAGAAACTCTCTAAAAACATGCATTTGTGTTACTGGGAAGCACAGTGGTATACCTTGGAGCTTGCAGAGGGACTCTATAAGACCACTTGTTATTTATCTATAAGATAAATAGTACCAAGTACACGTGTAGGTCCCGCCTCACTTGCACTTTTTTGACTCCAACTTCTCCTCTTCCACTAAAAGTTGCCTCTTAAAAACTTCAGTGTATTTGAGAGGTTAATATGTATTTTTTAATTCAACGCTGTGAGTACACTAATGTACAATGGACTGGTATTACAGACCTGAAAGTTTCTAGGTTATCCAGAAATACACCATCCAGATAAATACCTGTTCACCTTAGTGTGGATAGATACTTATTGAGGGATCTATGTAAGAAAACTTGTTAAACCCTTGCACTTTACAGATTAATATTTGTGACTTTTAAAAAATTGTTACACTTATTTGAAAAGAAGTTGAATAATGCCAAATTAACCACAGAAAATTGGTATCTGCAATTTTTAAAATATATTTTAAATACTTGTGAACTTTGCCTTTTTTCTCTGAAAAGTGTAGATTCCTCAATGATTATATTATGCTTACTATAAGATCCCCGTATACAAAATCCGTACAAGAATA
Source organism: Buteo buteo (assembly GCF_964188355.1). Classification (NCBI taxonomy): domain Eukaryota; kingdom Metazoa; phylum Chordata; class Aves; order Accipitriformes; family Accipitridae; genus Buteo; species Buteo buteo. Next base: position 8,087,747 of record NC_134198.1, on the reverse strand, counting down.
GAGAACAATTCCCTACAGATCTCTAGAGTTTTTCAAATCTCTTTTCTTTTTATTAACAAAAGGTTTTAAATAAGAATTGTTACAGGTTTACAGAAACCATTCAGAACTGAAAGTCTAGAGCTCTCAAAAGGGAAATGCATGTTTATTTATAACCACCTCTAACTATGTGTACATTTATCTTGCTAATAAGAATAAAATCCACAGTGATTAACAATCTAACAATGACAACAACAAGAATAATGTATGTTACTAAACTCAAATTTAAAATTTAAATAAGAGGCATTTAAAATAGATTTAAATTTCCATTGGAATTAAAATAGCTTATTTTTAAGTATGGACTCACTATGCGACATTTACATAAATTTAACAAAAGCAGCATTAACAGTAAAGTTTTAAAGAAAAAAATCAAACCAGCAATCCATTGGAAATCACCAAATATAAAATTAGAACCAGATTTCATTGAAGTGCTAATCAGGTTTTCAAACCAGGAACCTTTCAGGAAGGGCAAAATACTTTCCCTATTTCATTTCGTTCCAGTTCAGATCCTTACTAATTCAATTGGTTCATATGAACAGCTAAATGAAAAAGCTGAGAACAGTGAGACTGGAGGAGCTCTACTTTTTTTCCAAAATATTGAAAGTGTATCAAAATCAGTTCAGGCTAATCAATTAGTCTAAACAACTAACAATATATAAAATTGTTTGTTAAATACCAGTTTTACAAGCACGTAATTTTTGTGACAGATTTGTAACAGATTTTTCTTATGTATCTAATAAAGATGAGGGGTTTTTACTTAACAGAATTTTAATTTACTTTCTGTGCATTTCTAAACCTTTTCCAGTCTTCTTTGGAATGAAATGACAAAATAAATACAAAATGCTTCATTTGTAAGAATTTAATATTAAAAAAGTATATCTGAAAATCAAAATAAAGGGATGACTTGTAAGTACTATAATACAGGTTGATTAAAAAAAGCAGCATCACATTTAGGAAAAAATGAGTAGAAATACTAACATGGTTAAAGATGCCTTACAAAGTTAAACTGAGTTGGATCACTATTTATCAAAGAAAAAGCATTTGTTGTTATTTTAACAAAAATATAACACGCAAATATATTGGGACAGTACCATTTTAAAGAAGTGACTCAGAATTCTAATTTACTAACGTCTCAATAAACGTCAAGATATTATACACAAAGATTACCAAGTTTGAATTTGACCAATCCATTAAGGAGAAGTTCACATTTAAGTTTGTCACTGATCCCCTACGTGCCTTACAGTTCCTACCAGAAGTTGCATCATTATTTTAACAATAAAACTGTAAATGTAACTGCAAATGTTTCTGAAACTGGAAGACAAAATCTTAGAGGGGCTAAAACTCAGGCACAAAGTTAAGTGTTATCTTAAGCCACCTATAAGCAATGACTTCAAGAACTTTTGCCTTTAATCATAAGACAAAAAGAATAAAGTATATTTTAGTCTGTGCTTGTTATTTTACTGGTTGCTCTCAAGCAATGCCTTCCATGATCCTATGCTCCCAACAGCCTATTTCTTCCAGCATAATCACAACACACATATTCTTTCACACTTCCTGGGAAAACACAATCCCAATGCCTCCATTCAGTATCTGCTACTGACATACTCTGATTTGGACAATATTGTTATGGATTTTCCCTGATTAAGTTCCCTGGTTAGTCTTGTATCATTACATAAATTATTAATTAGGAACACCACAGTATTAAATCAACGGAATTCCTTATCGATTACCTGAAAAAAATACTGTCACTAGCTCTAAGCATAATATTAATTATCAGAAATCATGTACTCTCAGAGATTTCATTCCTATATTAGAAGACTGAATTTGGCTCAGAATTTACTTTTTGTAGATGATACATTGTATGGACTGGCAGTTGCACTTAAATTATTTGGCAATAACATTGATATTGTATTCTTAGCCGTGAAGTAAAAACTCTCCATTAACAAGGGGGGTTTTGTGTTCTTTATTCTGTTCTTCAATCAGGCTGAAATTGCCAATCTGTACAAAATTATCCCTTTGTGATGAGATAAAAATTTGTTAAAAACTTTGGATTGTCTTTAACCACAATGCAAAATGAATACAACATTCAAACATTTTGGATATGTAATTTGGCTTTATTTAAGATCAAGGTTCACTTTGAAATGCAAACCTATTTTCAATGTAATCCACCAGCATAATGTTGGAAAAGGAATTTGCATTTAATAGTAATTTTGATTTTCCTTCAAAAAAAAGAGTAGCAATATAGTATTTCTTGCTAGTCTACCTGAAAGGAAAACATTTGCTTCAAAGCTATGATTTTTGTAGTTTCTAGCTCATTCTAAAAAGCAGATATTCATAAAGGCTTGTATTTATTTTGAATTCACACACTAGAATTAAAAAGTACCGTTTGTTCTTATTTTGTAAATAACTTGTGAAAACATCTGAGGGAAAAAAAGTAAAAGAATATGTAATGCATTTTCAAATAAAAATCACTCATTAAATTTCTAAGTCAGCGTGCTGTAAGCATCTGTTGGAAATGTTCATTCCAAAGTCTAGAAGAAATGAACATTTTCTCAGTAGAAGGGTACACTATGCAAACCTAAATATAGTCATCCTTTGAAATCACACATGAGCTTTAATCAATATGTAATTTACAATTAAGCAATTATTTTCTGATTTACAAGCATTACAAGCATAACAAATACGATTAACCTAGTATTTCAGACACAAATTAGCTCAATTAATATACCCCACCTATATATGCCACTATGAATCTATGTACATTTTCCCATTTTGATTTTTAATTGGATATGAAACATAGCTCTAACACACAAGTAAAGATCTAAAGCTAAATTCTTTGAGCACCTGTATGTTCATTTTAAAGCAGTGATGCAAATGTAATGTTTTGTGTAGATGAGCTACGCGACAAGTTAAACAAGTTTCTAAATCAAATCAGAATATACCAACAAAATACTGTATATGTTTACAAGAGTTACAAGATGAAAAGTGATTAATAAAAAACCTCTCCTTAAAACAAAGTAATTCTGTTCTCTGTGCTTTAGGGGGGTGACATAATATAGGCAGCCATGTCATAATCTAGCTCAAAGAGCTATAAACTCTTTTACATCCAGAGTCACCAAAACCAGTTTAGACATCTGTCTCAGGCTGAGATGAGTCCTTCTTTATAAATATCTATTTTTTTCCACTGACTATGAGTGTGCAGATGATGTTCTCAGATCTAGATATCTACACTATGGACATCTGAAGTTAGGTGAGATGAATCCCGTCTTAGGTTTTGTAAAGTCAGTTTCTGTTACCTGTTTCTGACAAATTGCCCTCCTTCTGCAATACGTTTGGCTGATATTTGACCTAGTATCTTATTCTTCCTGGTTCTTTTGTTATTTAATTATTTTTTATTAATGTATACCTTGTTCATTTGTTTAACTGTCCTTTGTATGTTAAAGTTTAACAAGTATATAAAGTAGCATTTTTCACATCCTTATCTGTCTAAAAAGAAAGGATAAATCAAAATAGTTATGTATGAACTTACCAGAGTTCAAAAGCTAATTAACGTTTCAAATGGGAACAGACAGAAGGAGTTTTGCAATTCAGTCATGCTATTTGGCAAAAAGATGTCATTCCTAGACAGACGAAAAGTCTGTTACAATTATCTGTGTATCTCCGTTAAGTCAGTTAATAATTCCTGTTCACCCCTAAATATGGGGTGTACTGATTAATTTATCTTTTACCAGATTTTGAAAGAAAACAAATTAGACATTGGAAGTTCAAGGAAAACATTTCTAATTGAGTTCAAACTCAATATTTATTTTAATTCTGTCAGCAAAATAACTGATTTCAGTTCAGCTGGAACATTATAAAATTTTAGTTCATCCATGACTGCTAAGAATTTTGCAGGAAGTAGGTTCCAACTCCATTTAAAAAAACAAAAAGCTATAGGTCTCCAAGTATCATTTTATATAAATATACGTATCAAGTTCACATAATACCATACTATCAGACACATTAGCTCTTCTAAAAGGAGAACCCACGCAAACATGAAAATCTACACAAGGTTGATTAAATCCTAAAAAACTGAAGACTACACATGCTCAGATGAGTTGCATAAAATAAATATTTTGGGGTCTTTTACCCTAATTAAGAATCCTCTACCACATCACAGTTCCTAAATAATAAATAAAATGTAAGATAGGTCAAAAGGAAGACATCTATATTTAGCTATCTACATGGAACTGCCCATATTCACGAGGGTACACATATCTGGAAGCACCAGTTACAGTCAAGGGAGAATCTATGCAACTCAAATCAGGGGAGGCAACAGAGCATCCCAGCTCACCTAAAGTAAATGCCCATCAACTCACCAGTTGTATCTATCACTGATCTGAATGATACCTTCAAACAGCATTAAACAGCAACCTTTACCAAGGCACAAAGAAATTAGTCTTTCATAGCACAGAAGAGAAGATCACGGCACAGATAAATAATTGGATAAAAGATGGAAAGTAAGAAAAGTTGAGTAAAATTAAGTTGTATTAGGTTATTTATGGATTTAAGATAGGGCCCGGTGTCAGAAATTGCAGGACTTAATAAGACTGAGTAACTGGACAACAAAATAGTAAACAATATTCAACATAGGTAAACATAAGGTGATGAGTTGATGTAAATAGCTATCCCAACTTTATCTACATGATGACAGATATGGATGACCAATGACCACTAAAGAATCAGGTTTGAGGTTATAAATGAGAGTTGAACAAAACCAACACATTAAAACTGTGATTAAAAAAGCATATCTAGTATTACCAAATGTTAGAAAAGAGAACAAAAGAAGAGAACAGAAATCATTAATACAACAGATATGATCCACCTGCCTCTGGTACCTGTGTGCAGACCCTCCCTGCCCCAATTCTAAAGATATGGTAAAACTGGAAAATGTATGTAAATAGGCCAGCAAGTGCGATCCAATGCAATAGCTTTGATTAATTTGACGAGTACTCATTAGCCCAGGGAAGAGATGATTGAGAGAACATACAAAAGAATTAAATAAAACTGTCACAAGGAAAATATAAGGAAGGGATGACTGTCCACTGTCTCTTTCCAGATGAATATAAAATGGTATCAAATGATGCTGATGTTGGGTTCAAAACACACCAAAGCAGGTGGTTCTTTACAGAGCATGGATTCAGTCATGTAATTCCTTGATGTAAAATGCTGTGGATGCTAGAGGTCACTTGAAGTTTTTTTAAAAAACCCAAACAAACAAACAAAAAAAACCCAAAACAAAAACCACACACACAGAAAAAAAAAAAAGGAAAAAAAACCAACCCAAAACCCCAAAAACCCAAAACACTAGGAACAAAATATGGGGGGGGGGGGGGGGGAGGGGAATCATCAATATAAATTGAAATCGAGCACCTCCTCTGGCTCAGGAAGTCCTTGAGCTGTGAAAATATTCCACCTGTTTGACAAGCTCATTTTCTCTTCCCTAGCATACGCTGTTGGTCATTGTTGGTGACAGACCACAGGGAGGGATGAGTCTCCGCATTGACCCGGCGCAACCACGAACTCCTCCAGAGAAGCACATATATTGAAGTCGGGTTAGTGGCACTCTGGAGTACTGGACTAACTCTACCTTTATCAGAGTTTTTGTGTGATACTAAACAAGTGTTAATTTTTGGTTTTTTTCCTTAGGCTGACATAAATTTATGCTTCCCTTTCTGAGGGGTCTAATCATCAGTCTGATGTGCTTGACATGACAGGATGTTGATGAAAGCAGTGTTCGGGACAAACAAAGCTTTTGTAACATTCAGTGCTCAAAAAAAATTAGATCATAGATATCCCTGTGTCTTAGTTTGCCATTCATAGAACATGAATAATACTAACGCATCCCTCAAATGATTGTGAAAATTATTTTGGAAATGTTTAGAAAGCATTCACAAACTACAGTGAACGGTAATGTAGAAATGCTCATCAGAACCGCTTGAATGATGTGCCATAAACAAGGGAAACTGTCAAATGTTTCTGATACTGAACTACAATACTGGGTAGCTTCTTCTTAAATGGTCACCAAACATTGTGAGAACTGAATGAGGCAAGGACCCCTGCAGAACTATTTATAACATGACTGAATCACAGCTTGTACGCCCAAAAGGACTCAATCAGGACTGCACTAACTAAATTCCCATATTTTTGAGCATTATTTTATAACCTTAACAAAGATCTTTAAAAACAGGGTTATGTGCAATAAATGTATTATTTTGGCTGAAATAGAAGCTTCTGCATGAATATACCGAAGGAAAGTCTCCACTTCATGACAAACATGTCTCAAGCAATCACTGAGATTTTCATAAATTATGTCCATGTTAACAAGTAGACAAAGCAACAAGAGTGGACCAATATGACCCATACTGCAGATTCATCATCCATTTTATATATCCCTTGGTGGATTTTACTTCAGTCTGGGCCAATATCTTGAATGTTCTCTAGATGATGGAGCCCACTTTATGTGCTCTTGGAGACCATCTTTCAGTTTACTTTTATCTAAAGGCATCCAACCTACATAAGCCAAGACAGCTCTCCAACGTAAACCCAGGCATAGTAGCAGGGATGACTGGGAGATGTGCCTCAAAAGTGCACTCCTCATACAAATTAAAATTAAAACAATAATTACAAGATTATCTAAAATTATAACAAAGTGGATATTGTAAATAAAAAAACGTAAGAAGGTAGGCAATGATAATGACATGTCAACTTTGTTTTGGTTTATTCTGCTAGAATGAAGTTGGGATGCACAATAAAAGTAAAGAGCATACAATCACAGAACAAAACTTATGCTAAGGTGATGCTAGATTAGTGACATGTATGGGGAAAAGATTCGTGAATGCCTCAAAAATAAGATTATCTAGAAGTTAATGTGAGACTAATGTCATGAAATAAATTATTTGAGGGAAAGCAATGAGTTCAACAAGTACATTTTTAGTTTGATTTGCACCTATGAAATACCAACTTGAACTTAGTGAATCTGCTGTTTCAATTTATTTTGTTTTAATTTAGAAAAGTGGATAATAAAGTGCAAGCAAATTGCTGACATTTATTTGTGGAGTCATAATACTATCATCTAATCATTCAGAAACAGAACCCAGAATTTGGGAATTGTATTAGCATTACCCACTATACTTTATTCAAAATGTTATTTATAGTTAATCTTAACTTAACAGTGCAAACAAGGTTCCTAGCTGCCTTATCTTTACTTCATATCTTTCTCTAACCAAGAAAATGAAAGACATGTTAAAGTGTTTTTTAATGAAAGGGTTAATTTCTTTTAACAAAAGCTGAAAAGAATTGCTATTGATTTTAAAATAGGTCTCTGAAGTTCTAAAATTATGATGTTCTTCATGCTTTAAAAAAAAAGGAAAAAAATCCTGTAATGAATTTTTCTAATGTTCAAAAGTTTTTGCATACTTGTTTTTCCTATTATTTAGCATTCACAAAATATAAGTGTAGAACATAAACACATTGTTTTTAAAAAAGGCAAAACCCCAAAATTACTATAATTCAATTACTCAAATTTTAATGAAAATGATATGGAAAACTTAAAAATTAACTACTCGTATCAATTAAAAAATTCTGCATAAACTGTTTGCTGGGACTATTATAGCCCTTTTACAAAAGTATTTATTTGAACATTTTAGTTTTCCACGTTACTCCTAAAGGCTAGATAAATTCAAAATTCTGTATTTTATCAATTCTTTTAGCACACAATAAATCAAAATTTCAGAATGTTTTTTGACTCTGTAGAGATCCAATCTGGGGTAAAAATTACATTGGAGTAGTAGTATATACATTTAAGTAACTAACAGAGTAATCCTTAGCTGCAAAATTCCCAACACCATCAGAACAGGATTTCATCAAGGTAAGAACAATTGGTCATTTTAAGTACCATTTATAATTACATTTTTATTACAAATACCTTGTTTTAGCCTTCTACATCTCACAAACTTTGATGACTTTGAGTCCTGATTGATGAACTTCAACCTCCTTAGCTTCATTATGTGAAAAGGAAGAATAATTTTCATTTTATAACAACTATGCTGCCTTTTTGAGGATTAGTTCAATAGCCCAGCCTCTCTCTCTCCATTAAACTGACTCACCACTGATCGAATGGAGGAAGCATTCCCATGCAGATGTGCAGATTGAGAGACATGGGACAAGCAGACTACCTCTGGATATGACAGTAAAAGGATTAAGAAGAGAATAAAAATCAGGCTACGATGAACTCAGAGGCAAAAGACTCCATCAATTTCAATAGCCAGACTATTTCACCCATTGATGTAAATAAACTGATTTTACTTTTCATAGCATAACTTTGAATATGATGCTTATGGCTTTATTTGAAATCTCACAATGTTTGGTATTTTCCTTAAAGCTTCAACTGCTGGAATCTAGAAATTTAAATATATATATAAATTTACAGTTCTTATTGGTACAAATTAGAAGTTTAAAAGCCTAAAACCTAAAAGGCTCAGAGCCCAAAAATCAGATAAAAAGAATAAAGAATATATATTTTAAAAGCCCTCCTAATACATAAAAGCCAAGTATCAAAATTTGAGGTAGCCAACTTGTGATTTCATGAAACTATTTAAATATCACAAAATTTTTTTAACTGACACCACCAGAGCTAAAAGCTTTCTCTTCTGTTTTCTTTCTTTCTCTGTTGGCAATACGTATTGCTACAATACTCATATGCTTATTCTTGCATCTGATCCTCATTATGAGTGGAATCAATTCTCCGTCATGGTTTTCATAACCACACTCTGAATAGCTGCTCCATCGCTAGCAGTTAAGTGGTATTCAACAGTGGTTAAGAGAAACCTGTTGTTGAGGCTTATTGTCAACAAAAAGCACTTTCTCAGTGATGGCAGAACCTATATATAAAGCTGGAAGGATGAGTCACAGTGAATGAAGTGTATGACAAATTTAGCACTACTTTTGTGTTTGTGCTTTATTCACAGAAAGGAATGACATTTTACAAAACAATTCATTGTTTGGACCTATCTGTTCAACCCAAACTCAGCTTAGGACTTGGTCATGTACTCATTGCTATTATTTTTGCCATTTGGAACTTCTTATTCAGTAGTAACTGCTTCAGGATATAAATCATGAAATCTATTGTGTTCCTTGACTGAATGACCCAATCAGCAGAAGTTGGGGAGGGGTGTCTGTTTTGTCATCAACAGGTTACAGTTTTTACTGTTTGCTTCTCTGTGTTACTTTCAGAGAACAGTTCAAAATACTTCTCAAAAATGCTGACACATTGTAACTTCTTGCTGATGTGCTTATGAGCAAAGAGTGGTGCTTTTTCATCAGAAGCACTCATATGATTCTTAACTTTTCCCCTTCTGAAATCTCAGGCATACCTATTGCAGAAAACACACACACACTCTCCTCAGATTAATCTGAAACCTCTAACTACTATGCTAATCTCATAGATAACATGAAATAGTAATATAGTGACTACCAGTTGATCAATTCCTAACCAGAATATTGGTGTTTATTCTTGTCATGGCTTTATCCAAAAGCAAAGGATTTATTTTTGCAACATGTTCTACTGATGCTAAACCTCACTGTATTAAAGAAGATAGAGAAAATTGATCATAGAATTTAAGAGTGGTAAAAACCTTTCAATTTCTTTTGACTTCTTTTACTTAGTCATTTAAAAGAGTAACCTTAAACTATTTGCAAATATCTCTGACATATTACTCCACAGATAGTTGCTTATGCTTTTATTCTACAGAAGGAGGAACCACAGAACAGTGACAACTAGTATGATTGTTCATGTTTTGACTTTGTCAATTCAAAACTACTTTAAAACTTCCCAAGTTATGACTGAAATAAAATTTCTTAAAGTATTTTTAGCTTGTTTTCTGGATAATCTGGATAGTGCCCACCCAAACTCTACAGGACTGCTTTCTCTCTTTCTAGATGAGGAAAGGACAGGAGGAATCTCAATACAGAAAGGTAAACGTATTTAAGTATCAATAACACGTTATCTTGAAACAGTTACAAAGCCACTACTTTCAGGAGCACATTAAGCTTTAATCACCAAAAACGCAAACTTACTTTACAATTTCCACACTTCCCATCTTTCTTTAAAAATAGTATTATGTGGCAAAATTTGTAATATACATTATTGTAGTCTTTCAAAAATATTTTAATGCCATATAGTAATATTAATTCATCTAACATTGCAAGATATATATTTTTCATCTTTATTTGAGCCATGACTAAAGAACTTGGTTTTCTCTTTTTTCTTCCACGTCTACAGTAGTTCTGTTTCCATATGGTATAATATACAGATATAAGCCCTAGTATAAGCAATTGAACTTTTCACACCCTCAAAAGCCGCAAAATCAGATGGTCTGTGGTTTTTGCAGCTGGTGCACTGCACTCATATTGGGTAGTGTCATATGAAAAATATTTCACTCCCCAAGCCCTAAACAGAGTCACTCATTAATGAAATGCAGGCAGTACAATGAGATCATATAAGGTATAGATTTCAACAGCCATACTAAAAACAGTAAAGGAACACTGAACAAGAACACAAATCAAGTTCCTCTGCCAGAACAGGATTTTTTTAAAGGAATGTCTTCTAAGATTTAACATTTGCTTTGAAAACAACTGCTAACCACTACCCAGAAAAACCTTTAGTACAAGTGTTAGCAGACTAAACAATCACAATTTGGCAGAGGAAAAACAGTAAATAACTTCAGACGTAGTTACATTACAGGATGTCTCACCCCAATACGCCACTATCAAATCACAAAATGATTTACTTAATACCACATATGGAATCTGCTTACTTAAGAAAATAAGCTGTCACCAGCAAAACTTTGTTTAAAAATAATTTCAGGGCTGAGGTTTATCGAATTTCACTTCAGTTTGTTTTTATAGAAATCTAAAAAAAAAAAGTAAGGCAATCTAGTTGCAAAAATATTATATTAAGTCCACTTACACAGAAAATGTATCCTTAGGAAGAATTTTTAAACTCTATTACTAGTACTATTCATTAAATAATGACCATGACTTTGCAATGTATGTCATGACATTTTATTTCAGTAACATGTAACAGAATATATTATTTCATTTCTATCTTTCCCAAATGATACCCATCTCTTTTCCTCAATCTAAAAGCTTTCTTTAACTAAGAAAAGCATCAGCAGCAGAAATAAACACTAGACAATACAGCCAAGGTACTTTATGGATTTGATTCTCTCCTCACTGACTGATAAACTCCGTGGACTTTAGTGGCCTGAATATGATAGCTGTAACTGAGCTAAGTATCAGGCTCTGTACAACTATTTTATAAATCTAAGGACTATAGCAGGTTTGTTTTATCTGGGGGGAAAGTATATCCAAGCAAAATAAGTTATACCTTCTATCTTTCCCTCAAGAGCCAATAAGGATATATTGGTAACAAACGGCCAACTGTATTTCTATCTCTATTACGTATTTATTTAACTTCTAAAACAACAGTATTCTGAAAATCTCATGCAATTGGGATAACCCTTTAACATAAATATAAATAATAAAATGGACTACCTGTAATTTACCAGTCGGAGACCAGGAGACCTGAGAGGTTTTTTCCTGCTACTCCTCATTCTTCTATGCTTTTCTTCTACAATGTAGAAGAAAAATTTTCACTGCAATACTTTTGAGAAGCAACTTTGTATTTTATGCATAGGAAGTTATGATTATTCTCTCTTTGCAGTAATTACTCTTGCAGTAATTTATATGCTTTAAATTGTCCAGTATCAGTCAGCATAGAGGAATTACTAAAGGCTGTATCTCTTAGCCAAACAAGTATACAGTGCATGAGATAAATTCCTCCATTTATCCGCATCTGTTGTCCATAAAATGTTTATACGCCTCATTCCTGCCACCTGGCAATAAACTCTAGCTTACACTTGAAACACTACACGGAGTTGAAATAATCCATAGTACCACAGCTCAATACAGAGAATTAAACATGAGCTAAGAATAGAGCTGCCTTCCTATTAATCCGTTATCAGTACTGATGCAAAAGCCTACCAGGAGTCATAAATACCACATATACCAGGAAACAGAATTCTGCACATTTTCCAGCCACTTATTTTGCCACAGGTTTCCAGAATTACAAAACGTCTACTTAAAAAAAATAATAAAAAAAAAACCCCAAAACCCAACCCCCAAAACACAACTATAATATAAAGCAACAGAATCATAAAATATATCAGGCTGGAAGGGACCCATAAGGATTACTGAGTCCAATTCCTGGACTAGTAATATTACTATTAATCAGTAATTATTAATAATTACTATTAATAGTAATAATAATAAAAAACAGGAGCTGAACTTTACTGTGAACTTCAGTTCAACAACAGAATATTAAGTGCACGTAAAGTTCTCCAATACCTCTTACTGTAAGTACCTTGTAAGAAATTGTATCGCACACTGTGATCACGATGCTTTTATATATTGTTTATTTGTAAAGTTGCATAGTAAGTATGCCAAGTTTATTTCAAACCTTCAATAACAGGTCTTCTCAAATTCTTCTACAACTAATTTAAATCTAGAAAAATTGCTCCTCTTAATTGATAAAATTATATAAAGTAGACTTGGAAACAGTTTTCTGTAAGTATAGACTGTCTCTATGTTTTTTATATCTATATCAATACAGTATCATGCTTCTTAAATATAAAAGTTAGGAATTTTTAGAGTAACTTTGCTTGTAGCAATAAAAACTCATCACTGTGCATTCAAACAAAATATTCAGGTGTATAATCTACAGTCATCTTTTACTTACACCTGGTTTTAAGCAAACTACCCCACTTGAATTCAGTGAAAAATACTTTCTGTGTGTTAGCTTGCAGAGCACCACTCCAGGACTTCAAAGCAAGAATGATACAAAATTAACATCAAAAATATGTTATGGATTAGAACGGATTAGAAGCAGGCAAATCAGTAAGTCTCAGAATGTAATTGCAAACAGGGAGTTATATTAAGGGCATTTGTAAGAGAGATCTGCCGTGATAGGTTACTGGTCCTGTACTGTTTCACACTTCTATCAACGACCTTCAAGAAAATGCAAATTCATTACTGATGACGTTTGCTGACAACACAGCAAATGATAATGAGGAGAGTCAGATACTAGAATAAAATGATCTGCATCTCTGAAAATGCTCTACTTAAAAGGAATACTTTTCCTACCACCACATGTGTAAAGCTGTACCTACAAAGAAAGAAGTCCATATTCAGAGGATGAAACATGGTATCTTAGAAAAATTACAGACTTGGGAGTTACGATGCATAGCTAAGTCCCATGGCACACTGGTAAAATGGGCAAAGACCCCTGACAGCATAAAGAATGGGAAAAGGAAGGTTATGCTTTTTTAAATCCCAAGGTAACATAACCATTGCAGAACACTATGACCACTTCTAACGTTCACCGTAAACTGGAGGAGTTTAAAAGACAGTCCAGATAACATGAAAACATTTCTTATATATTGAACTCCAGGAGTATTTCTCTATTCAGGTTCTCAAAAGGAAGGTTAAAAGCATGTGATAAACAGAAAGCTCTTCACTTCATCACATGAAGATCCAATGACTGCAGTTTGAACCTATAAACACTCAGATGAGAAAAAACACTCCCTTCTTTAGCACTGAAATTAATTACAAAGTGTCTATCGATAGAGCAGCATTTTAAAACTTCGGTAGTCACCTTAATCTCCAATGGACTTTTAATTCATCTGCCATCCAGATGAAGAAAACCTGTAAGCAATGGCTTTAGCTTGAATAAAATAACTGCCTTTCCGTATGAAATGTGATTGCCTATTACACTCTCCTGCAATCCCATTCCAAAAGCAGCTCCAGGGTACAGTCACCATTATCTTTTAAGACAAAGATGCAGCTATTTTATGGTGGCTATGGGAACGCATGATGACCCAGCTACCGTTCATACTGCTGTTAAAGCCATTGTAGATATCTGGGCAGGAGGAATTCGATACCAGATCAGACAATACAGTTACCGACTGAATTGTACCCTTCTGTTTCATAAAGCACAAGAGGAGGTGCAGTCTGTAACATTACCCACTAAAAGTATCATATTTACATTGCAAAAGAATGTAATTTGAAAATTTAAGCATACATAATAAAAGAAGAAGTATGCATAGTAAAATTTTGTAGCAGTGATCTCCTCTGAGTAAGGAAATAGAATTATTTGAAAATGAAAATTAGTGCCTACTGAAGATCAGAAGACCAGGTAGGAAAACTAAAAATCTTCCAAGAATATTAATACTTCATTGAAATGGAAGACATTGTATTCATAGAACACCTTCCTTCACCCAAATACCTGCTGGGTGACAAAATAAAATCTCACCACAAAATGCCCTGTCTTATGCAGAACACAAGCTTGTATTCCAATAGTAAAAAACCCCAGAGAACGTTTCATACGCTCTCTCCCATAAACAAACCCAGAATGTTAAAGGCATAATTAATCTTAATGTAGAAAAATTAAGTACATGATAAAGAATAAATCTATGATTTTAGGATCTACACAAAAGCCCTCATACACTGAAATATTACTTTTGTAAAATCTTAAACTAGTGCAAAATTTTATGCATATCATGACATAGTGATAAGAATATGACTGGATATGAACAAAACAGACTAAAGATACATGATAGAAAGCAGAAGATGGAAAAGTTCACTGATAGATCACAACATCTAGTTAGTAGTAGTCTTATCTGAGATCCTTAATGATCTGGAAATGAATGTGAATACCAGCACCAAAATAGGCAGTTTGTAATAAATTGGAAAATGCTGAAAAATACCAATGTAAACATAGAAATTATTGTTTTAAAGAAAGACCTTAAGGAAGATTAAAAACATCAATTCATCAGCACAACACAAACTTTTTCAACTAGGATAAAAATTATGAAAATCTCAGATTCAATGGGATGCAATAACCCTCATAATATTATTCAAACATCCCTCAGTGTGATCCTGGATAGCAAATTGGGTACAAAAATGAACAAAATATTACAACGTGGCAGAGGACAGAATCACAGCACAGAAACACAAAAACATATCATCTGGAAAAGCAGGTCTCCTGTACCTTCATACACATTTGGTAAGACATCACTGAGGCTTAGCTGGAGTCCTGGTGTACTGTAAAGCCCTACGGTAGCTAGAGTCCCCTTAAGAAGATTTACAGTCCTTTGGAAGAGGTGAATCTCTGCTTTTCTACAGCATGCAGCACAGGAGAACCTGTGCTAATCAAAGCTACTAACTGGATTCCTATCCCAGTGAATAGCCATGGCAGGCCAAGCGAACTGTAGACCAATGACCAGAAAGAAGAAACAGTGAAGATGAGGACAGTAAAAGATTAGCCTTTCAGACAAAAGGGTGTACTCCGTTAGGAAAAATACAAGCTCTGGATCTTACCAGAAATGTTTGATGTAAAATAAACTACAGAAAAGTAGTTGGCCTAAATAGCAATGAGTGAATATTTCTACTGTTAGTAATAAGCAATAACCAGCAGTTATATCTGCTTAAATTCTTTCTTTAATAACAACCATACAAGATGCACTGATCTAATAGCATCTATCTTGTACGGAACAGGAGAACCATGCAAAAAGCTTGCAAGTATATGGAAAAAACCCAGGCCAATGAGATAATTTTGTTTTTCCAAACTTTCCACTAGCTCTGCATATAACAGTTCTTCACATATAAAACCATGGCTACTGAGGAGACCTTCTTTTGACTTGTTCTCAACTCCAACATCAGAATTCATATCAAGGCAATCATCAGTTGCGTATGTTGTGTGAACCTGTGAAAATCTAACCCAAAATATAAAGAGGATGGTTCAAAACTGTGTACCTACAGGGACAAGATCCCTGTTTCGGTTTCGTCTTCTGAGCTGCAGTGTGCTGGCATGCCCTTTGCAACACCCATGAAGAAACCCAAGCTGCTTCATTTTCCTCCATGCTATCTCTAGATGGCAGCAGCAGCCGAGGCTCCCAGCATCAAGTCATCTGCAGTGAGGCTAAGAGCAACTAACACAAATTATGTTTAGTTATAAAAAGAATTTCTCTTCCCACCCGACTTTCACAAAAAATGGCTATTCTTTAATTACCATATTTACCAAAGATTACAGATGTCAAATCGTGGTCCAGCTACTACTAAACGCTCAATCCAATGAGAAGGTTACTGAATTAAAAAGAAATTTTAATGAACTCATTGTATTTCAACCAGGTTCAATCCCTTCATAAGCATAGATGAGGCCATGGTCCTCATTTCTTGAAAACAAAACAAACACCCCAACACACATTGTCTGAGCTGGGCAAACTAAATAACATGGCAAATATGCCTGAAAGCCAGACTGTTTCCATAGTTTCAAAGAAGAAATGAATATGTATGATCGTCATTTCACTGACAGGAGATCATATCAAGTTACAAATGTAGACAAAAATAATTCCTAAAAGTAAGAGTCACATTAGTTAAAAAAACTGAAACAGCGTAACAAGAACTGGCCTCAGTAAATACCACAATATTTGCAGATTCCCCAGGTGTTTCTGCTTCCAGCCCACCATGGAGAGAGCGCTCCTGAGCTGCAAGGAAACAGGGGCTGCTGGAGAGGTGGCACCAGCTGACCAGGGGCTCTTCCAGGATGAGGCAAAGGAAGTCAAATCAGGGCAATACAACCTCCAGGTCTCCTCTTCTCCCAACTCAGAATTATAGAGCAGAGATCCCTTAGAAGATCATTAGTAGGAAAAAATAATGAAACATGCGGGGGGAACCCAGACATGGGCTAGATGGTTAGTAGAATCTGCAAAAGCAGCAGCAGCTGCAACATCAGCTCCCTCAGAGAAATTTCAGCAGGTTTTACAGGAGCAACTCTGCCCTATTTTGGTTGGACATTTGGTCCAACTCTCTCATATCCCTCACAATTTCTTCCCATAAAACTTAAGCTCATACGTCTTAAGTTTTTTTTCCCTGGCCCTCCCTTAAATTTCAGCAAAGCAAAATAGAAAAAAAAAAGAGGAACTAACATAATGAAAATCGTAAGACACATTCACATGACAAAATAGCTGGTACCCTCCCATGTCCTTCCTTTGATCATCACATTTCATGTATATTAATTCATTTCTAGGCTTTCTTCCGCAAGAAGGTAAGCAAGGTAACCAGTTGTTCTCAAGCAGAAATCCAGACACAATTAAAAGGACAACCGGTTCCTGGGCCTGCTCCAGGTCAATGGCATAGAGCTGGACCATGTCATCCTTGGCGGCCTAGACCTGGAGCCCGCAGCATCCTTCTCCAAGAATCCCACGTGCTGCAAGACAACAGCCACATTGTTTCAGGCACTCTGAACCAACAATTCCCCCACAAATACAAACTCTGCCTTAAGCCACAGTGGGAGCATACCTGATTCAAAAGCTAGAGTTACATTATAAAACAGCACAGGCTCAAGCATCATACTGCAATTGCCCATTACCATTTAATCCTGGCCAGTGTCAGCTAGCACTGTCCCAGGCAATGTGCAGCCACAGGCTCCGAGTCTGCACAAAGCGGGGACTGCTCCCAACACACAGTATGGTGGAGGCCTCCCTGTTTTGGCAGTGGGAATGGGCAGCGAAGGGAAAGAGAGAGGCGGACCAAAGACACTGTGCCACTTTCCTTCGGGGGTAGAGAACAGGCCCTGGCTCAAAGAGACCCAGGTCATAAGCTCCATGCAGGACACACAGTGTCAGGTTGCTCAACCGCTGGCTGGTCTTTTTCTAAACGGGTACAAGTCACTCCACACAACCTGGCTGGGCCCAAAGACTGCTCACTGGGATGCCCTTCAGCACTGTAAATGCAGCCCCATCATTCTCCATCTGCCTATATGTACTACCTCCTCTTTCTTCCTCCACATCCCGTGTAACTCATGGCAGGGCCTCTCTGATACCTTCTGATTTTATACAGTAACATTACCACAATAAATGTGAGCTGATACTCACAATGTTCTGCAGGACAACTTAGAAGAAGTACACTTTAATTCACCATTTCCTTGTTAAGAAGTTTGGACTTGTGGCCGTAACTGTGAAACATAGACAGGGGAGGGGAAAACATACCAATGTTCGGAAGTGGTGTGTACAAAACAAGAAAATTACGTTTATGCATTTATTCCTAACACTACACTACTCTTCTCATATACATCTTTACTGAAGGTCCAAGGGTTTTGGCTTTCTACACCAAATGCAAGAACTCTGATAGAAAGATTTTGCTTCCTAAATTCAGTGGCTTCACAAAGGCAGCCTTCCTGCTGCTGTTAACACCCATCATATGGAATAGCCGTATCAGCTGGCAATCCTACTTGTCCTTCATGTAAGGCAGTTTATTGGCCTCTTATTCTGCACAATAACACCCTGAATGGGGAAATCTCCCTTTGTCCCATAGTGACTCCTATTCGTTACTGTAGGAAGAAGAGTATCTGTGCGCCGCTCCCTGAGAAAATGAACTACACTCTGCAAATTTAGACTCCAAAGTCTTCACCACAGTGAACAGCACAGACTTAGTATAAAACAAAGTACAAAAAAAAAAATCACGTGTAGACATATCATTTTTGCAGGAATTCTTTTCATGCACAAACTGGAAGATACCTGTCCCAACTGAGCTATCAGCCATCCAACTCAAATATTCTCCATTACGTTGACACACACTTATAAAACTTCTACCCAAACTGGGGAACTCTGCTGCTTTTATTAACAATAGACATTAAAGGACTTGAGCTGAAAACTGCAAAATTCATAATAACTAATACGAACTGTGGCAGAACAATCACACCATGCTGCCTCTAGGAAATAAGTAGAAACAAACTATGGAAACAGATTAGGGAAAATGGTTACAATCACTGACTGTACATGTTTAAAAGATAAAAGGATCATTTTGCCCCACTTTTCAGCCCTAATACTTAAACTATGGCAAAAGAAGAAAATAAAATGCAAAGAAAAAAATCTTGAGTGTGTAAAAGAACAGCAATCTTATTAATATTGCCTATAAGAGCAAGAATAAAATCAAATACATTTCATTTTCAGAGATTTAATAATCTGCCAAGTAGTGACAAGAAAAAAAAATTTCAAGTGCCCCTATTTTTCCTAGGAAGATCTTTTTCTCTAACATTATAGAATCAGCAAAACAATTAGATTACTGAAGTCCTCTTAAAAATTTGTTTTTACAAAGACTTGTTAAATAGACTTGGTTTAAAGTCACAGCCAAACATGATGGGTTTAAAAAGGTTCAGTGTATATTTGAGAACTGACACAGTTCTCCAAACTGTTTCATGTGCATTATGTATAGCATACCTTAAGGCAGTGTAGCCATCATATGGCAAAGGAGGAAATCTCTTTAGGATTTAATTGTATGTTTTCTTACTTGTTTCTTCCCAAAGGTGAAAAACACCTACATAAAAGAGTTTATGTTTTTCACTTCTTCTTTTCTTCTTTATGATGTAGAAAAAGGCCAGAAAGACATTTCCCCAGATTTCTCTCCTAAAACCATATGGAACAGAGACAGAGGTTACCTGGTTTCTTAGTTCAGGCTCAGGAGGATAATCACACCTCTCCCTGTGTTTTTTTCTAAAAGAGCTGGAGGTCAAAATGAACTGGAATAGGAACTTTCCAGTTGGAGGGATGAAAATATTGTGGGTTTTTTTTACAAAACCTCACTTTGTTTTCCAAAGGAAAGCAAGTTAAATCAAGTTATATTAATTTAAATTAATTCTAAAATTTTAGCAAATACTCTCTCTCCTGTAACTTTCTGCATTTCCCTAGTACACAATACCATCATCTTACTCATTTTCCAATCTTCTAGAAAAAATTGAACTGAAATTCTCCCCACAAAAAAAAATAAATAAAAAATAAGAAAAAAGAGAGAGCAAACTGGTAAGAACTGAACTGCTAAAGGATCACGAACATCAAATGTAAGACAATGATAAGCATTCATTAAGTATTTATATCAGGGCATTAGCCTTTAATAGCACAAGTCTGCATACAAGTCTTACTTTCAGGAACTGCAGTGTAATAAATTAAAAAATAAAAGTAACAGTTTTAGGAAACTCAATTAATAAAAGAAGTCATGTGGTGAGAGACAACTATCTCAGAAAAATGCATCTTAACAACTATGTTGAAAACAATCGAACAGTGGGAAAAAAACATGGACCAGTCAACAGCCAGGTGTATCTAGCTGTTCCTAGAACAGTCCCTGAATGGGAAGGAAAAACCCTTTCATTTTACAATGCATTCATTCTTTCCCCTTATATAATCCCAATCTACCACCTCTATCTTGTGTTGGATCAAAAAACAATTAGACATTAGTTCACGCAGACCAGATCTATGTCTGTTCCAAACTACAGCAGGAATGCGGTCCATAAGCTTTTCTGCTGGTCAGTTAGCATCAGAGTACAACAGGAGACCAAGGATTGGGAATCTGAAGAGTGGCCTGATGTATTTATTTCATCATGTTTGCTGACTGATCTGTGAAGCATAGCAGTATTTTATTTTAAAGCATTAACTATTTCAGGGCAATGCAGAAGTGTTCCATAACTGTGCAATAACCCCAATATCGGTTTTAAGTGTCCAGGGTCTATGTAAGAAAAAAATCATCTATACTGTTGCTTTTACACTATTACTTGAAAATTACTAAAAAAGTATTATTCTATTTATAATTTTTCTGTTTATGTTACAAGGATAATTGTTATGATCTTTTTACTGTTAAACTTTATTTTTCTCATCCAGAAACGAGTTGAAAGTAGAAAGAGTGTGAATCATATGGATCAAAGACTATCCATCAGTGTGTCACACACCATGTGGCATTGTGTTTTGCTAAGTCAAAGTCATGCTCCAAGTTTCAAAACTTCAAACAACTGAAATACCACAACATTCATAAAACAGAACTGAGCTACTGGGAGTAAGAAAAAAAAATACAAAAAAGGTAACAGACCTCAACAGCAGATAGTAAAATTAACATTTCAACAGTTCTTGCCTTTCATCTCAGTCTCCATAGTACATTTTTTCTGGAAAAGCTACGATTTAGGTTTAGAAAGATGCAGAATTACATAAAACATCTGGAATATGGGACAAGGAATATTGGCTTATTATCCCTGGTGGACCCTCCCTATGAAAAATTTAATAGGTCTGTTTTGGTAGTTTTAATCTCCAGAGCACCCCAAGCTATGTTATGGAAACATCATCTTGGTAATTTATATTAGAAAGAACACCTGGTGATGAAAGCAAATATACCCTCTTTAAAATTGTGAGTGATTTTTCTTTAATCCTCAAACTTTTCATCTTCTTAAATATATAATTTTTAACAGCTTGACTAAAAATTAGTTTTTGTATCTTTGAGACTGATCACATTGTAACCATTGTGAACTTACACTATTTTATTAGAGAGCTACATTTCTTCATTCCTGTCTTCAGAGAACAAGTCATTTTGTCTTTACTTTGACATTGGCCTTTTACAGATTACAGAGGAAGCTCTGTTGAATCTTACATGAATACCACAAAATCACTTAAAATGTTGTCCGTTTCTTACTGCACAGCTTCGAACATTAAGGGAAAAAAGAACTGTTAAATAGATTTCTATTATACTTATTCCTATCTCTAATTCTAAAGGTAGAGTTAGCTATAAATAATAATAAATACATAAATTTTGTCACAATTTATTCTAGTACCAATTTCAAGTGACAGCATACAGCATACATAAATTATATGAATTCTGGTCTGTAATTGCTTTCTTGGTATCTATTATGTTTAGTATACAATTTCAAAATAACTAGTAAAAATCTTTACATGAAAGCAGAGAATTTATTTTCCATTAAAATCATTAACTGATTCCTCTGAATATAAATACAGTTAAAATGCTATATAACTGAAAGGAATTTAGCATACACCTTTCTATTCTCCCACTGCCTTGTGGTTTATTAAAAAACCACATTTTTAACTGTTGCTAATTTACTATTATATTGATAAATGGAAAATTAATGAAAGTACCAGTCAATCTATAAAACAAGTTACTCATAAAAATGCATTCTATACTTTCCAGCTACAATTAGGTTTCCATTTATAAAATTTCTAAAGAAACAACACATGTACAAATTAATCTGTTTTTATCATTTAACATGCCTCACTTAAAACATATCCTAATACACATTTTGTATTTTCTAACAAAAAAGCCCCTAATATTATAATCTGTAGCCTATAAAGATTTGCAGAAACATTTTTTTATTAATTTGACACTGATACGCCTCCGTTTCTAATATCCCAACCCTGCAACATTTTAAATGCAATTAAAAGTGGTTATGAAAGAGTGTGGACTTCCTTGTGAAGTAGGAAATCACTCTTGTGATTAACATGCAAACGAGCTCATGCTGGCAGAATAGATTGGGGTTTTAAAACCCCAATTACTTTTGTATGATTATCTATTTACCCGTACACAGACTATTTTCATTTTTCATCTAATACAAAGTCATCCTGCTTACATTTTTAGCACAGCAATTAATATTTACAATAATTATGACATCAAGCACCATTGAGAGTACGCCAAGTGAATCATTTACCATGTTTTTTAATATATATGTTATTAAAATAACATCTATGGTAATATATTGCAGAGGATGGAGATATATTATTGGCCTTTATACACAATCCAGCCTAATACAACATTCTATTGGCTTTAAATTTAGTTAAGGGGCATATTATTTTTAGTATCCGAGTAAGGCAACTGCTGTTCGTTCAGATTACAGATGCCAAAACTCTCAAGTCTGTAACTGCTTTGTATAAAGTGTAAGGTTTGTTTAAACTTTCACAGTAAAAATAACAATAAAATTACTTCCTCCCGTTTTTCTCTTTTTTTCCCCTTTTTTTAGTAATAACAGACAATTCTTAACTTTCACTAACACACTTTGATTCATACCTGCTACAGAGTGCACATATACACATTTTTTTCCAGACTTCTAAAGAAAATTATAATGCATTAATGACAGGAACTATGGTAATGGAAAAAGGTCACCCTCTTTTGAACACCTTCTGTTTTAAACCATTATATATAAAGACATTTGAGAAAGCAAAGAATTAAAAGGCAGCCTTTGTGCAACCCATTACTGAAATATTATAGAATAATCTATATCAAATGTAGTGGAATAGCAGATTCTTTTGGATCTAAATTTACTGCAGCCATAGAAATGCTTTTATGCTTATTATGTATCTGCATGTTGATTCAATTATTAAAAGAACACCTGACAGCAGACTTACTTAATTGAATTAATTAAACTGGATGAATAATCACAGAATTACTATTGTATGAAATTTGTCCTGAAAAGTAACACTGGCATTTTGAAATTGCAAGTAATTTAAATGGTGAAATACACTGAGAAGTCTTCACTTACTGTATACTGAAATTCTTCACCTCATACATGAACAAATGGGACATATAAATGAATAGACAGCTGTGAGTAATAAATGCTTTTTCTTATACATTGTAATTTATTATGTGAGCCCAGCTATGTCACTAGATCTTTTAAAAACTTTGCAAAAACAGCTGAAATAATAGTAATAATTTTTATCTCCTGCTCTAAGATAATACAATAGAGTGGACTATCAGATACCGAGAGAGAGGTAGTGTAACACTGAAACACTTGTGTAAAACAGTGCTTCCAACCAGGATACCTAGAAAAGATTTAAATATGTCCAATCGAAATTACAGAAATATTGTTTACTGACTAAAGCAAGCAAATTAAAGATGTTAAATGATTTTTAAAACATTTTCATAGATCAGTACAGTGAGCTTCCACTACTGATTTTAGCAACAGTAGCAATTTTCTTCAGTGATTACATATTATGACATACTGTATATAATATATTCCTTTTAAGGTCTTCCGAAAACATTTTTTGTTATTATTTACAACCAGTCTACTGATTAGGTTCAGAAGAATTTATTATACCCTCTTCTATTTAGTTATATTTGATAATTCACTAGACAAAAGTGAAATTTTACATGACAGATTTTTTTTAACATGCATTTTCTGTTGCCCCTGCTTTCACACCAAAAAAGACACAGAAGAGCCTCGCACTGCTCAGAACAGAAGTTTATACTGGCAGAGAACATTCCTGGAGTGCAAGCACCCAATCTGGCATATATCCAAGCCCCAGCTATTAGCTCTACATCACCAGTGGGTATTTTTTTTTTTCTTACTTCCTCTTGCAGCGTTTTATTTTGTTTTTGCAATGATCCCCATAATATCAAAATGTATAAAATAGTCTAATTTTTATATGAGAGAATGGTGGGACTGGACTTTTACCTTACTCTAAACTAACCTGCAACATGGCAGAATCACACCCACCACCTTTTTTTTCTCTTTTTAAAAATCAGCAATGTGTTTTCTTTTGCTAAAAATTAATATTGATGATTCTACAAATAGAAAATATTAATTTAGAGGTGATTACTGATTTATATTACTAAAAAGAACATGCACATTTACAGATATTCAGTCAGAATATCTAAAAATGAAATTATATGACATCTAACATCTATATACTATAAATCACTGATTTTTTTACATTCATATTTTCTCTCATATTCCTACTTGAATATAATTCATTTTACAAATATGTCTGATCCTGCCTCTGACCTTACTACACTTTAAGCTCTTTTCTGCTCATGGAAAGCTAATTTGCATTTTTAAAAAATGTGTCTGTATTAATGATCTAATTTACCACAAAAAGGCTTTATATTAAATACAAAAAGGACAGCCATTAGCTTTCTTTCCACAATAAAATCAAAACAAAAAATAAAATATCTCATTTACACAACAATTAACAGGTTTTTTTCCTAACACAATGCTAAATGAATCTGTACAGTTCGGCATTCATAAACATTATATATTGTGTAGAATTCTTGCTCTACAATCAAAATAAGGAATACTATAAATATGCAAAGTTTTACAAAACACTTTTCTGAGAAATCTATACATCCATTTTAATACCTATATTAATAACCACAGTGGTTAGATTTTTCTTTTACATAAATTATACAAAGTACATTGGCATTACATACCATTTTAATACCAGTTTATTATAGCTTTATTTCATAATATTGGAGGTGGAAATGGAAACAGTGCCATCATGTGATACTTTTCAGGCTACTTCACTTCTTTTATTTCCAAGGAGTGAGTCTGTTGCTGCTATACAAATAAGAGTTCCCAGAAAAGCACGCAATGGCAGTGTAATTTATTATATGCCATGTTGTAACTAGATCATTTTAGGTATTTTTATGCATCAAGTATTGAAAACACCTTCTAAATCTGCAAAGGTAAACAAGCATATGATCAGTACAAATGTTACCTAGCCCCTTTTATTAAGAGTTCACAAATTATCCAACACAGTCTTGTGAAATTCCTTTCAGTTTACAGTCAAGATACTAATCCGAACAGTTTCATTTTTACAAAAGAGCATAGAAGTTAAATTCCCTGGTTTTAATTAGTACTGGGCAGGCTACTTGGAAAAAAAACTAATACATGAAATCGTCACAGGCGTACAATATCAAAGCCAAATCCAACTCATATTATATTTACTATACAAGATATTTTTAATGAAATCAGACACACGGTCATTTTTTTCTTTTGTATTCATTTCATATTGAAATAAAGGCATTTTTCTCCCCAGTGGTCACAATAAACTAGAATATCCAGACTTGATGCTAAAGACACGTATTTCCACTTATCCCTTCCCTTTTCCAGAGATCAAGACAACCATTTGACAACTGCTTGGAATCTAGAAATGCAAGTAATCTATTAAATCTGAAAACCCACTTTACTGCACAACTCACAGCTGCCAAATCTCAAACTACTTTAGTGGTTTTTTTTAAAGATACATCTTTATACAAAATTAAACCCTTACAGTGAATTCATTGATGCATGGGTGAGTTGATGACAAAAATACAGGAATTGTAACTTTTAAAAGCGAGCACAGATGCTAGATACTGCTTATGGAGTTTCAGAATTTATAGAATATGAACAATGACTGAATTCTCCAAGATTAAAAATCCTCACACAATTTAACTGCCTACTGTACAACAGGTAAACTGTTACTATTATGTGCTTATTTGTAAGCATATGGGCACATACAGCCATTTAAAAATTTTTAGATTTCTTTACGTAGGACTCAAATTCATGGTATATGCATGTAAGCCACATACAGGAGTTATGCTCAAGTGTGTTTTGAGTCTGAAACACAAGGGTTTTATATAAAAGTCAGTGTATTTCACAAATCCAGAACTCCATTTATGGGTCAGCATTACAGCTGGTGAACATATCTGCTTTTGCTGAAAGGTAACAAAACAAACCCCTTCACCCTTGAGAACCTTCAGAGAGTGGGATTCAAGACTGGAAACATTAAATATAAGAAAAATACTGCAGTTAGAAAGGAACAGGCAGAAATAATGTTATGTTCTTACTTAAATGTAATGTGTATTACTTACAGATAACATTTTATAAATTTCTCAAACTGAAGTAAATTGCATTTAGCAGGTTGGAAGGTAGGCCAATTACACACTGCATAAATACTCATTTGTACACCTAGTACCGAGAAGTTTAATTTTTATGTTTGCAACCCAGCAAGCAAGTTATTGAGGTATAGATTAAAAAGAAAAAGTGAGAGCGCTATTGTTATTTGTCCTCCAAAAGCTTGGTGTTTTCATTAGTGCCAGCAATAATCACCCTGGCTCCCCACCTGACACTTCTATCTTGACAAGCTGGTTAGAAAACTAATGTGACTGGAATTTTACCAGCACAAGTGATACATGGAACTCTTTGCATGGCAAAGACAATCTGTAGCAAGTTACTTAATACCTAATATACAGCTTTTTCAAGCTTTTTTGCTCTTGTAGGTAATTATACTTGAGGGTGATAAATACTTCTCTTTTTCTATGGTTAGGGTTTAGACTTTGTTTCCCCCTAAGCATGGAACAATCAGTAACAATTCCCTGTCATCATGAGACACACAGAACCCACATCAGCCCTTACTACATAGTTTTGTGTTGATTATGAACTAAATGATGAGTATTAACAATAAAACCTTACAAAATACTGTCGGGATACTCACAAAGCTGTTCAGAAACAAGATTATAAATCACATAAAATCATAACACTCTAACTCGATTAAGCACTAAGCAAAGGGGATCATAACCTGGTGGGCCACTTGCTGGTTGATCACCCAAGACATTTGAGAAACCTGGAAAAAGGAGCCAAAACTACTGATTTTCAGATCCCTTCCCAGTCACCCCTTCAGCAGCTAGCAGAAAAGCAATTTGGACATTCTTTGTGTTCTGTTACTTCCTGTGGTGCCCAAAACAGATGCCCGTTTAAGACTGAGTAAACTATGCTGCAAATTACTGCTTTAAAGGTAAGTGGAGGAGAGTGCTCTACATAAACATTTGCAGAAGTGTTTCTACAATTTTGAACCAAGGGAGAGGCTGCATTACCCTCTGGGTGAAAAGACAAAATTACATTTCTTATCTGTGTTCTTATTTCTCTATCTCAGAAATCCAGTGTTCTAGATAGAAGTCAAAACAGCAGAATGAACACCAAATATTTGATGGGGAAGCTCTAATAGCTCACATTCCTAATTGAGAAGATACAAAATTAGAGACAGTATTGCTAACAGAAATGAAAGAACGCAAACATTTGTATGCATCAACCTACAAATGCCCATAAGGCATCTCATCCCACTAAAAAATTAATTTCTTCTCAGATCATTCTGATTTGGAGGACATTGGAGGAAAACTCCAAGTTAAACTGAACTTATACTGGCCATATTATAGAACATCTTATTTTTTCCCTCATCCAACCTGTGATTAGATAATATTTCTAATGATAGGGATTTAAATTTTGTAATATACTGAGACCAAGACAAAGGGTACTTCATTTTGAAATTGTAAAAAAATAGAAAAGGATTTTTTTTTTAATTTTTTAGTGCTGACACCTTTAGATAAATGTATTGGCTGGGAGTCAGATAGCAGACTTGTAGATGGCTAACCCAAAAGGATAATATTTGCCTAACCATGTAGCACCCACCTATTTGAATAAGCCACAAAATCTGAAAGTAGATTCCCAAATTACTAATTTAATTGCCCCAACACAGGATCATTGGACTTGGATGAAGATTAATTGGGAAAAAACATATAATGTAGAACCTCTCAAGAAAATTATTAGACATTCTCTATAATTTTGAAAATTTTAGAAAGCACAGTTTTGACCAGGTTCTGTGCACACAGTTACATCATCTTGTTAATTTGAGAAGAGACTGAAAACAGAAAGAAGACTTCCCCATAGTTAAAGTCACACTTGAACAACAAACAACTTTAGCTAGCGCGTAAGGCTTTTTCAAATAGAAATATTGTTATTCACATTAACCTTCCAACCCAAACAAAATGCCAGATGAAATAAGATACACTGTCAGAGAAGAAAATAAGCCATAGGTGGTGGTTTAAAAACAGGTTCACTGATAGCTGCAGCACCATATTCCATAACCTCAGAGACACAGGTTGCCTTATAAAGAGAGTTACGTTGTAAGGCGATAATGGCTGCCATCATTCACTGACATGGTTAGAACTAGGACTTTACTCGGCACTTGTCACTCAAGTTAAATGGAAAAAACAGCTAAATGTTCTTTTGTGTAGGGACAGCTGAAACAAGGCCCTGAGTGGGAGCAGCATGCATATGCCCATGCAGATCTCCAGTTACAGGTTACAGAGCAATGTATATCGGGATGTATGAGACATGGAAATATTTCAGTGAACAATGAAGCTCAAAACCATGCAAACTATCAATCTTCATGAAACAGGCTTTGATAGGGAACTCTAAAGTTTTGTGGAAGAAAATAAATGTTACTTTAGTAAAGACTCTACTGAGGTCAAAGAATACCTAAGTGAATTCTTATTAAGAAGCCAAGTAGAAAGTTGTAGAAACTGTTAATCAGAAAATACCAAATGAGTACCGTTATCAGAGTCAGTGTAACTGCAAATATTTTTGTATTTGATAAGAATATTCACAATCAAAAGGCAGAGATGGTCAACATATGGCTAAATACGACTGGACATATTTTTCTATCTGTGGACTGACAGACAAAAGGAAAATCCCTAGAGGATGAACTCCTGCAAGCTTCAAGACAGCTTTAGTATAGAGTTTGATGTGTGCAAAAGACACAGGAGGTCAAGTAATCCCCTTATGGTTAGAGAATATATAGTAAAAATTCTATTTGCTTGTAAAGTCTCTTTATTTCACTGGTCTTTCAGATAAAGTATTATGATTAAGTGACACATGGCCTTTAGCAGGACACACTGGTTTCTGGAATGGTACCTACTACTGGAAACCTGCTAGAAGAAAAAAGACTGAAATAAAGCAGAAGATCTGAAACAAAAAGAAAAAAAAAGGCTTAATCCCTAAATCACTCATTTTGGGGTGGAACATTCCTTCCACACTTGCTTTAAGACTTTTTTCCCCACCAAACCTACCTATGTTCTGCAAAACCTGCCTCTCTGTTGAATGGATAGCTACTGCAAACCTTTCTTCTATCTGGACTCCTGTTTTACAGGAAGAGGGAAAACACTTTCTTTTTCAATTCCTTTATGCTACCTGCAGGGTTTCTGAAGGGATTCTAATAATACTTCACTGGAAAGAACACACAATAGTAAGTTCTATCTCTAAAGAAGCCTCTGATGCTGGTCCCCATGCTTAGTCACTCATTGCCACCTGAGGCAAGACTCCTAGGAAATTAATACAACTCTCAGAAGCAACAAGAAGCTCAAGATAAGTTTAAGTTGTCTTCTGTCATCATTTCTTTAAAGTAGGAACAACCACAATAAATGCAGTTTCTCTGAAAATAAACCAAGTGTTTTTAGCCACAACACAGGAACAACACAAACACAACATCAAGCAGTTTCTTGATGTTATTTTCAACTTCATTTAACAGAAGTAAATCAGGCTGCCAAACATGGAAGTTCTGAAAGACAAAGGGAACTACCAGAAATTGTACCTCTTCAGGCTGTGAATATACAAGTAGAATCAGGTTTTAAGACTGGAAAGCCAGCACTGGCTCAAGATTATACAGGTGACTTTTTCACTCTGAATCAACACTAAACCTATTTCCAGTCTTGTCTTAAGAGGAACGCACTTGGAGTTTGGCTGTTCACAGTATTTCAGATGAGCCATAAAACAGAATTCCTGAACACTTGTGCTTACAGATCACATTGCACTTCACAGCTGTTGTGTTTTACCCCAGCAGAGGGTGCATTTAAGCAAGTGGAAAAAAGCGATTTTCTTTTACACATAGCTTAAAGTGCTTAGGGGTCTTTTTGAATGACATGTAACACATACATATATTGTATTTAAAATATATTAAATAATTCATAACAAATAATTAGTCTACCTGCAATGTTTGCCTCATGTTTTTGCAGTTCCTCATATGCCACAATGAACAACAGCGTAATGCTGCAACTAGTTGGATAGGGCAGTGAAGTCTGAGGAGTAGACCTAAATTTCACAACATCACGATAAATATGAGGTCAGTAAATCTGTATAATGGGATTGCTACTATGATTACTTTTTAAAAAGGAAATTTTTGTTTAATCTTCCACATTAACAGAATGCTGAGATTGCAAAAGCAAAGCATTTAAAAAACAGAACGTGCCTGAAGTAAAGTTGTTCATATGGCATTATTTCAACCTCCTCTGCATGACCTTTCCTCCATTCTTTGTTACTATGTGCCACAGTATTTGTTTCCCCAGGACCTACGTTTCATCACTGCATTGGACAGACTAAGTTTTGAAGATGAACTGGGTTTTTTAAATACTTTTATTTAGTGTTACTTAGTATGGAGACTATTGTCTCCGTCCTGTGCTCCCTTTTATTGCTGAAATTGGAAGGGATGTGGCCAAGGTATGCACACTTCGGGAACTGGAGGAACTTTTTAGGAAAGCAGAACGCCATTCCAAGGAAATGGATTTCTCCCACAAAGAGATTTTCATCAAGCTCCCTAAAATGAAAAAAAGATTAACAATTTGCCATTCAATACAAATTCTTCCCTTCCTAGATTGTCATACACATCTACCATTATGGTAGTTAGATGTAAAAAAATGCAAGCTTCCTCAAAAGTTCATGTATATTCTCTGTTGCATGTATGTTCTCCTGCAAAGTCTCATAAAGTAACCTACTTTCACAAACATTTTATTCCTCTGGCCAATATAAGCCAAAATTCTGAAAATAAATAGTCCACAATTATCTTCCTACTAATTTTTCTTTCTCTTAAGTGAAAAAATCACCTTTTAATGATTTAATGTCAGAGTATAAAGACAGCAGTATTTTTTGTAAAACACAAACTGAACTGTATTTGAAAGAGCGGGGATTCCTACCAAATTAATCACAGGATTAATCCCATAAAGCAATTTTCAAATAAAACTCTTAAATAATATGTGACTACTAGTTCTACACTCACAACTGCAGTTGGACATGGAATGAATAAACAAATAAATGATTATCGGTCAATGCAAAATAACAACAAAACCAGGTAGTTCTGTGAGCAACAGCAGTTATGAAAAACAGCATGGACATACTTAATGCTGCAGCGTTTTCCTCAGCAGATGCACTATTTTGCATGTTTCTGTGACATAGTCCATCTGTTTTCAAGGATATTAATATCTTTGAGGACTCTACTTCTCCATCAAATTTGTCTGAAGTTGGCCAACAGGTTCAAGAATTATTGGGGGGGACTGACAGACAGATAGTATGATTATATCAACTTACAAAACTTCTGTTTCCTTATGAAAGTACGATAAAAATAGCAGATCTAGGGCTATGGTAGCCTAGGAGATAGACAATTCCACAGCAGGGCACTTTCTGCAGGGAAAGCCAAGCCAGAAGAACACAGGAATTCAGTGTTCATGTCTAGCAGTAAGAATTCTCAAGCTGATAAAATGTCATAACACAATAAAAGAAGGAAAGAGAGCAGATAAAATTATGCCCAGTACTACATAAAGTATTAAAAATAAGATTAAACAATTAGAATATTTTAAATTGCATGCATAAAGGAAAAGGAAATAACATCTTTTAATATATCATAATTACCTGTTGTTAGCAACTTTTGGTTAATTCTGTAAGAAAATCTCAAATAGGTCTTAGCATAAAAAAGAGCTTGTTGCTTTGATTTCAAACTATAGCCTGGTATTGGTTCAGCACCAAAACGCAATAGACCAAATTAATTTAACTGCAATACTGCAAGTGGAGCTTTATAAAAGATTAATATATCACAGTACTTCCAATTGTTATAAGCATGTGGTCATCAGCTCAGGTGATGTAACTCCCTTTTTAGTAATTCAGTCATGCTTTGAATACTCCAATGCACCTATCTCACCTCTTACTCATCAGAAGAAAAGCTTCTTGTAAAGAATGGCGTGGTTTTGTTACAGGACAACTAATATAATCTAATCTCTTCATTTCATTTCATTCCTTGTGTGGCTTAGAACAAAATCAAGATTAGGTCACAGAAGACAGCAAATATCTTGCACAGCATTACCGCCAAAAGTATCCTTAGCATCAGCCTTACAAGGGAGATCAGTACTTATTCATTCATTGAGTCTTGTTCCACATACAGGTAGATCCATGGCACAATAGAGCATATTCAACACATTCACAAGCATGGAGTGATTTTTTCCCCCTCAAGGCAGCACCTCTGGTAAATAAGTAGCAGAAGCTACATCTACATTTGGTACACTTACTTTATTGATAAGAAGAGTGCTGAGGAAACTGGACTAATGTGATATATAAGCTAGTTATGTATCCTAACTTTCTCTTTTACTCTTATGTAAGAGACACGAAACTCATATCCACCTTATTTGCTTAATGAACGAGTTTCTCCAAATATATAGAGATAGGAGTTTTAACAATCTTCAATGGCATCACAATAGAGATGTACAGGTTTGCCAATTTAAGTCTAGAGCAACTGAACACAAATTATGGTCTACATTTAACTAATGAGAATTGTTTAATAGCCAAAATATTGTAGTAGAATTAAATTGTATAAGAAGAGCCACAACATCATTATAAAAGCTAGAAAATACAATAATAACACGAGAAATGGTGAAACCATGAATTAAATTTCACAGTTGCTACACTTGTTCAAGTACGTAAACATTGTTTTCACAAAAGATTTTTCAACTGGAAATCAGGAAAAAAAGGAGGTGGAAGGAGAAAAAAACAGCTAAAGAAATCTTTAACATCCAATTTAAACAGCTCAATATTCAAGATTTTTTTAAAAAATGCTCAATTACAGGTAAAAATTTGGAATGAGAACACATTCATCGAACTGCCCACTTAACAATATTGCAACTCACTGAAGACTCAGCCATCAATTAGAAACTGTAAAATTTCATTAAACGTGTATTAATCATAGCTAGCACTGTAACGTGACCCACACCTATGC
Source organism: Buteo buteo (assembly GCF_964188355.1). NCBI lineage: Eukaryota > Metazoa > Chordata > Aves > Accipitriformes > Accipitridae > Buteo > Buteo buteo. Next base: position 8,054,169 of record NC_134198.1, on the reverse strand, counting down.
ATGCGTCTCATATATCACAATAAGACACTGCTGCAAGAGGGAAAACCTCCCTTCCATTCTTCCTGGTACCATCTTGAGGACTCAAAATGGAAGTCTTCAGAGACAAAATCAAAAGAAAATAACAGGGAAGAAAAAAGGAAGTTGCTGAAGCAGAAACATAGAGATAAATATGAAACATCTGTCTGAGGCACACATGAATTCAAGACATGGGTATATGTGTTCAAAAATAAAACAAATAAAACACAAATGCTGAATATGGGACTATGTTTCCACCTTGATGTCCTAGTGACTATGCAAAGTAGGCAAGCTTTGTTTTCATGTTTTATGACCTCCTAAGAAACTCCTCAATGGTATTACAGCCCACTAATTCATTGTTGCCTTATATTTGTTCTAACTGTATGATATTATTATGGATGTTATTAATATGAATAATATGTAATAAACCCACAGAAGAATATTAATCCTTTCTGACATCATTGTACACTGCTCTAGAACTCTTACATGTTAATTACTATAATTTTTATATATATATATAGCTGTAACTTCTTGACACACCTTGCCTTCCTGGCCACAGCTGACTTTGTTCCAACAGGGAATCATCTTAAACCAATAAAATGGAAAGGAATGAAGGCAGTCCAACCATCAACAATGTCACAGGACATAGAGTTCAGCATATACTCACAGTCTTCACAGAACGTTACAAGATGGCTTCCTCATTTAACTCACAAATGCCAGAAGACAAGTGTTATACACTTACTTGCCAGAGCTCTTCCAACCTTGTGTCTTTCCTCCTTCCACTCTGACAGAATTAACAAGTTCCATCCTGCCTTTTCCTGAACCTCGCTTGTACTGTGTCCCTGTTCTGAACATCATCTTTTCTATCAGAGGGCTTATAGTTATTCCCCTTTCTCTGCTATATACACCTATGAATCTTTTTTTAATTACTTCAGAATTACTCATTCCCATGTACATTTTCCCCTCACGGCTATTTTTTTCCCCAGTTCTTGGGGAACAGAACTGACACAGAAATATCAAGGCAGTTGGGAGACCACATCCGATGACTCAGCATGGCTGCCTAGCACCATAAAATAAAAATTAACTTCTCATGGTCAATAGTTATGACTTATGCCAATTATCACCACTGGAATCATCATTCCATATATTAATAGCTTCGTACGAAGTCCAAAAAAACTTTAGTCCATTTCCCTTACACCACCATTTTACCTGCTTCTTAATCAAAACAACTTAACATGTCATCACACTTAATATAGATGACTCAGTCCATCCTAGAAAACCTGTCATTAATAACAGCAGAAAAATTAGTGAAAAATTTGAATGGCAATAAAATGTAAACATTTTCATACCAATTTAATAAAATCTAATTCAGTTAAAATAAGTTATGAAATGTCAAACAGTAGACTAGCTGTATCTATTTCTGCATGCACTTCTGCTGCACTTCTATCAAGGCAGAAAGTGAGTTACAAGACAGACCTCCTCAAAGCCGCATGATAGATCCTAGACAGGAGGAGAGGTACATTAAGCTTAAGCTAGTTTTTCATGTTCCTTACAAGTCCTAGACTGAGGTTTAGGTACACTGCAGTCACTGTGGTGACTACATTTTCCACATACTTATTGGAGCAAGCCTGAAACTAGTCAGCTCAAGCACTGTGACCCATGTAGCCATAGCTCTGATGAACTCAGCACAGGCTGCAAAACCTGCCTGAGAACCAGAATAAATATGCAATTACCTAATTGTCTCTGCATCTCCAGTCACACAGATGTAGACATACTCTGCAGGAATCCCAGATCACTATAAAGGGGAGAGTGACTACTGTTGAATGACACGCCTGAGTGCCCTTGGAATACTTCCAATATTGGGTGTTAAGCACAGAATCAGGAGAAAAGCAGGAAACAACTTTGCCTTTATAGTGAAACCAGCTAATTTAAAGATGAACAGAGAAACCAGACCCTAACATGACTATCATACATTAAAATCCAGTAAAAATGTAACACTTTTGGAAAGGCATTTTTAGTATTTGTCATTATTTTAGTTACTTTTTTAATATACTCACACACTTACACAACTCTTATTAAAAAAATCATTTCATTTACGAGAAGGTGTCTCCAAGATCTGACTATTTACAAGATCTTCTCCATTTTATGTGTTTCCAATTGAGAATTATTGTCATTTTGGGACAGAAATACTTGCTCCAGGACAGAAAAAAAAAAAGAACTTTTAACAACAAATGGTTACAAGAGATTGACACAGATAACTCTTACCTGAGAGAAACACTTGCCTCACAATGGTATTTTAATAAATCGGGTTCTAAAATAATAATTACAAGCACTGATTAAGCATTACATTTTAGATGAAAAATATCCTGCAAACTCCGCCCCCCCCCCCCCCCAACATTTTCAGAATGATGGGATAGGAATTGAGAATTGGTGTATAGCCCCAGGCTGGGAACCTCTGAAGATTAGTGTATCAAATTCAAGTAACTGGAAATTCCAGATGGCAAGTCTTGTTTACATGGATCAGAAAAAGTGTAATCTCAGTATTTCCGTAACTTTTCCATCATGTACAGTTTATTTTAATTGCCAGAATTTTTCTGCTTTGTTTGTTTATTTCATTTGGCTGAAGAAAAAGGGGGGGCGGGGCCTAAGGAGAAAACCCAGCAACAAAAAAATTTATCATCTTGCCGATTTTTAGCTGAATTGTTCAATGAACGGGAAAACATAATTCCACAAATTACTACAATAAACCTGTGTTTTCCAGTGAATGAGTTTCACATCCCATAGATGAGAAACCAAAATGAGCAGCCATGGCAAGAAGGTTTTCATAATGTGACAATCCCTTCTGCTTTCTCTCACAGTTGGACAAGCAGTGTAATAAAAAAGGCTGTTGGATCTTTAGGGGGTTTCTGTACAGAAAAAGTAGTTCAAAGCTGACTCATAGCACCGCAGTCCCCTTTTATGGGTTAAGCTACACAGTATACCAGTATCTGTAAACACTGTCGCTGATAATACAAGACAGAGAACATTTTTCTTAAGAAATGCTCCTGGGCTATTCAGGTTATCACAATAAATATAAAAAGGAGATAACGAACTAGGTCTCCAATAATAACTCTGGTATGAAATGAATGAAGGATGCCAAATTTCAGAGACATTGTTTAAGGCTTTCTGCAAAATCAGGATACATCTTCAGGATATAACAAGTACATCAACTCGTGAGTTAATCCAGCTGTACAGACACCCATAAAACACAGCAACATGCATTTCAGCAGGTAAGCACACTCACTGTCACAGATGTATTTACAGAGCCTTAGTAAGGACTGTACTATACCTACTACACACTTTCTGCTTTCCAAAACAGTGAGATTAAACTTACCTCTAGCAGGTATACACATACTATGGCTGTTCTCCTAAGTGGAAAACAATTTAAGACAGACAACATTGCATAGGCCATATAGTCGTATTTCCTTGAACATAACGTCCAGAGCAGGGCTTTTGGGGGTTTGGGGCTTTTTGTTGGGTTTGTTTGGGGGTGTTCTGGGTGTTTGTTTTTGGATTTTTTTTTTTTGAGAGGGCATTGTTTGTTGGTTTGGTTTTGAAAGAAAGAATATTACAAGAATCCACATAAAATCTTGCTTATACTTTAGTCCCATCATGCTAGGAGTTTCCACACACTGCACTTCCAGCTAAGCTGAGATGCTTCCAGAGCTTTTTCAATAAGCAAATGCTTTGAAGTTTAACAGATTATTAAAAATAAATTAACTTTTTAATATATACTTTCTGTAGTAAATTTCCCTTTGGATACCAGCACACAAACATTTGCAAAAAAAAGAGGGACAGATACAAAACATAACATCTTCACCATACCTGTAGAACACGTGTACTTAAGACGGCAGTTTCCAGGTGTGACAAAGTGAAAATTAAAGGGAAAGTCACAGATCTATAGCTATGGCATTTCCAAAAGCAGTTTATAACCTAAGAACAAAACAAAGGATGAACAAGCTATTCAATGTGGATACAATTTGGAGAAGATCAATGGTTCCAGGTCTCTTATCCTTTCTTCCACAAAAGCAAAAACTGAGGAGACTTAATTGCAAAGTTTACTTACCGTGCAAGCTTCACCTACATCTATTATTGTGGTACATATTATCTATGGCTGTCAATGCCATAGTCAGCACATGAATGTTCTGAAGGGGAAACAATCAAGACTTCTTACTTCATGAGTTTTGAAAGTGTACAGCTACCCTTTTTGTATAACGTTAGCTACATTAACTCACTTTTTATGGGAGTTTTGATGTTTCTGGATACAAAATGTAATGATTTTACTCTATCTGTCCTGAGCTTTATCTCTGAAGGAACTTGTTCAAGAATTGTAGGTCTCAAGATTTTCTCCTTGAAATGTGAAGGAACGGGGTTCTAAATGTTTTGTTATGCAGGGACCTTCATTGTCCTTGCCTCCAATTATGCTATATTGGGTTTGTGTGGCGGGGTTTTCATAGCAGGGGAGGGGCTGCAGGGGTGGCTCCTGTGAGAAGCTGCTAGAAGCTTCCCCGGCTCCAAGTCGAACCCACTGCTGGCCAGGGCCGACCCAATCAGCGACGGTGGTAGGGCCTCTGGGAGAACAGATTTAAGAAGAGGAACCAACAGTGGGGGAGGAGATTGGAACATGAGAGGAACCCCTCCGCAGATACTGAGGTCAGTGAAGAAGGAGGGGGAGGAGGTGCACCCCAGGAGGGGATGCCCCTGCAGCCCGTGGTGAGACAGCAGGCTGTCCCCCCCAGCCCATGGAAGGGAGCAGGGGAGCAGATGCCCACCTGGAGGACCCCGCACCGGAGCAGGTAGATGCCCGCAAAGAAGGCTGTGACTCCGTGGGAAAGCCTGCGCTGGACCAGTCTGTTCCTGAAGGACTGCAGCCCATGGGAAGGGCTCACATTGGAGAAGTTCGTGGAGAACTGTCTCCCATGAGAGGAACTCCACACTGGATCAGGGGAAGACTGAGGAGTCCTCCCCCTGAGGAGGAAGGAGCGGCAGAGACAACGGGTGATGAACTGACCTCAACCCCCATTCCCTGTCCCCCTGCACCGCTGGTGGGCAAAGAGGTAGACAATTCAGGAGTGAAGTTGAGCCTGGGAAGGAGGGAGGGGTGGGGCAAAGGTGTTTTAAGATTTGGGTTTACTTCTCATTATCCTGTTTTGATTTGATTGGTAACAAATTGATTTTGGTTTTTCCCCAGGTTGAGTCTGGTTTTTGCCGTGACCATAACTGGTGAGTGAACCCTCCCTGTCCTTGTCTCGACCCATGAGCTTTTCATTGTATTTTCTCCTCCCCGTCCCATGGCAGGGAGGAGTGAGCAGGCAGCCTCGCGGTGCTTTGTTGCTGGCTGGGCTTAAACCACAACATATGCAAATCGCACATTGCAAACTCCGTTACATGGTGCTTCAAACAGCTACAAAACATAGGTATCCATGTGTAATACTCCAGATTAATGATGGTGATGCTGCCATTTGTCTAAATAAATACATGTAGTTTCCTGAACACTGCTTCTCAGCTCAGAATGACATCATACAGAAAAACTTGAAATTATATTCCACAGCGGTTTCTGGATACTATGTCCCCCAAAAGTTGACCTTTTTAATGTATTCCTTATTGATTCTTTTAGTTCGTAACAGGACCAAACTTAATATTACAAATCACACTATTCTTGCCCCTAGGAAAAGTCTACAAGACCTTTTGAGTTCCAGTATCTAGAAGGGGACAGGATGGACCCAGAGCATAAGTGCCCCTGCCTTTTGCTCCTGCCTTTGCTTCCCTGTTACTAGGATGTGGCAGGACAAAGAGGGTGGTGCTTTAGGAACCTTGTAAGCTTCTGTCTCTTGCTGCAGAACCTTTCAGGAATATGGTCTAAAAAGAAAGAGTTCATTTCCCCTACTCATATCCATGCAATCTCTTCATACAAGTACTATGAAAGCATGTTATTTGTGACTGCTGCCACAGTTTTCCTGACTAGATTAGGATAGGATAGACTATTTCAGTTGGAAGGGACCTACAGCGATCAGCTCGTCCAACTGCCTGACCACTTTGGGGCCGACCAAAAGCTAAAGCACGTGGTTAAGGGCATTGTCCGAATGCCTCTTACAACACTAACAGGCTTGGGGCATCGACCACCTCTCTAGGAGGCCTGTTCCAGTGTTTGACCACCCTCTCGGTAAAGAAATGCTTCCTAATGCCCAGTCTAAACCTCCCCTGGCGCAGCTTTGAACCATTCCCACGTGTCCTGTCACTGGACATCAGGGAGAAGAGACCAGCACCTCCCTCTCCACGTCCCCTCCTCAAGGAGCTGTAGAGAGCAACGAGGTCACCCCTCAGCCTCCTTTTCTCCAAACTAGACAGGCCTCAAATTCTTAGCCGCTCCTTACAGGACATGCCTTCCAGCCCTTTCACCAGCTTTGCTGCCCTCCCCTGGACCCATTCAAAGACCTTCACAACCTCCTTAAATTGTGGAGCCCAGAACACAGTATTTAAGGGTGCTGCTGTACTTTGTCACTGATCAACCCTTTACCCTAACATCTCCAGCATCTACCAAGTGATGACAGAGATGATGCCAAAATTAAATAGTTCTGTTATTTTACATCCAAAATGGATTTCGCACTTCAAATCCATATTACATTAAACTATTTATTGCTAAACAGTAATTGTATAGGCAAATAAACACAAATGCCAATAACTGAATACTGCTCTAACTTTAAGAACATCTTGGAAGAGATGAATATTGATATAGACAGTCCTCAAAGATGCTAAGTATATATCACAATTCAGCCAAAGATCTATTCATAGTCTTAAAATTAAATGTATATATTTCTAGATTGAGTCCTGATGGCTCAAATTTTGTCAAGTCAAGCCACAGATGAATGTATCATCAAAACAATTGATGCTTCTACAGAATTCCAACATTAATTATTCTAATCATGCTAAAGTGTTCCCATTGACAAAAAGGTCTTTGGATGTTCAAGTTCAGCAGAAACACCTGCAGATTTCCTGCATTTCTTTTTAAATTCTTTTTAAATAGCCCCTTACTGAGACAGTCTGAATAAGCAGTATTTGCATCATTAGCAGAGAAGAAACTACTAAATTAGTATTTTTCTGAAAAAAACTCAAGAAAGTGGTAAAGCAAGAGTGGCAGCAGGGGTCATTCGCAAAATAAGTAAAAAGAAGAATATGGTATATTTCCCAGCTATCTTAATTATTAATGACATTGGCATTATTTGATTTGCTAATTCGGTGAAAAATGCTGCGAGCACAAAGAAAGGAATGAAATCTCAGAAACAGTTCCTGTACTTCACACAACTTCATCTGACCTTGAACAATGCTGGTGCAAAGAGCCCAGACAAATTAGATTTTACATTTACAAGAATTCCACACAGTGAACTTCTAAGAGTATGAAAGCCTCCTGACAATTTTTCCAGGTTGTTCTCAAAAATAGGTAAGAATTTCCTTGCTAAAACATCAATCGGCTCCCAATGGGAGTTACTTTAGGTAGGCCTAAGGAATAAGAAGCTTCAGAATTACGGCCTTTCCGTCACAGTACAGCAGCTCAAGAAAAAGGACAAGAGCAAGGGATTAAGGAAGCTTAGATATTGTTCACAATTCAAATTAATCTTTGAGTAGATGATGGGTTATAAGTGACAGATGAATAAGGAAGTAGAATTTTCAAGTAAATGTTGCTTCTGTCCCACAGACAGGATATGCTTAGCTGAACTACAGTTTCCTCAGTGCCTGACTGATGCAAGGACCAACAACGAGGCATAAATTTAAGCTAAAAAACTTACTCTCATTAATAAAAGAGTTAAAGAAGAAATATGTGTTTATTTTCTTACTTTTTAAGCAGAAAGCTGGTAATTCAAGAGAGCAAAGAGGTAAAATTTTCAGAAAAAAAGAGAAACAAATACTAGTGCCTGAACTCTCCTAGAAGTCTCTTTCAGTCATTTGGAAAACCCTTCTATCAAGGGTAAGAGATCAGACAGGCATGCTCAAATAGCTGGTGTTATATGATGGTTCATCTATATTGCATAAGAGTAATATAATACACCCGGAAAAGCCTAAGTAAACATGAAGTATCCTATATGTAATTATCCTTTATGCAATTAATTTAAAAAAATCATAAGAACTTTTTTATAAATGCACAGGTATTAAATTAGCCAATTAGGGACAAGTTTTATCTTTTTCTTTTGAATTGTGCATAAATATTCTTGACACAATGAATGAAGAAAAAAACAAACAAAAAACAACAACCTAAATCAGTTAAAACTAAACATACCTATTTAAAAATGCAGAAAAACAAGATGTGAACAGTGTAAGAAATCATGTAGTGTATTTAGACAGCCTTTTGTCATACCATGTTTGTTTTGTCAAAGCAAAAAATCTGGTGTAATAAGTATAATTATTTTAATAGGTTTGAATGAAGCTGTTCAGGACAGACTTTTAAAGCTACTTTATTACATAGAGTAAGATAGAAGCAATATTTTTTTTTATTTCAATAAAGAAGTTTAAAATATTTTAACAAATGCCTTTATGTTACAGGATTTTGTATTCCTGAGATGTAAATAAAACAATAGCTCTGTAAAGCTCACAGAATAAGTACATAAGCCATTTTACAAGGAGGATATACTTTTCCTTCTTTGCTATGAATGTATAAAGCTCTCCTTCAAGCTCTTACTAAATCTATTGATCTGTGAAACAGTGCACTCCAGGGAGGCAATTCACTTGACGTTATATATCAAATGATGAGATGAATAATGATCATACCATTTGGTAATTAAACGTCTTACAAACCTTTTAACTGACTGAACGTCAGAAAGGTCAAATGAGATCAAACCTATTTCTTTTGTTGTTTTTAATTCTTTTCTTATATTAGCAATACAAAAGTCATATTTAACAGTAACTATAATACTACATGGCAAAACCAAATAATTAAACAACATACTTTTCATTCCTGTATTATTACACAGTTTGAATACACAGAGAAATTGTTCTTTCATCCTACAGTCCTATTATATTCTTAACTGTTAAGCTTTCAGAGAAGTAGCCACTCACCAGTATAGTGCAAATACCTAGCCATGTTATTGGATTAAGGGAAATGAACAGCACATAGAGCAAATCTAAAATATGCCAGAGCACCAAGCAATTAAAATAAACCTCCTTGATAACTTTCTGTATAGTTCTAGAATCTCATTTTTTATTAGAGGATAAGTACAGGTCATTTCAACAGTTTGAAGACACTATCAGCGTTTGTCACCTTACACATTAATTTGGACGTTTTATCTATTAACATACAATAACCTAAATGTTTGACACTAGAAACAAATCCAAAATATTTAATAAAGAAGTCACAACTGTAATTTTATTAACAGTTTTGTATTTTGCCTGTAAATTTGGCAGCTGCAAAGGCAATCAAAAGATGCAGCAAAGATGGTTTTTACTACAGACTGACAATACTGTGAAAATCACTTGCCTCAATGGCTAAAAGTTTCTCTCCAACACTTCTCTCAAACATGAAGTTCCTAGAAAAGACAGTATCTAGTCCCACACGACTTCAGCATAATCTTATGGGTTGTCATGAATCAAGGCCTTCATTGTCAGAAAGAATAAATCCCTCCACCTTCACGCAAACTATCATCAGCCTTCACTGCCCAAATAGACTCAGATACCAAATATTAAAGAATGTCTTAGGATTTTCCTCTAGTTATTTTCCTAGAAAACGAAGAAACCTTTATTAGCTTGTAAAGAAAACATCCAACTTCTTTTCAAAAACAAATTGGGACAGATTCAGTCAACTTTTACAAACATACAATCACACAAACACACAATCAAAATCAGAAAGAACTAAACAACACAGCCAGTAACAGTCTATACATATACTACACTTCTGTCCTGCGGAAGAGCAAACTGGCCACTCTCAAAACCCATTCTTAGTCTACTGAGGCCAGTGTCCCTGTGTTGCCCCAGGTGCTTCTGCACAGCTAGAGCTAACCCAGAAAAGAGAGGTTTCTGGGGTAGAAGCTGAAAGAAGGATAAAGGACTTTTACAAGGCATCTAAAGTAGTAAGGCAGCAGATGAATTTGCTAGCCAAAGGAGAGAATTTGGGGGGGGAAGTCCTGCACCCATGCTGACGACTGGCTGTTACTATAGGACATGAGAGAGATGTGGGAGATACCTCCTTAATATCAACTGCCAGTTGCTCACAGTACTTCGTCTTTCTTTGTCTTGAGGCTGGGAACAGAGGTCAAGTTCGCAAAATGAAAAAGAGGTAATTAAATCACATGTTCTATCTTCTGGGATCTTTTAAGTATTGGACAGGGTATTCAAGTTCATAATGTAATAACTTCAAAACACTGTCCTATCAAATACATTGAATCAATCCAATATATAGCTTTTTCAGGCCTAATAAATCAAATAAATTTAAAATACCATGAACTAAAAATATTTCTGAATTGCAAAATTAAAAGAATATAAATGATAAGATTGCAGTAACATTAATACTTCCTCAGATCTCCATTTCTCATATAGTCCAAAAGTACAGCATTCAGCAAATCTTCAAGACGACAGAGAAAGAGCAAGTACTCATTTTTCTAAAAGTTCAACATGCAAAATTTTAGGGAAAAAATGTCACTTTCCTGTAACCAATTAGAGTATTCCATTATCTTTCGTAATGGAAAGTAAGTAACTGCAGGACTTCCACAACAAAACCGCTTCCCTTAGAAAAGCGAATAAACAGGTGCTCAGATCAAACTTACTTTAGAAGAGTATTATGTATGTGATTTAGGCGCTGACCTGTGAAAAGATGTTCTATGGAGGCTCAAGGGCTTCAACATATGCTCACTTAGCAAACAGCTGCAGCAGTTAAGGATGCTCCTACCCTCTCCCTCCTTCCCCCCACTGTCTGTTACCTTCCCAATGCCAGAGCTGCCTGCTGCCTCTCAGGGGCTGGCAAAACGACCATACGAGCACTCCTAAGTGACCTTCCTGCAAAGCCAAGTAGCATGGTTTAAACTGTTACGATTTTCCACTGCATCAGCTGGGGATCCTTCCCACATTCATTTCCATTTTTCTTTTTGTGACAGTGACAGGTTGAAGAAGAGAAAGAAGAAGAAAGCAAGCAAACACAAGTTCTGATGTAGGGGCAATAATGAATTTCTGAGAGAGGGCAGAGATACTTAGAACTGCAGCACCTGTTCATTAAATAATTATGTGCTTTAGTTATTAAAAAGGATTATTGGTAATGATGAGTCTAATACTTCTGCAGTGAAGAAAGATTTACAAATGGGCATGCTTACCTTCCACATTACTTATAACACTACTGTTCAAAAAGGAAAATGCAAAATGATTCTGTCATAAGAGAAACATTTAAATATTTTTCCATTCATTTCAGTAATTCAGTTCACTGTATCAGCCTTATTTGTAAAAATAAAATAAAATAAAAAATAATGCTGTCATTCATTTAGTCAACCAGTAGAGAGAAACTGGTCTGAGGCAAAATTCCAGTTTAGAAGTTCTGATAGGGTGATGATGCAAAGATTACAAAATCCCGAACTTATTTTTTTAAATGACTAGTAACTCAAGTTTGAGAAAAAGCACACCTACCTAAAACTAAAGTAAAAACCTTTGACTGGGTTGAGTGACATTTTGTATGTTATTGTTTTAATTCTTTAATAAGTGATGGAAAGGAAGAACTGGATTTGTATTATGTCATGAAAATATATCTTACAGCAAACAGAAAGCCAAGTAAAAACTAATGGCAAGTGCACATGTAACAAAGTTTCCATCTTGAAAGGGAGAAAGCTAAATATTCACCAACTTGATTCCAGTATGCACCATTCAGATAATAAATACTAGTTTCAAATTAGTTGCAAAACATTTAAGACATGAGGTCGCATGCCTTTGTCATATCACACTACCCAACTGCTCTAATTTGAAATGTTTAGTAAACTTCACCAAAATAATACACAATTATATTAGGCTGCAAATTCAATTACAGAAGCACAGAAATATCTATATGTAGATTTAAAGCAGAATTTAATTCAGTTTCTCCTTCAAGTATAACAACACTGAATTAAAATTACAGCACACTTCCTGTTAGTATAGTTATCTATAAAACTATACTTAACTGAAGTATATAGATTCTAGAATTAAATTTCAATTTTGTGCATGCTAGCGTACCATGTCTTACATCTTATTCTTGAGAAGCCACTATATATTGTTTACACTATAGCAAGCAGTTGTAACTTTGCAGTCTACAATTACATACTTGCTATTTTCTTTTGCAAAATCTTTACTGGATCTGTCATAATTTACTGAGTCTTTATATAGGTACTTGAATCTATACACATATGTTTGGATGTAGGACCAGAACCACCATATGAACCAAAATGTGACCTATTTTGCTTCTCTAGAAGACTCAAGCTCAGAAAAAAACCAGTAAAAGTTCCTTCAAAAATTAAACTATGAACATTTCAATTCTGTAAAATCTGATGCAGTTAAGCACAGTTTTCCCTGTCAAATCACCAGTAAAAACCTATCTCCTGTAGTCTGTGACTGACAACAGTTACCACTAAATAGTTGTTTTACAGACTACATTAAAAATTCTGAGGCCCAGTTCCTAAGGGACAGCAATCTTTGTCCAGTTCCTAGATGACAGTGCCCACATCAAAAAAAAAAATCATTACCTCTTTCTTTGCTAGATCCCATAATGCATTTTCCAGAGGAGAGAAGAAATCACTCCCCAAGACAGTTAACAAGCACCACTTACAAATACAAAACTCATTTAAAATCAGCTTTTTAGGGAGGTTAACTCTCAAAGCAATCAAATAAACATCTATTCCATTTCCAAGATCCCATTTCTTTTCAGGAATTAGATCTGTTGTTATTTTTTCCATATGCAGTTACTTGTATGGAATGGCTTGCTTTATTGCCTTCATTTATTATTTTTTTAAATAAGGGTTTTAAATAGCTAGTTCATCACATTTATCATGGACTGATTTCTAGATAAGGTAACTTCAAAAGCATCCCAAAAATACAGATAATTTCTTTTACTGTGTTACTGGAAAACACAGGAAACAATAACATGAAAATCAGCCTTTCAGAATTACTTCAGATATGGTCAAGTAAGAGACGATGCTGAAAAAACCAGCACAAATAAGTTGTTCTGAGAAATACAGGAAACCACATTTGGTTTCCTTAGGTTTTACAGAAATCCAAAGTAAACTGCTGTTGAGGTTTCTATTGCCCTTGATAAAATTAGCTTTTACTCTGTCTAAATCAATCTATGTCGGAGCACTCGCAGGTCTCAGCATTTTCTTCCAAAAACTGTGGTAATGCTTAATGGCTTTCAAATTTAACTAGAAAAACCTATGAGAGATAGAAAAGACTTCACAACACAGAAATGAGCAGTGATTCCGTCTTGGATCTCCTACCAGGGAAAAAACCAAGGCAATTCTATGTGTATAATTAAAATCTTATTAAACTAATGTTCTTTGTTGCCTCCTCTGAAAGACAACGCTTTCTAAGAACTACATTTCATAGAAAGCAGAAAAGGAAAATGAAAGGGTTAAAACAAGGATTTGCGGCAGAGTTGTGTCTACCTCTAGTCACTCCCACAGAAAGACAAAGCTTTTGATGACCCTTTTATACTATTGCATGAACAGAAAGAGCACCATAGAATGACTGAGAAGAGACTTCCTTCAAGAGGATAGGAAGCCCTATCTTGCTGGCATCACAGTCACTAAGTTTTGCTTTTTAAGTGTTGAAATTTTAAGTCTGGAACTGCTGTGAGAGTATTAAGAATTTGGCCAGACACACACACAGTCATCAGCATGGCAACAACAGAAAAAAGACCTCTCCAGAGCACAGCTGGTGCCAGTGCTCTGCATTATAAGCACAATAGAGTAATTTTCCCTCTTAAAAATACGACCAGGATGGGAAAAACTGAGAATACCACTGACTTTTCTTAGATTTATTCACAATCATATTGGAAATATGATTTTGACCAGCACCGCCCCTGCCACTGCACACATCAGCACAACTAGCTGTGTATTCTGGCAAACAGTTAATCCGGAAATCCATCCTTACTGTGTTTTTCCAGTCTGTCAACTCAGTCCTGCAAGTCATTTTCAAATAGCTCATTCATAATTTATTTCAAACCCAATATTCGTGAAATCTCACAAGCATCCCATCATGAAGTACCTACGGCACAATCTGTTATAATAAATCTCTTAACTTTAAAATATAATTGATATCTAACACCAAAGAAAAAGCAGACTTTGTTTAAACAAAGAAAATAGCAAAATTAATATATTTGTTATTTCATTGACTGTTTTCAAGGTGGAAAACCGAGGCTGCATCTGCAAACTTTGTTCATACATTTTTAATTTATTTTATATTTATTTCCTTTATTAACTCTAAGTGAGTTTGACATAATTTATTGTACTGTACTAAAACACAGGTGTCTTGCTATCTTAAAGAAGTGGTCCAACTAGTAAGAAGGAACCCCTAGTGTGACTAAAAAGACCAATATTCATTGTTATCCAGATAAAAGAATATGAGGTATATGTTATCTGTTGCATCTTAACTCACTTATTATTACATACTATCTTATTTCCAAAAATAACACGGACATACTACACTGCTCATCTACAGCAATTCTTTATAAAATAAAAATGTTGTGAAGAATATTTGGGGTTTGTTGACAATTATTCTAAGCAGTTTGTCACAACAGCTTTAGCAGTTTCTATTTTTCGTGTACTGTATCGCACATACTTTTAGAAATCTCAGGGCTTATTTTAGTAACTTCACTTGTAATATTCAAAATTATGTCCCTTAGTGATTATTAAAAACCTATTAAAGTAACAATCTATTTTGCATTATTTCACGGAATTATTTTCTCAAATAATAAACTCACCCTCAGTTAATCTCTATTTTTTTAAAATTAAATTTTAAGAGACTGGTTATCCATCAACAGTCTCTTAAAGAATCAGAAGCATTAAGAAAATAAAATCAGTATATCCATTACTCTTAAATTTAAAAAAAAAATCCCTCTGTCTGAGAGAAGTAACAATTTAAACACCAATGGAAATTCCATTGGAAATGATGATAATATTTACAACAATTATAGTTTTGGTAAAAGCCATTAACAGTTTAACATCAAGCCAGCAGACACCTTTTCCTGGTATATTGTGCATAAAAAGTATTCCCATCTGTTTCAATGCTTTGGCTTTTTCATGGGCTTAAACCTGTCAAATTATTCCATTTGATTTCAGAGAATTCTCATATGGCAATCTATTTTATTTACTTTATCTTCAATAAAATGGTTGAGTGAGCATTAGCAACTATGAGACACAAGTTTCAATCAGTCCTCTGGCAAAGGCGTCAATCTACATTAGACCTACTGTGCTGTGAGCTGCAGCCGGAAAGCTGGAGTAAGACAGGGCAACAGTGAATGAGTGAGCGAGACCTAATAAAGCAGCAGTGAAGAGAGAGAAAATTCTCCCTAGACACTACCATACACTGCTTATATAATGTGTGTGCCTAGTTCAACACACCAGTAGCTCCTTAATAAAGCTGACAGCTAAAAAGGAGCTTCAGACTCCAACTTTATTTTACATGACAACTACAGTAACGGTCCTCTGTTCTCAGGCAGGCCACCTTCAGAAACCTGTATTCAGTTCAGTTAAAAAATTAAGAGTTCTCACCTCTCTTATTCGTCACATAGAAAAAACAATCATAAAATTATTAAGATGCATGCCAACTCTCCTCATTTCATACAATTATTTGAAAAAACATCAAATTTCAACTAGCTTTTCCTTAAAAATTTCTATGCTAGAAACCACAAAACAACCAGTGTATTGAGCAATAACTCATTTCTGAAAACGGTCTCATCAAGGACTAATTCCAACAAATGTGGGGCATCACTCCTCGACGCCACGAAAATATCTCCCAAAGCACAAACTTTGTAATAAGTGATGCCAGTTCGTATTTGATATGGGCTGTAAAAAGCAGATTATTGTAATAGTGCTCTTCCCAGCAAATCAGACCATTAAGACTGTACTTAATGTTCAGTTGAATTGAAAAGCTGGCCAGTTTAAATCCACAGTTAGGTACCTTGTATAATCATAGCAAAAATTTAGTACCTCATAGTTACAGGCCACAAATTCAATTCTATCAATGTAAACTACTTTTTGACAAAAGTTGCCTTCAGGTTCCCCCAAATCTGTAATTTACAGCTATTCACAATCACCCTGGAAAGATAATTCAAAATTCTACAATAAACAGTGTCTCTGTTCTAATACAATTCCATTAAAATGTAAAGTACTGTTTATGTTTCAGACTCTTCCTGGTGGAAACCAGATTGAAGACAAAGCCCATCAATCCCCATCCAATTACTTCTTGGAAAGTAGATACCATCTTTTCCTTTCAGCATTATGCTATATATCCTCTTCCCGTTCACCTACGGCAGTATCAAAACTTATCTGCCTTCTGACCAGACATGTGGATGGGTTAGCCTTCTTCAGGGACAAAGTTAATGCCAATCCATTATCCAGCTGATGGAATGACTTGTACATCAACTGTTTCACATGTCAGTCATCAATACGATCACCAGCAGTGAGTCCTTACATAACTCTTGAGAGAGTTACAGTTCAGCTGCAAGATAACTATACGAGATGTACTTCTGTACTAATCTAACAATATGATTACGTTTGCCCTATGCAAAACAAACATATATATATATAGACTGAATTATTTGGTAGGTATACAAAATGCATACATATACACGTACATGAGTTGTGCTGTTTAAAGTCCTGTAGTACCAGGAAGAAACAGGAATGAGCACAGTGTCTCCTCTTCCACAAATTGCCAATACAGGACAGAAAAGCTAGATCAATTTAACAATAATTAATACCACAACTACAATTCAGTTCAACAACGCAGAAAATATTCATATTTAGAAAACTTCCTTAGCTTTTTTTCCAAAGCCTAATTAACTCAGAAAATCCAGATGTAACTGTACCACTAATAGTCCCCAAAAATGTCCATTTAAGCCACTCGTCCAAAAATGGAACATTTTTTCTCTGCTTTTGCAATTTTCCAATATGGATTTTTATCTTGGTTTCCAACTCTAACTCAGTTTTCTAAAACTTACTTCTAAACAGTTAAGTGGTCTATTGAAAGACAGGACAGAAAGCAAACAGAATTTTTCTATCTGTTAATTAAAAATGTACTCATGAATGCATTTTTTTTTAATGTATTTCTATCACTACTTTTATGACTGAATCCCAGTTTTCAATCAGTGCAAAGACACTGTGTCCTGCCATAAAAAACTATCAACTCTAAATGACATACTGAAGAACTAGCATTCAGAATTTACTACTATTTCCTCATGGACTACAAAAACATTCCCTCTCCACTTTCACATACTGCAAGAAATAGAGTCCAGTGCTAAAAAGGCCAAAGAGATTTTGGCTTGCTTTACAGAAAGCGTTTTTATAGATTGTATTTAACTTAAAGTTATGGAAGAAAATAATGGAGGAAACAGAATAACAGTTACTTTCGTCCATATGCCTTAAGTTCCAGACATACTGGAATTCAATAAAATGATACTGCCAAACTATTATAGATGCACAAGTCAGTATGACTGCATTTCTCACATTATTTGGTACAGAACATAGTAAATTTCCAGAAAAAAATATCCTTTAAAAAAAAGTCTCTTACTGGCTCACCAGATTTCAATTACTACACAATTACTACACAGTTTCTATCAAACCAAACAGTTCTCCAAAATACTGACATTGCCTATGAAGAAACTATCTAGTATAACTACAGAGAAGTTACGCTGTTCAGACATGTGTACAAATATGTGATAAAAATCCAGTCATATTTCCACTGCTACCTAGAAAGCAAATCATCTGACCTTTTTTACTGTTTTCTCCATTGGGTAATGTAAGAAAAAACAGTGATTTGCAAATACATTACTACATATTAACTTACAGCTATACACAAATTTACATGTGATGCCAGTAACACCTACAGTTTCCACATATAGTGCTGTATACCCTTTGATTTACAACACTGCTAAAGCTTAATATTGTATCTTTGCTTCTTTGTATGATTTCACCATATTCATACTGTAGCCTTCAGGCCAGTGCCTCAAGTCCTTGGAAAAAGGTGAAGTTAAATCAGAAGAAAGGAATTTTCCTGTCTTACTACGCAGTAGGTTGACAGTCATAGTGAAACACACACCAGGACGGTCTTGTTTTGCACTGCTTTGAATTAGGTTAAAAAGGTCCGTGCTTCCTCCCAGAGGGTGAAACTTTAGAAAACTTGTTATAAACATAGTTTCAGTACTAATTACTCTCACCATCATTAACTCCTCTGGAACTACTTCTTTTTCTTGCCCTTCTGAGCCATCAATTTGTGAAGAAGAATATATCAATATTATGGAGTATATAGGTATATCTGAATATTTCATAATACCTTAGCAGTTACTGCACATGGCATACAGAGAAACAATACATATTTACTTCAGAAACACTGGTATACATAGAAGCAATTGGGCCTGGTTTCCATTATGGTGAGTCAGTTTGTTGTACCCTGTTGAAATCTGCATATGTAAGATTTAGTAACAGGCACCTGTTGAGCATATTTTGCAATTCATACATTAAAATATTGCCTAAAATTTTACACTTGAAAGATTCTGGAAATATCCTCAAGAAGTTTCTTACCCCTGTAGGAAAAGCAAAATGTGAACAATTGCAACACAACATGTAGATTGATTCTTTGTTGCAATAGCAAGTACGAAAAATCTGAAATAGATGCAAGTGCCTTGCTAATCTCTCATCTTCCACTAATTCCTTCAAAACGTCCTTTTCCGGATCTAAGGTAAAAAACCTGACACCCAGTTGTACATGATTCACCCAAGACAGCTGTGAAGGTATGGAGTAAAGCAAGGTATTCAGTGCAGGCATGCCAAGTCCCAGGGTGGTACTGCACTCACTAACAGTGTTTCTTCACAGGCAGGTTCAGGCTATTAACACACAAAGCAGTTCAAACAAGATTTGAACTCATGGTTCTTGAAATCATGGAATATTCCTGGTTACCAATGGAATAGAGCTCATCAGTGTTTCAGGAAACTAGGAACATCCAAACTCAGGGATTCATTACTATTTAAGCTTGTCTTTTAAAAATTTAACTTATTATAAAAAACATTGGTACAAATACAGTCTAAAAGAATTTTCTAACCAAATTAGCTTAATTATCATACTCCTAACGCAGCTGATGTAATGAATCTATACAAACTTAACTCTAGAGTTCCAGAGACCTTGGTGAGAGAACCATGTTTTCACTTATTTTGGTGGCAGGTGCTAAAAAAAGCATGTAGGGAAAGCCTACATGACTTAAATACTCTCTGCTATCTAGTCATAATACAAGCAGTCATACATCTCAGTGAATCAGAAGAAGCAGAGATCAGCTATTTGAATATGGACTGGTAAGCAAGGACAGCAATTCCAGAACAAAAGAAAGTTGCAAAAAGTAATACCCAAAGATTTGTGATGCTTGACCTGTACTCAC
The DNA here is from genome assembly GCF_964188355.1 of Buteo buteo. Classification (NCBI taxonomy): domain Eukaryota; kingdom Metazoa; phylum Chordata; class Aves; order Accipitriformes; family Accipitridae; genus Buteo; species Buteo buteo. The sequence continues at coordinate 8,034,543 of NC_134198.1, read as the reverse complement.
CTGCTTCTTCTAAGCCTCAAAAAGACCTTTTAACTTCAACATTGAACTGAAGTGATGTCCAAAATCAATTCCACTATCACCATCCTGAGAAGACAAAGAGAAACACTTACAGCTACTTAGACATCATTTAACGAAAACAAAATACCATTTGGCTTTATCACACCCTCTAAGTAGTTCTGGATGTGCATAAGCTGATTCATAGGTATTCTGAAAGAAAAAGGAAGGAGTTATAATTTTTAATTTTTCTATTTTGACAAAAATATTTTGGTTGAAAGAATGAGCAAATTGAAAGAGAAAGATTCTCTTAACAAGTAGTCATCTTAAATGTAGTCCACAAAGAAATCTAATTATTCATCAAGTTTCTTCCTTGCAGTAGACAGATAAGCATCACTCAAAGTCTAATAATAAAAATAGAATAAAAAAAAAAAAGACTAAACTACCTAAGGGCAAACAAGAGGGATGCTTCCCTGAAGTAGTTTGTTCCAGACAGCAAACTGCACATAGTATCACTACCAATAAGTTCACAGGGTCATCTGAAGGAAGGAAGAGAAGCTGAGAGACAGCATGCCAATGAAATTTAAATCTATATGCATTTTGGGAAGGACAAAAGGACAAGTAAAAAGAAAAAAACAGCTTTGAAGCTGAGGCTGCAAGACTGCATTGAAGGGAAAAGGTTGGACAAGGTAGAAGAAATAAAGACCATGCAGGTCCATAGAAAATATATATAAATTACATCTATGCCTCAGCACATTTCTCTTTGCTGAAATCAACTGGCACAGATAATCCTACACCTATGCTAGTATACTCACACACACTCCAAAACAGAGGAGCTGCATGCAAACTGTTGAACAGAGGTGGTCGAATAAATGTCTGGGAATTTTCTGGAACAATGTTAATTTCCAAAGACCAAAAGTCTGGCAGAGACCCAGAGACCTGGAAATACTTCAAGCATTGTTTAATTTACTAATACAGACATAGCCTTAATGCCTGAAACTCTGCTACTTCTGAAGTTGATCGTACCAGCCTGTCGATGGTGCCTCTTGGCAATTCTCCCTTGCTGACAAGGTCAGACAGAAGCAGACTGAAGAGTAAAATGAATGTAGAATCTTATAAAGAAAAGACTGCTTTCCCACAGTTTAAAAAAAAATAAAAATCTGTGTTCCAACTGGCATTATTAATACACACTTTGTTACAAGATGTTTGGACATTTAAAAGAGATGCAGTTCTAACTTCTTCCTTTGTTTGTAGAGTGCAACAAAACCTGCTGGGAAGGTCGAAGTTCCTAGAAAACTGAAAGCTACCTGGCAGCCTCTGTAGTAGAGCAAGTGAAGAAGGAAGAGCAAAGAATGACAGGCTGGAGGAATAAACACTACATGAAACCCCTGCACAGTAGGACAGCACTGGGAAATGAGAAGGAAATCTTATGAGCTCTTAATACAAAGAAAAAAAAGAAGAAAATGTTGAAAACAGGTAAGGATCCTAAGGCAAATATGAGGAGGTGAAGGTGGGTGGCAATTCTTAAAAGTTGTTGGAAAGTAAAACATGTGTCAATGAAACTTTGCTTAATGGTCATGTGGTCATCCTGGATCCAGAATGGAAATGTCCAACCAATTAAGAGAGAAGCATTCACCTCTCCTATTTCCCATTAAAAGACTGCAGCTGTAGCTATGCCTCTAAAACTTTGACGTTTCTTGTGCACCTGAAGTCCAGACAAAAATACACCTTATGGTTATTTCTTCAACAATATGTGTTGTTTGTTGACACATGTTAATATGTAAGCCTCAAACATCAACATTCTGTATTTCTCTTTTTTCCTGTATTCCTTTATGCCATAAAAATTTCAACTATTTTTCTTAGCTTGGATAGTATTAAACATCACATTTTGCTTCAGCTCAGAAAGCAAGCCAAGATAGTTATGATATATGAAATCTTATTTCAAAACATGACCTATTTTGGTGAGATACAGCCTTCTTAGAAGAATTTGTGATGACATTTTATTGTAATTATTCTTAATACAAAAACAATCACACTCATTAGTCTTGATTATTAAAATTTTATCTTTGGTCTTTTTGAATGATCAGGATTTCTACAATTTTTGAGAAGTCATTAAGGAGTATTTAAAGTGGGCAGGATTGCACACAGTAGATATGACATGCGTGTCACAGACAGGTGGCAGGCCTTACCTATCAACTTTCTTTTTACTGGTACAAATCTTCACCTTTAGAAACTTATCCTTTGACCTATGTTTCATTTATGATACATTCCAGTCTGGTTTAACTGATGAAGGCAGCTGCCTCTTAAAAACAATATTACTTTTGTTATAAAAATAGATTTGTTTTGATTTTTGTTTGCATCCTAAAACCTGGACCTGAATCATTCCAGTTATTCCAGTTTAACAATAACATTTCTCTACCTTCCCTCCAACTAAGCCAGCATGTTCCATCCCTTGGACCATAGCCCATAGATTTTTAATGTCATTGTTTACCTATCCCATACTGACACTGCTTACAGAGATATTTTTTCTGTTCTTCACTATCTAACAATCCCATGTGAATTCCATCTGAACCTTAAAAGTTTACAATCAAATTCACAGAACTTGCCAACCAAAGCCTTGAAAGCATCTTGACAGAATTTTTTTTTTTAAATACAGTTGCATGCATGCAGATGAAAGTTCAAGCAATTCTGGCAGCTCACTGTAGTATTGTTTACTCAGGCAGTTTACTCTCATCATATGAACAGTAGAATACAACTGAATTGAAAGTTACCTGCATGCCACTCGTCTTTGACTTCCCATTCAGATCCCTAAAATTTGAGTCAAACAAGCAAATACCACAAACTTCTGAAATATCTAAGAAAGGAAAAGTGCATTGGTCAACAACTGAATTAATTTGATATGTAGATGCTCATTAAGATGTAGATTTAGAGGAATTCTAATGAAATTTTTCTCCAAATGATGAAGTACGTAACTATTTTGATCACCCACCTAGCACAGAAGCTAGATAGGTGACAGATGCATTTTCCACACTGACAATGTTATGCAGTTTAGGTAGCATTTGTCATATGTTATGCTGCACTAGACTTCTTACATAATAAAGCATTACCCATTATGAGCAAAACTAACAGAATTGGGCTCTTACTTATGTGAATTGTCACAGTTGTTTCAGAAATCACTAGAATATAAAAATAATTTAATTCAAAATGAAAGCCAAATTCATTCCTAGATGAAGACATTCCTTTGAAACTTGACTTAAATAAACAAATACAATGCCCATGTGCTGCAAATAATTCCCTTTAACTCATTTATTTATTTGTTGCATTCATCTCTTAGCTCATTTTACGTTTGGATCACAAATCATTAGGGTAAGTTTAACTGTTATATGTTTGAACACTGCCTCTATGACAACATTTTGATTTGAGACTACTTGCTCTTATTCATTATCTTGTCTTGTTACTGGCCTTTAGTATTTTTTAAAATGTAAAGAACCCCACCAAAGTGCACTACAGCTCTTAAGCCTTTCTACTATTTGATAGATCAACAGCCATCCTGATGTGTCTCTATTTCACATAAGACCTACTTGTTCACATTTTTTTCTATAGTAAAAATGGTTCAAACTGTGCACTACTGCTTTAAGTGAGTATTTGTATAAAATATTCCAATGAAGCACTACTCACCAAAGCATTCAGGAGTATTTTAGAACATGGTTGAGGGTCACCAATATAAGGTATCTTTAGATATACTTGTTTTAAATCAGATACATTGGGCCAGAGGCACAACTGGTTTCAGTAAAGCAAGAATTACTAGCTAAAGAGACTGAGTATTATTTTAAAGGCACACACATTCACTGGTATCCATCTTCCACCTTTCCATCGTATAGCCCTCCCATGCAATTAAATACAAAAGAAGTCTTAATTCCTAATAGGACTTCTGAGCAAGTCTTAAATTGCACTATGTCAACAAGACATCCTGAATTTTATTTGAAAATACATCATTTACACCTAAATGATAATGTATATCTTCTAGAAGTATGAAATAAAAAAAGTTTAAAGTTACTTAATAGTCAGACTATGTATTTTTAGTTATATTTAAACTACTTCCAACATAAATGACATTAATTTACAGTACAAAGAATATGCATTTTTAAAGAATATTATGCAAATTACAGAACTGCAAATAGAAAAAAAAAAACCTCCTTTTCTTCCCGAATCCAAGTACTGAGTTAGAAAATTTCTGTGACAGAGAAATACTCAGAAGCTCATAACCAGATGAGCACTACTGAATGCCATTATAATTAACAAGAACATGCAAAATAAATTAGTAGTTATGTTTTATAATCATTCCAAAGTTAAATGAGCCTATGAAAGCCCTTCATACTACTGTGATCTCATTAGCCAATTTTTACATGCTACTCTACATTACTGCTTAGACGAATGAAGGCTGGATTTTGTTACGTTATCAGTGAGTACAAACAGAAGTACTGTGGTGGTAGGAGAAGCCACCATTTTTTTACCTGGCACGAAGAAAATAATGAATTCCTGAATGCTTCTTGAGCAGCCAACCTTCCCCAACTATGTATTTTCCAAAATTTTTAACAAATGCTATGTACATTACAAAATTTCACATTATATTCTATACCATTAAAATTAAGCTTGAATTCTCACAACATTTGCTGATTTGCTAATCAAAATATCTATACTCAATTAATCAAGACAACATGCAACCATGCAAAGAAACAGGTCAAGGGAAAAAAAATAAAATTTACAGAAAAGCATTAACAATTTAGTATTTAATGCCTTGGAAATTGGCCAGTGACAGAAAAAAATGATGACATGGACTAAATATATAATCTACTTCTGATATATCCCATTCACTGTGTAACTGATGTACAGGTTACATATAACTCCTCTTGGGGGGGGGCAGGGATGGGGACTGGGGAAGAGAGAGGCTGGGGAAGATGTCCATTTAGGTCTTACTTATCCTAAAGATTAATAGGACACTGATTACCTGTACTTATCAAGGCACACTGGAGAAAATGGAGACAGTACAAATAAACAGGAAGCCTGGAGCAAAGGAAAAATCTCCCGTCCTCAGTCTTCTCTTCCAAAACCTCCACAGCAGCATTGTCTGAATAGTTGGGTATACAGACTAAACCACCCCTGAGGCAGGTCTAACTTGCTTGACTTGCCCTTACATGATAGATAACCCGTGTTGACACTAATCTTATAAGTATGCACGATACCAATATCATATTCATGGAGATTTCTGAACAATTTATCCAACATGCACAGATACCATGCCTTACTTTATCTTCAGGCATGTCTGTCTGTCTTCTGAAAACATTTAATTTATTATAAGTTAGCTCAGAGAAGAACCACTTTCCACTTGTTGTTAAATTTTCTTATTATAATAAACTGCAGCAGACTACAGTAATTGGGTGAGAAGAACAAAAATGAAAGCTATTACCTATTCCTAAATAGTTTGATTTACGATACCACAAACGCAATGGCACCGCACTTTTGTGAATTATTTCCAGAACTACAATTTGTTTCTCCCATTTTCTCATAGGACATGATTAGAAGGGATTCAGGAATACTATCAGATGAGAATGTAGAAGTAACAACTTTAAAAAGTATCCCCTCATAAGAGCACATATATGGTGATCATCCTGGGTTGTCTTACATATCTAGTTTGCTCTTGTAAGGAGACATACGTACAGATTTATAAATCAGTAATGCGTAACGACAAAGAGCACCTGACCCTTCTGCCATGATGCACGCACCATATCACAGACTCAGTCACTCACACTAGGAGGTTGTCTAGTCCAAACTGCGCAAAGCAGCACCTGAATTTAGACTGGGTCACTTCAGACTTCAGCCAAATGCATATTCAAAACTTTCAAAAAATGCGATTCCACAACCTGGCTTCTTTTCCGCCTCTTTTCTGCCTGACTCTTCTGTAGAGCTTGCATCTGTCCATCACTGAACTCCCACCATTCAAGCTGTTCTGCCAGTTGGCGGTTTATTCCAATGATGCCATAGTTCTGCATCTGCATGCGGAGCTCTAACTCCTCCTGTTTCTTCCCCACCCACAAAAATCCCACCTAAATAAATAAATTGAAAACCCAACAAAAACAAAAACAACAACAACAAAAAATTAAAAACAGCCACACAAACAACTTCGGGGGGGGGGATTTAAACTCCACCCTCCAAACAATGCAGAACCCACTAAATCAATCAAAATACACAAAAAAAAATCCACAAACTACCAGAAAACATGACACACACACCCCTTAAGCTTCTAAAGGCCAAAAGGAAAATAGGGGAAAAAAAAGAAGATAAATACACCAAACTGTGTAAAAAATGGAAGAGGGAAAAAACCCCACCAAAACAAAACAAACAAGAAAAGGTTCTAAGATAACCTACTTGGGCAACTACAATCTCTTGCCAAAATAGCCACCGTGAAAATAAAGACAGGCAATTGTCTCACCAATTACTGTCATCTCCATTAGCTGACTGTTCTGCTAAGTAGGTGTTTCCCACTTTGGCTGAACAGCAGGTTACTCGCTCATCAGCACAGGGCTTTGACAGCCTTATCACATCCTCAGTTTGGGCACCTCAAGGACTGCTTGCACTGCTTATGAGGTTGGTTCAATACTGATATGACCAACATGGTTAGCTACAGGTAATTGTGGCAAACTAAATGTCCAAAACAATTGGATCCTTGCAGAGGTCCTACCCTAAAACCCACACTTGGCATGACTTCATTTATTGTGTCTTTTGTAAAGAAGAAGAGAGTTTTATGTCCTTGATGGTGTATTTCTTCTCAGAGACCCTGCCCAGTGACCTGAGTAAGAGGCTGCTCTAGAGGATGCTGTTCACACATCTCTGTCATCCACTCCTTGGCTCCCTACACAGAGCTACATCAAACTGTGGAGAGAAAACTCTTACATACAGACCAGTCCTCCCTACAGACACAAATGCACAACCAAGTCTTCAGCTGTGCTGTATTTTCATATGGACCACTTCAGGTTACTGGGCAAGCTCAAAGATTCAGGATTTTTTCACAAAAATTAGAGAATGACTGCTCTTGATCATCAGATCCATCTGGAAGTTAACAGTCCATTCATGTTAAACAACTCAGAGACTACCCTTCAGCAATGGCCAAGGAAGACAACACTGAGAAAAACAGAGGATATAAACATAACCCATGTTCTGAACCAATCCCTAAAGACACCTAAGAAACAGAGCACCTTCATAACATTGAAAAATGTCCCTATAAGTATGGCAGATAAATATTAGGGCCATTAGATATTTCTGCCTGTCTTGTACAAGCACACATCACATTGGTGTATGACCCAAAGTAAATTTCTAGCCACAGACAAAAACTGCTTTGATGTAGATTGGAATCTATGTCCTTTAAGGGGCAACAAAAGCCAAAAAAAAACCCCTACCACTATTTCAAAGAGGGTCACTGAATAAAAATGCGTAAGCTTGTTACAAGGAAGAAAAAAGGGACAGCTACAAGAGTCACATCTTTGCAGGTGGCACGGAGACTGATTAAAGAAAACTTTTGCAAGCTCAGAAGAAATGCATACAACCTATCAAAAAAGACTGGGAAAATCACAGAAGGGAGCTGTCATGACCAAATAGGATGAAGAAGGTTATTAGAAAGAAAAAGGAATCCTTCTAAAAGCTTCAAGTTGTGTCCAAGTGAGGAAAACAGAAAGCATTACCATTTCTGGGAGGCTTAAACAAATACATAGTAAGGTGTCAGAGAGCTGTAGGGACAAGCAGCTCCCTGTGGGCTGGGGGCCAGAAGTGGTGGGGGCTGTCCGTGGGCAGGGCAGGACTTGGCTGCGCTCGGCCAGGGAGCGTGGCAGGCCGGGGGCAGCCGCAGCCCACGGTATCAGGCACCTCAGTGGGACGAGCCAAGGCTGGGGGTCAGGATCAGGCCTAGTGAGGAGCCTCTCGCATCCAGCCACTTAGGAGCTTCAGCCCTCGGCTGGCAGAGAGAAGATGCCACAGAAAATTGGGTTTGCATCCACGGTAGAGGAGATTGGAGAAGTTACTAGGCCAGACACCCTCCTTAGAGAGATACATGAGAGGATCTGTCTTAAACTGAAGTGCTATTAGAGAAGATGAGACCAAAAAGACAAACTGAGCTCTTAAGAGATTATTTCACTGGAGTGTACCCCATCAACAGCTCTAAAGGAACATGAGTATGAAATAGCTAAACTTATAAAAATGGACAAATGCCTGCTTCAAATTGTTCTAGTATCAAAGGAAGGCAGTAAACATGGAATCAATCCTAAAAAATCTAGAGAAGATCCAGAAAGCTACAGATCAGTACACATGGAGTTCACACTAAGCAACTTGGTATAGACTACAATAAAGAATGTATATGTCAATATATATGGCATGTTGGGAAAGAGTCAACATTCCACTATGAAAATGAAAGCCATGTCTCAGACGATAACAGTTTTTTGGAGAAGTCCCTGAGAACATGGACAAGAGATCCACTTCTAAGTCATGTATTTCCAAAAATCATTTCATAAGCTTTCTTACCCAAAGTCTCTAAAAGAAACTAAATTGCATGGGAGAAAAAAAAAGTCCTTGCACTGCTTAAAATAATTAAAAGAGAGGATATTAAGAACAAGAATAAATGTCAGTTTGCAGAATTTCTCAGAAGGAGATCAGCAATAGAGACTCAAAGCACCTATCTGTAAGAAGGCCAGTGCTGTTCAGCATATTCAAAAATTGTCTGGGAAGGGGATGGGCCATGATGCGACAACATCATCTCTAACACTAAACCACAGGTAGTAAAGATGAGGGTAGACTGAAGAACTGCAGAAAGAAAATGTAATACTGAACATGAAGTGATAAATAGCAAGTAATATTTACTGAGAAGAAATGCACAATGATGTCTACAGAGAAGAAACAATGCTAACTGTGCAATGATGGGTTTTGAACAACTTAAAAATGAGCATTTGCAATGATAAATTATTGTCGGGTGAAAATCTCAGCCCAACTTTCAGCAGCAGTCAAACTGACCAACACGAAGTCCTAAGAAATCCATTGGCGGGGGGATAAACAAAAAGATCATCATGCAACTGTATAAATTCACTGGCAATGCAACAGTACTTAGAACCTAGTATATAGCTCTTTCTCCCTTTCCCTCCCTAGCCAAAAAAGTTACTGTAGACCTGTAGAAGATTCAGAGAAAAACAGAATAGTCAAAAGCACAGATGGCTTCTGTGCAGGCAATAGGTATGTAGACTATGACGCTACAGGCTGGAAAAGAGATATGGAAAAAAGTCCAAAACATGGGAAGAGCATGAAGGAGGCCAACATTCCAGCATAACAATTAACAAACCAGGCTACCAGACACATGTTCAAAACAAATAAAAAAGCGTGATTTCTTACAAAACATATAACTGAGCTACAGGACACCAGAGATGCTAAAGTTCTTGGTGGGTCTAGACTGGCTTGGACCTCAAACCCAACTGTGGGCCGCCCACCCATATGCTGAAAAGTTTCTTGTATCACTGCAGTATAATGCATAAAAAGTTTCAAGCATGCAAAAGGTTAAATTTTTATATTTTTTTTTTAAGAAAAATAGAAAAGCTAGATAGAAATAACTGGTTTCCTGGAGGCCAAAAGGCACTAATAACTACAAATGGTTAGAGCAAGATGAGAGGAGGAGGAGAAGAGGCACTGGTAGGGTTCATTTTCAGGGTCTTCCAGGACCCGTGTTGTAGCTATGTCCACTTCTCAAGAACCACATGTGTTACACTCATGGTTCCCTGTCTTCCATTGTGCAGTCACTTACACAATGGGATCTATTTTATTCCTGTAAATTAGATGACCCCAAAAGCACACTCACTGATGTCCTCTTCCTCATCTGTAACTGATGAGTGATGCACTCACCGAAGAGGCCTCGTTCCTAGGAAGCAGCAGACCTAAATGGAGTGTCCCCTAAGTTCTGGACAGTGACTTCTGTGTCACTGTGCTGGTGGAGAAAAACCACATGCTGCTACTAAATGCTGACTGCAGCCAGGGTGGTGGTATGGCTGGTTACTGCTGGTGAGCAGAAACCTGTGGCTTACTAGATGTAACAGATACTGTGCCACTATCCTCTCTGAGTGTGCCCCTGGATTCTGAGAAGAGAGCCCAGGTCATCCAATTTGACTTTTATTCCTCTCCATTCACATTACTTTTGGCTGTAGTCATTTGATATCATTATTTTGTTGCACTTGCGTTTAATTATCAGTACCAAAAAAAAGGACTAGAATAGTAGCCACTGATACCTGTACAAAATGATCCCATGATAGGACAGGGTAACGATGGACACTTGATCTTTTCTACTTTCCAATCTTTTATCCTCATACAGTTGTTATGGAAGAATGATGAAAACTACAGGAACTGAGTGCTTTGAGCAGGAGGACAAGGGGCATGTCAGAATGCTGGCTTGAGAAGCCAGTGCCTGGCTTGAGAAGGGCTAAGTTGCCAATAAATGATATACAACATATTTCAAACATGAGCCAGAATGAACCTTTGTCTTCTCTCTCTACATGCACGCAAGAGTTCAAGCATATGTAAAAGGGATTGTGGGTAAGCTTTGTACACAATGGTGCAAGTGAACTAAAAGGTACATTTTCAAATCTCTAATCTGCAAAGGATCCAAGCTGTAATACAATTATCTGGTTCCTTAATAATTGTAAATAAAAAATGCTGTAAGCTGTTATCCATTTACAATAGTTTTCTTGTGGATGTTTCATAAATTGCCCTTTTTTTTTTTTCTAAAAGATACATGTCCAGTCTACATGACATGGGTACATAGATGTACCTCAAAGCAACTGATTCATTTTTGTTAGCAGAAACTCTCAAGAAAACAGGATCTTCAGCTAAGAAAAAAAAGAACGTTTCACAAATACATTTTTATCCACCATTCTGTTCAAAACCAGCATAAATGTTCATGTTAACTGTAATTATAACAGAAGTCACTGGTATTATATTAACAGCTAATAGCTATGGAGCAGGATAAGATCATCAGTAAAGACACATGAGTATAAATCTAGTCCTGCTGGTCTCCCATATCACTCATTACCAAAATGAAGTATGTAATAACTTGCAGATAATAACTTCATCTTTTACGAAGAAGAATTTGCATGAGTGATTAGTTTCTAAGTTGGACCTTAGGTAGAAAAAGTAATTACATGCTTTTAAAAATATTTTTTATTTGGCTGCTGTAAGTAGTTGCTCTGCAATATCCTGGGTTGTGGTCTAGCCACACTTTTCTCAGATCCAGTGTGACTTTTAGGACAAGAAATTTAAATTGTATGAAGAAATTTGAATTCAGCTTTTGATAATACACTGTATGCAGGGTCCGAATGTTGCCTGCAACTTTTGGGAACTGTCTCACATACCTGCAGAACTGCAGTACAACTCTTCACACTCAGTAGGTTTTCTGTACGTGATCCCACAGTAAATACAGAGGTAGTATCTTCTACAACTATTTCTAATAACCTTGTGGACAATAGCGTCACAGCAGCAAAGCCTCTTACCCTAGTGATTTAAACCAATGGTAAAAGCCAAAGAAAGAGTGATCAAATCTTTGATTTTCATAAGATAAGAAAATCTATTTGTTCATAAAGAAGCAAGTATGTGGGAATAAGTTTAACCTATTTAAAGGATTAAAAAAACCCAACAGTTTTCAAACAAATGAAGGGCACAAGTTAATTTAGGCATTTATACAAATTCTCATTTCTGCATCAACTTTCATAATAAATTAGTAAAACAATTCCCATAGCAACCTCCTGCACTGTATGATGCACATGTTGGTCATGAAACACGTAACATCTTCTATCTGAAACATATAAATCAAAACATAATGGGAACGTGGATAGCTTTTCTATTTTAAAAGCAATAAGTTTTCTTGGACAGATATTTTTCTAATTCTATGCTCATCTTGTAACTTTCTTCAACTGATCAATCAATTTCACATGAATAAAATGGCCCTCATACAAACACCTCTGGGCACTGTACAAACTCAATATAAAATAATTACAGTAAAATATTAATAAGCTAAAATATGTATTCTTGCTTTCCAAAATATTAACATATATTTTCTTTTAAAGAGGCACGATTGAAATGCATATGGTAAGCAAATCCTGGCAGGCAAGAACTTCACTTCAAAAAGGTACAATGTGATTGCTTTTGCCAATAACATCGTTCGCTTTGGCTGTTGCAGAGCCAACAAATTTTAATTTATGGCAATTGACTGAATATGATCCTGTGGAAATTCCTGTCAGGGATATGAGTCTGATCCAACGCCCCAGAAGGAAAGTCTTTCCACTGACCCACTAAGACTCATTAAAAACTGTCAGGTAACATACAGGCTCTGTTCCTAAACTGCTTTAATTTTTACATATAATCAGTAGCAAAAACATGTAGTCTCTAACCCTGAAAAAGTAAGTACCCTCTCCTATAAAATCAGGAATATGAAACACAAAAACTTACATTTATACTCCACAGAGAATTACTACGTAATACCTAAAGTTCAGCTTTTAGTTTCCAGATCTTACTGTGCGACAAACAAAGGCCTCTCCTTGCACGAAAGTAGTTCATGTTTTTAACGGTTCTTTCAAAACCGTAATCTAGCTATCGTAACTATGCTTTAACTATGTATGTAGGCTTTGGGTTTTTAGACCAAGTAGGCCAATCCTCACACGCCCTCAACCCCTCTGTCGCGCACCTCTCTTCTCCAAACAGCACTCGCTAACGCGAGCACAGCGATCTTGGGTTTTTGTTTCTCAGTTCACCCAAAAACCTAGAAAAACATGCCACATGGTTCACACTGGGTTCTTTTTGCCCTTTCAGTCATGAATAATTATCTCCCCCACGGCAGTACTATAGATTATTTACTGTACTGGGTGTCTGTGGCGAGGCGCTGGCGGGGGGGGGCTGCAGGGCGGCCTCCGTGAGGAGAGGCCGGGGCTGCCCCGTGCCGGACATTCCAGCCGGTTCCAGCCCAGGGTGGTGCCTTGGGGAAAAGAGATTTAGGAAAGGGCAAAACAGCCGCACGAGCAGAGGAGGGGGTGAGGAAAGTGTGTGAAACAGCCCTGCGAACACCAAGGTCAGTGAAGAAGAAGGTGAGGTGGTGCTTCTTGGAGAAAGCGAGACTTCAATTCTATTTCTCACTACCCAAATCTATTTTAATTGGCAATAAATTAAATTAATTTTCCCCATGGTTTGCCCATAATAGTAACGGGTAAGCAATCTCCCTGTCTTTACTTTAACCCACCAGCTTTTCTTCATCCTATTTTCTCCCCCCCGTCCTGCTGAGGAGGGGTGAGCGAGCAGGTGGCCAAAGCTAACCCACCACACTTACCTACTCTCTTTACAAAATCACAGTACTGGACATTTTGTTAATACTTTGAAGGATGTTTATATACTATAACATTGTGAAAACTTACTGCATATTCTTAAGACTGGTAGCCCTAAATGTGTGAAATTAAGAAAGCAGCAATTTAATGTAAAAATCTCCTGTTGCTATATAGGTGGTCCCCAATATAACATGCTTCAAAAGTCTTTCCTACATTACTGCAATGTACCTCACAGCATCCCAAGGATAAAGTTTTTTTTAAAACTTCTAGCTCATTTAAAATAACTCAGAAGTGACAAAATCTAAGCCGTCATACTCATGGCTTGTTTCTGTAAGGAACACAAGTATTGTAACAACAGTGGAAACTTCTCTACAAGAAACACTACGTTACACAAAATTGACCTCGATCCCATTGCACCAAACAGCTATTCATACATGCAGTAAACCTTCTCAGTACAACAAGCAGACTCTTCTTGTTTCACAAGCAAATTTAACAAAAGAAATGGGAAATACCTCTGTTCAAAACTGAGAGATGAAAACTTGATAAATGGTAACGGAAGTCAAGTGCCAAAAGCAAAAGAGGACAGTAAGAGCAAGCTGTGGGAGCCAGGGTATGTGCCTGGTGGAAGGGGAAAAGAAGGAAAGCATGAGTAAGTACTGGCAGACAAGTGTGTTACTGCTGGGTGTCCTGCGTTGTAGACTTTTAACTGCTTTGGGAGAGCTCTGGATGCACATGTGGCCACGTAAGCACAAGGACAACATAATTCCAGCACAGTAAATGAAAAACATCAAGTAAGCTTGTATTTAATGCAGATAGACGGTCTGTCACACCACAGCAGATGCACTTCAGGTACTACTCAGCAGTAGCTTTTCCACCTGCCCTGATCCAGAGTCTCATGCAGTGGTAACAGGAAAAACGCAAGCAGCTGAAGAGTTAAATAATTAAAGCAGAAGAGAGGAAAAAAGAAGCAAAGACAGATGATGGAGAAGAAGATGACAAAGATGTCAAAGAAGAAAAAGAAAAACGAAGGAGAAGACGAAGATAAAGACAAAGGAGGAGACAAGAAGATGATGACGACGAAGATAATGAAGAACAAAAATATGAAGACAAAGACAATGAAGAGGAAGACGACAGATGAAGACAATGAAGAAGAAGAAAAATAAGAAGTTAACAGGAATAATAAAAGAATAAACAGTGAAAATGTTAAAATGCAGGTGAAGACAAGCACCAATATGCTGGTGTCAAAGGTAAAGTAAAAGAGATTAAAGTCATAGGTTACTGATGTCATGAAGCATTTATTTAAATATGATCCTGCTGCCCTGAACTGTAATGTAAAAAGGACCCTTTTGAAAACTGCCTGCCAGCAGCCTCAGAAAGGCCTTGCGTTCCATACTGCCTGTAGGAAATTTAAAGTGTCCTTGATTTAAAGCAATTGAAACTTCTCAATGAAATATTAAAAAAAAAAAATTAATTTCATGTGATGCTACCATTAAAAACTATACCGTAAGAGGTGCTTTCTGAAATGTTACTAGATGGAAGAGATTTCCAGGAAAGCTCAGGACTGATGTAACTGGGCTACCCCCTTCAATAGTGAAATTCCCACTGATTTCAGCAGAACAGATCCAAAGCCAGAAGTGAGCATTTCTGAAATTCCTTTACTTGTGGTGTGGATTCCACAACTGGGATTCATGCAATGCTGTTATACCTATGATTCCATCTCCACTGCACACCTTTCAGTAAATATGTATAAATCTGGGATCATTTCAGCTTCTGAGTCAGCATTCTGTTGACTCTACTGGTTATAATAAAACTCTTTGCCCGAGACAAGCAAACAAGATCTGGCCCTTGAGTTCATAACATTCAAAACACTCTGTAGGAGCCTTTCTAAAGATTCAACTCATCCATTAAAAACAGAATAATTTATTACATTTCAAAGAATAGAAAATATCCTTCCTCTCAGTAACTCTGCAAACATGGCAGGCTCTACTCAGTTGCCCACAGTGTCCAAGGTAATCCCCCCTGACCTCCAGCTGTCACTTCAGAAGGGTGCAGGTCTCCTGTGTCATACCTGCCAGCCTCTCAGGATATCTCAGATTTGCAGGACACAGAATTAAGCCTACCATTTCAAACATAAAACAACTGGGCTACATTCAGCAGATTTTACGTTATTTTTACAAGGCTTCAGCAGTGAGCAATTACAGCAACATGTAAATCTACTCAGGTAAATTCTTACATTTGGAAGCTCATGTGAGACTTAACCAAAGAACTCCATGCTTACCCTTGCTCTTTTTGCATCTTATCCAGTTACTTTTATCATGATTTTATAAATCACTTTCCTGATACCAAACTCTCTAGATGACCTATTAAAACTTTAGCCCAACTAATTCATAGAAAATACATGCCAATATGTCTACACTAATCACAAAGCAAACACAACTTTTGCTGATAAATCCAACTTTATTTTATCATGTGCCAGATAGGTATTGAAACAGTGTTCACTGACACGCAGCAAAAAAAATATATTTGCAATATATTTTTAATCTTTTTCATTGCTGAAGTCAATAAGCTCTGACCAAAATTACTATGGCTAATTCTGCTTTTTCTCTTTCAATCATTGAAGTGTAAAATAGAGGGATTTTGGCTGGTATTAAGTGTTAATTCCAACATAAGTTTAAATCTAGTGTTCCTAGTGCACCTCTATGTTGTTATATGTGAAGAAAATCGTAAAGCAACAGGTGACTTGAATTGTTTGACTGATTTTGGTTATTGCATGAAGTGAAAGTACAGTACTGCAGTTTCATTTAATAGCTAAAGTTATAAATTTCAAAATATCCATAGAAGTGAGGTATACAAGATTTTCTGAAAGACACTTTTCCTTAAAAAAAATTTCAGCCAAGTAGAAGATTATTTTCTACTCTTTCCATATTTCTTCTCTCCATTTGTGACACCCTACTTATCATCACCCCTTAGACGGAACAGAAATACCCACCAGCTGCAGATAACGTAAAAGTTTCAGATGGCCAGCTCAAATAATGGACTACTCATGGCCATTTACAGATTAGCAACTTTAGCATATATCACAATTATTGAATTGTAAACTGTGTTTCTATTAACTTGTTTATGCACCCGAATTTTACAACCTCCAACACAGATCAGAAATGTTTGCACACAGGAATTTCTGAAGTTGTGCTGTTAGATTGACTCATAATATTTTCCCATTTTCGACTGTCATTAGAATTCTGCAATTAGAAAAGCAATCAAATAATATACTGACAAAAATCTGCAGCTGTCACTATGCCCTCCATGACAGAAATATTTTGCTATACATTGAAATATCCATCATCATCAGATGTTTTCTGGGACTGCATGTAGTCTCTCCAAACAAAAGGCAGTTTAGAGATAAATGGAGACGATGTAAGAAGACAACTTACTGAATATTATAAGAAATAATAAAGTTGCTGTAGCACAAAGAGAAGCAACTAATCTAGTATAATTAGAATTTCGGAAGTCATGTTTTCTGCCAGAGTATTCTACAGTGAGTCAACAAGTGCCTTCTGGGCAGCACATAACTATAAATAAGAACTTCAGATGAGTCCTCAACAAAACCTTTGCCTCCAGGGCACACAAATGGGATGTGGGGAACAGGAGGAATCCACCACTACCAGAGAGGGCAGGGTGGATCTCCTGTCAGCAATAGAGACCTCCAATCTTCTCACAAAAATGAGACAGCTACCAATAAAAGCTGTCATCATGGCTAAGAGAATGTGAGGACACCAGCAAAACAGCTTTATGAAGTAAGTCAGGATTTGATGGTAAGATCAAATTCCTAACCAAAGCAAAACTTTGCTTTTCTTTTTAAATATCTGTATCAACTTCAGTCACAAAGAATGGAGAAAGATCAAATAACCCTTTGAATGGAACATAAGCCAAACGGCTGCTGCCTCCAATCAGACACAGGCCACCTTGCTTCACCTTGGGAACGCAGTACCTGACTGCAAGAACAGGGAACCCAGAAAGTCCATTCTCTGTAATGCCAACAGCTTAGGCTGTTTCACACAGAGTATTTGCTTTGTGGACTCCTGTGGCATTAACCATGTCATTACAGTGACTTTCCCCACTGCAGAGCGACAAGTAGCAGTTAAGAGATGAGGGATCTGTGACAGGTAAATGTGTGTAAGGAACCAGAACTACTACTGTCGTTCCAGGAGTAGCAACATAAGAATACAAGCACCTCACCCAACTCTGCCTACGGCCAATATCAGTAAAGCTGCTGGGTTGGTAGGCTTACAGCAAATTTCCCATTCCACCTATGGTATGAGAAAGGGATGAGACAAGAACGCTGAGTGTAAACCTCTTCTAAGATACAAGATGTAGTTGTCCTGCTATCTTGAGAAGTGAAAGGGTTGTGCAGAGAGTGGTCACTCCAAAAAAAAAAAAAAAAAAGTATCACACTGGACCTAGTCCTTGACTTCCTCTTTCTGATTCTGAAAACTATGTCCTTAAAAAGGCCATGTTCTTCAGAGATAAGCACCAGAAAGCTGAGCATAGATATATCCTCTGGTTTTGATCTATTTGCAGCTCTTCTACAGCCCAATTAACTCTTTCTACAAGGTAAAGATCTTGCTTTGCTTTGCCTCTTGCTGAAGAACTTTAGTGTGATATTCCTTATGATGCCCAGAGGTGTGCACCAAAGGGATTCACAGATTCTGCAAATTGACTGAGCTCCAGAAGAACAAATTTCTTATCGAGAATAAAGACCCTGAGCTTGGAGGTACTCCAAGTAGCTTTTCCAGCCTTTTAATGAGGTAAATCGAACTGCCAGGAATGGCAAGGGAAATATGAAAAGATCTCTGCTGCAGGTACCTTTTGGATTTTTTCACTGTACCAGAGGATAACCTTAGTAAGACATACCTGAAAAACATTCAGAGTTCCCATTTACAACTAAAGACTCCTCCTATATGCTATACAAACAGCAGAAATACAATTTCCCAGAGACAGAGGCTAAAGGAAACAAAAACAAAAGAAAGACAGAAGCAATGATTAAACATGCTATCAGCAGGCAATCAGCATGCAGGCACATTATTATTTCTTACTAACAGTTAATTTCCTTATATGTTTGCTTTAGTCTTCAAAGAAAAAAAAGTATGCATTTAATTGAAATGCTCAGTAGCTTTTTCAATATTCTTTTTATAAATCAAATACATTTTATGTATATGGATATATTTGGCATTTTCACTTCCATTTTTTTCTTGTTACTACTGTAAGAGTAGTGAAAGCATTCATTACTTATGTTCAGCTTTTACCTCTTTCAGTTCTTTAATAATCAGATTTCTAATAAGTCTTCCCTATTCAAATACTGTTACAATGTTTGTACGTTTCTTTTATGGAGATGTTATTGTTCCTTTCTGTAACTGTTTTAAAAAACTTATATTTGAAAACAAACAAAATAACACCTAAAGCCTGTCAAACAAATCAAGAATATTTCTGCTAAAATGCAAACATTCAATAATTTTGAGGGAGATTTTCCCCCACATTCTATGATTTTTCTACGACTTTGAACATTATGTTTTAAAATATTCCATTTATATGACACTTTTACACTATACTGTCACAAAATTACAATCTAAGCTATCACAAAAATTGCTCACCAGCATAACCACAAACACAAGTCAGGAGTGACAAATGCTGCGTTCACCCATGAACAAACACTATATACTAATACACTTGTGATTTTTTTCTGTTATTTTTAATGAAGATAAAATTGAAAAAAACATATATTGTATACCTAAATATATGACATACCACCAAGCTCTCCAGTTTTGCATATTTTCATGGTTGAAGAATAAACTCCAGAAAATATTAACCACCCACAGAGATCACCTTGACATGCTTTTGCTGCAGAAAATAGAACATTATACAAACTACTGAAGCCTGAAGCATACTCAAAACATCACATCCTATTTGTAAAATGCACAGAAAGAATAATGGGATCAGTAAGAACATTTAAAAAGTAATGTGTTATATTCATTTTTAACTCTAGAAAAAAAAGAGGTTTCTCAAAAAGCAGGCATACTTACTTTGCAACATGATCAGACTATGCTGAACATATCTGCTGGATAAATTCTGCTTAGTTTTACCCACACAATCTCAAAGACATTGAAGAGTAAAATTAAGCCATACCCACAAAAAATATGCATGCCTGATACAAATACCAGAGGACAAGCTAGTGGACAACCAATGCTCTTATATGAAAAACTGGCAATCACATCACAATTTCCCAAATCCATATTTGAAAGAAATCTAGTATTCTATTTAACTTACTTTGAAGAACAATAATATTTGTAAAAGCCTTAATCTAAAAACTACAGTGTACTTCCAACTATAACTGTTCTTGAATTTAGAGAAATCAGTGTGAAGGTTCAGTATGTACTTCTCCCTCACAGCGTCATACAAACTGCCACAGGACTTCTGGCCATAAAGGAAGGGTTACACAAGTTAAATCCAGTTACAATGTTAAATAAAACTTTTAAAAGGAAATGCAAAGAAAAATATGATATTACAGCTGTGACAATAAAAATCAACCTTAGTGACTCAGGAGAACCTTTCCAGTCCTAAATTCCAAGGCCAATACACAAATTTACACAAATTCAGGTTGAATATTAGCATGTATAGAGAAAGGACAGATAATGTAATACAATTACAATGAGGACAAATAATAACATTGTCTAATAACAAGTTTCATATATGAAGATCCTTTATTTGTCATTACTTGTGCTTCACTCCATAAATAGAAGGAAAAATATGTATTATTAAAGTATACTGAATGTTCTACAAAACCTATTTAATCTCTTAATTGCTCTGAGTCCTCAATAAGGAGGACAACACAAAGGAATAAGAAATTGCATCTATGAAAAAAGAAGTATGCTATATATAAGCATGTTTCTTTTAAAGGAAATATGATTCCACAAGAAGGAAAACATGATCTATTTGCCTAGCAGTAAATAAAATTGAAGCACAAAAACATGGAAAAGCCTCACTAATTCATGTAGTATATTCACTGGAGAGTCATCAGACTTTGTTTTCTACTACAGAAAGTATTGAGATACTGAAGAACTTGATGGTCTTCAGCAATTTTCTTGGGACACTCCAGAAAGTCTAGTAAATTAGACTAGCAAGAAATGTCAAAAGGATTTCTGATACTCTTATCCCAATATGGTCCTTCTATGCTGGTGAAGAAAAGAGAGGGAAGGAAGCAGAGAGAGGGGGAGAAAGATAAGAGAGGAAGAAGGGAAGGGGCAGGCGAGGAGAGACACAAATATACCCCATATATTTCAGCTCACTTAAATCTTTGCTAAGCTCGAAGTCTCATACAACCTTCACTAAATACAGTGGTATGAAAATATTTCCTTCGGCCCATTATAAAACAGCCTCATCATCTGGCAACAGGAGAACTTAAGGATTTGGCACTCAAAATGGCACTACTGAAGAGCATATTGGTTGGACACTTCCTAAGCTTCAGTTTTCTCCCTTCACAGTTTTTGTGCCAGAACAAGCTCCTTTCAATTTCTGAAATGGTTCACGTTTTCACTGGTTTGGAAAGAATTATAGGTTTCAAGTTACTACCATTAACATTGTTTCTGTCTATCTACATCATCTCTTTCGAAGCACCTACTGTTCTTCCTACACCTGGGGAGTAAGAACAGAATCTTCAAAATCTGTAAACTACTGTGGTGGAGGGAAGGAGGGGACTGACATGGAAGGAGCTAACAGGTCATTCAGGGAGAAGCCAGATGAATTTCTGCAAGTTACATGATGCATTTGCACAGAAATTGGTAGATTTAAGTTGCTGTGCTACAAAACAATTCTGTTTCACTGTATGTTTCATGCAACACTTGTTTATGTATTTTGATGCATCATTAGTATAGGCATCAAAACTGAGGGTTTCCAAATCAATAAAGCTTCAAGCAGGTGAACTATAATCACACCAGCTTTTAGGCTCACTTTTTATTTTTTTCTGTGATCTGTTTTATGCCTGGGACTAACTCTCTGCACATGCTGTACAAGTCAGAGACCTCACAAGTTTAGTCTAGGACTCTGACAGGAACAGGCTGGGTACTCCAGTCACATGCTCTTGCCTGCCTATTTCCTTCCATTTTCTTCCATTCCTTCCTTACAGTAGCAAAATAAGTCTATTATATTTCTCCCACTACACCCAAAAATTCAGTGTGTTCTTACTTTGGCAACTGGTGTCTTGAGTGGAAACCAGCAACAATGACAGACTGAGAGTGGGAAGAGTGGCAGGAATAGGACCAGAACATAAAGACCTCTCATAAATACTTCTGATGAAGTAAAAAACACAGCTATACCAAATGCTGCTGCCCCACAAAAGTCTGTATCCCTGAGGTCAGCATACTGTGTTGCACATCGATTACATGAACTAGAGTGTCCACTGAGCTACATAAAGCCAGACTTGAACAAGCATGGTTACTGCAGTATCTCTTCATACCCAAGGAATGCTAAAATTCTATGAGAACAATTTCAAATTATCAGAAAAAGTCTCTCAGATGCCTGGTATTTTCTAAACTTTTGTCAAACTGTTTTTTGCCTTTCCTTTCCTTTCTTCTCTCATGAAATAACTCACCACAATGATTCTCAGGATCCTTTCAAAAAACTGAACTCAACGTATTTCATAATTCCACAGGATTTCACAATAATCAGGTGATTTTTTTAGTAAGTAATTTTGTCTGTCATTTTCAGTGAAAGCAAAAACTATCTTTCAGAATGACAAATGAAGCAAAATAATGTAAAAACTTAAAAAATTTCATAAACACATTCTGTCAGTAATATCTACTACTGGTAGAGTTTACAGTGAGAGAAAAAGGAACCATTCAGAGCAGGTCCTTATAAATTCCAATTACGTTTGTGGTTTTTGGAATATATCTCATACATTTTGGCAAAGCTTCACTCACCATGTAGATTTCCAAAGTAATGTACTGACTGAAACAGGTGTATGAACCGTTTCATGAAGTAAAATTCTATGAGCAATTAGCTGCTGAAGTGTCATCAGTCAGATACTGAGAGCTCTTTCACGTGCATTGTCACTGCACTCTTAGCAAATCCTCAACGTAGTCATTAGGGAGGAAGAAAATTGAGACTTATCTCAACAGAAGAGGCACACAAAGCATTTAGAAAAAGCTGCACACAAAACGTGGTGCAACATGAGTTCAATTATCTCCTTATGCTACAGTATGAGCATGCAGGATGTGAAAATAGAAGGGAAATAGTATAAGTACTAAAATGCGTTCTGCACAATGTAGAGAGCAGTTAGGTAAAGGGCATAATAAACCATATCTGAGCACTGTAGTGAAGAGAAAAAAAACGAAAAAAACCCACAAGGTGTGAGAGCGAGGCACCTGAGGGCACCACTGCCTGGAAAGCAGTTGTGTTTGGAGGATTATATTGGACCTCAGACCAAGATTCTTTATTGGCATAAAACAGCAAAAAATCTGACAACTTTTCAAAGCTTTTTTTTAGAATTCTGGTGCTCACTTTATTTTATTTATTTCAATATGTTAAATGTTAAAGACACTTGAATTAAAGTCTTGCTTTTACCATAATTATATATCAACAGTTCATAAACACTAATGGTATTTATCAATATTTGAACATTTTGACAGCAATTCAAAACTTTTGTAAATTATGACGAAAAGCCAGATGCCAGAATCACACCCAGTCACTCCCTAGTGCTATTCAAACAGTGGTAATTACATTCTATTTTCTTAGGTCCTTATATTGTGAAAGCAGCATGCAGCACAAGTAGGATCAGAGGTCTAAGTACATAAGACACAGGGGTTCAGTCTCATTAGATTTGGTGCCCATTTACACACTAAGAACATTAATTTGGCTGGAAAAAATAAAGGCTAACCTGCAATCAAAACCTAGCAGAGATTGCTCAGACTCTCAGTATAGCAGTTCTTTTTTCAGTAACAATCAATCTCGCTGTTCAACACTGTGCAGGTACAGCTCAGCAGAGTATTTATGGACATGTGCAGCATCTTTTTGGAACTGATACAAAATTTAAATAGAAATTATAGGCTCACACTTCCGAAATACTTAAATATAAGTAAGACTCAGCATCTGAAAAAATTACTACAGCAAGGTCTTCATGTACTGGGGCATGGGGACAGTGGTTTAGTTCTACACATCATTTCCTGCTGTTTTCCAAGTACAGTCAGGGAGAATTTCTATAAATTTCTATGGAAAATTCCTGCTTTCTAACTGTAAGTAGACAATATGAATTGATACAAACATTTTATTGGCCAAGTCTGCAAAAGTGTCAAGTGTTCGTTCTCAAGCAATAAACCCAGCATAGCTAAAATCATGTTGAAATCATGATATGCAAAGCTGTTTTCCAATTCTTTTCAAGGTATTCAAAGCTCCATTTATATTCACAAATATTGATCAGCATGAACTAGGATCATCAGTCCAGTTTAAAATGACATCTGACTAAAAGTGCCTCTCGTGGCTCTAGTAATCTTGCGTTGAATCTCTGTCACCCTAATCTAAAGATGCCTGCAGCATATCCAGAACCAGGTCAGGCCAATTTAGGTCCCCAAATGACGTTAAGCAACAGAAACCACTAAACAGTCAGTGGAGGAAAAGAAAAAGGCATTTCTAAAGAGTCTGAAGAGATTTACCACAGAACCCTACAGTTGTCTGAAGTGCTTGCTGAAGGAGCCTGTCTCTCCAGGGACTATTAACAGATTTTATGTATACTAGCCTGCTAGCATAGGCACCTAGAATAAGGCTGTGAGAATGCACTATTTTTCCTTGTAAATACACACTTTGTAATAGAAACTACTGAAGTTGTATTTTCTTTTAAAAAGTTGAGAAGGCAATAAAATACTTCCTTCACATCTCTCTCAATATGAGACTTTTGATCTTTACGCTTCTGTCCTGTGGCATCTTTATTTAAAAAAAGAAAAAAAACAAAACCAAAACAAAAACAAACCACAGAAAATGATCTTCACATAACAAGCAATGTGTTTACTGCTTCCAGCACAGAAAACCATCTGCTTATTATCTCTGATAGTATGAGCTTTTGCTTTATTCTCTGCTAGGCCATCACAACATAGTGTCAGCAATGCTGCTCATAGGTGTACCCAGAACCACATGTGATAATGAAGAATGAATTTCACGCTAGTGAAGACTACATCAATGCCACCTTTAGAAAACTTTCCAACAAGTGGCGATGGTGGGGCAGAAAGAAGGCCAGAAGATTAGTATCTACACTGCCCCATTTTTGCACAGTTTGCCCAGCATTTGCCAATACCCTGCTTCCTCACTTGATCACTGATTTTATTTAGTAGTCCTGCACTGAAACACTGTTGCAGTATTCAAGGATCTTCATTAGGGTATGTCCTCCCTGTCAGATACCTCCATAAAAGCAGAAATTTTAAAAATACAGGTCTTCCATGCACATCTGATAACTCAGCTACTTAAACAGATGTTCTGGTATTCAGCACCAAACCAGTTAAAACATGGTTTGCATCTGCACTACAAACCTCACATCTGGTACATAAACAGATGTGTTTGGGTAACCAGTAATGCTTTCATCAGCCTAGCTTAAAAAAGTATCTGACTAAAAAATGCCTCCTGTAAAATTTTGTGTTGAATCACCATAGTCCTAATCTTCATATACCTGCAACACATCCTTACAAAGTCAGTTCAATTAATCAGGACTTGACATACCATTAGACTCTAACCAAACACATTAAAAATGCAGATGTCAGCTTTTCCAATAATATCTGGTAAAGAACAATATGAAATATTTACAGCTCTACACAGCTTTTCAAAAATGTCTGGTTTTCCCAACACATCAGTCACTTCTGATCACTCTGTCAATGTAACTTCATCATGGCACACTGCACTGACATATAGCTTTAAGTTACAGTGGAAATTTGTTTGATAAGTCTTCTAAAAATGTGGAGATTTTTTAATCAGATTTAAATAGACAACATACAGGTGTGCATAGGTATCTTAGATTCTTTTGGGATTTTGTTTTACTCCAAGCTATTTAATTTAAAAATGTTATTATAGACAAAACATGTATAGCTACAAATAACTACAGAAAAGATATTACAATAACCTATAAAAACTTCAAAATTGAATTAAAAATATTTAAATTTACTTTTGCAGTTTTACAGAAAATAAGCTGTTCAAAAAGGTAACCCACAAACGTCGGGGGAAGCAGGGCTCCATCCTATTGTCAACTGTGCTGCTACAAACTCTTCTTAGGGTTGAAGGAACACAGGTCCCATGGCAAAATCATGTATCAGTTAAAAGATTTTGAAGACTAATCAAACCAGAGACCTTTAGAAATATGGCAAAAAAAGAGACTGCAGGAATTACAAAAAACTTAACAAAAAGGAGGTGAGCTTAATGAAGACAGGAAAACACAACTGAAAACTGACTGATGGCACACATCATTTGTCATCTGAACGACAATCAGTTTCTCTTCAAAGAGAATAAAGAAAGAGGTGGAGGATGCAAAAAGCAGTATTAGTATGGTGTGTCGGGGAAAACAGAGCTAGAGAAAAAGACTAATGGTATAAAAGCACTTTCAAGGGTATCAATGTATGGAGAACAGACTAACAACTAAAAGCATTTAAAAAAACCAAAAAAATAAAATTAAGGAGTAAATGGACTTTTTTTTTTTTACATTTTTTTTCTTATAGTTTTGTGATTTTTACCTATTCTGAGGTATTATAAGGTGGTCATATTTTCAGACTCGAAAAACTGAATACTGAAAATGGATAGGGGTAATTACCACCTCGGTGTTACAGATGAAGAGTTACAGCTTCTAACACTTCCTCCTGCTCTCCATGCCATACCTGGCCAGGGAACTGAAAGACATCCCCACAGCTGTGTGAGACTTCAGTTAGGTAAAGCCCAGCTGACTGAGGCTACAGACTTCAGTAACATCAGCAAATATCCACAACCAGACCAATCACCAGCAAAAACGAAGTGCAAAAAAATCTGATAAAAATGTCTGAATTATAAATAGATGTGGATGCATGCCCACAACTCCCACTTCAAAACATCGATGCAACGTTTGGTCTTAGTTGCTTGTAGCTATTCAGACAGTATTGGTGGAGGAGCAATCTGAAGCTTTCCTATGCAGAAAAGTTACTCCCTAGCTGATGGCCTTTTTCAGGATCAAATCTTGTCCGCCCCTGTAACACTGCCCCTGTAACCTACACTTTAAAGCTATGCCTCTATAAACCTTCAACCCTGGAAGGTGCTACCTCATCCTCCCATATATTCACCTTTCAACTGCACCTACGTGACAGACAGTAGACTTACTATCTCATACTCTACATACCACTGCCTTTGATCCGATCTCCTTTTTAATCACGCAGAGGTTCAATCTTCTTTTTTTTGGCTATCAGCGGGCAATTCACACAGTATCAAAACTGATGAAGAGTCATAGATAAGCTATTTCATGACTCTTCCAGAGTATGACTACTGATGACATCTTATTGTTCCTGGCAAGAGCCTTAGTATTCCACACTGAACTTGGCCCTCAATTTAGCCACTATCTTGTGCTAAGCCCCCACATTACTTACAACCGCATAATAAATGAAGCTGATCAGAGCCTTCAAGACAATATTTTTCTAGAAATATAGAAAAGATTATAGGAGGGGGAAAATATAACACTACAGGAGAAGCAGGGAAGAAATGAACAGAGGAGCAAGGGAACATAGGTACTCAAGGCAGGTAAGCTTTTCACAGGTATTTCAGCTGGATAGCAACTTCAAGCAATATAGTTTTATAAGTGTTTATTAAAAAAAGAAAGGAAGGAAAAAAGCTTCAGGAAAATAAATACAGTAGGGACTCTGAGTAAGGCAAATCAGAATGCTGCTTGGGGTCTTTACTTCAAGTCCAAAGGGTCTTTTTTTATTTTCTGTATGAAAAGCAGAAAAGAAAAGAAAGTGAAATAAATAAATAAATAAAGCCTTCCAGTTTTAAGCACACACACACAAGCATTCGCACACACACATTCACTCTCTCACACAATTTCTGAAGGGACTGAACTTCAGTCTACAGTTATTAATCCTGCAATCTTACTGTGAGTCTGAATCACAGCTGTTTTACTTAGCTCCCCATATATTCTTCTTTGCTACAAAAACAGCTCAAGAAGTTTCCTCATTGCTGAGCATGCCTGTAGCAAAATATTTTAAGACAGAATCTTCTAAATATGCCTTTTGATTTTTTTAGTACATTCAGTAAGTTTTGAAGAGGAAATTTCAAATTTCTCCATTCATATAAACATCCAAATCTTTTTACTATTTCACAGACTCCTAGCTGGAGTTTTTTATTTAGTCAGTATGTTTATTAGAACAAATAAGACTGCAGACACATTTTATGTTTCTGGACAAAGTCAGCATAACAGAGCAACAAATTAAGTAATGACTGCAGGGATGACTTTGCTAGTGTGCAGGTAAAGATTAAGAAAGAAATCAAAACTCATCAAAAATAATATTAAAAAAAAGAACAAGGCAGACACAAGTGATACTTTACAAAAATAAGACTGAGAATTCCCAGAAACAAAGACAATTTTTGAGGTAAGACAAACATCTATGACATCTTAATTTAAAGGATTAATGAGACTGAAAGGTAATGTAATTGCATATACTTAAGAGTTTAAAACCGAAATAGCTAAACAAAAGATCCTTCCAAAAATATATATGTAATGGAGGCCTTAGACACTCAGCTTCTTAAAACCCCTAGAACAAGGATTCTTCAGAGTAAGTTTGTTCCTGTTGAAGAATGTTGCAAGAATGCAGAAGTACAGCTACTAAATGAGTAAGGCAAAAAAAGGAAGAACTGCCAGTAATGAAATCAGAGCCCCCAGTTGGTAGACTTTGAAGCTACATAGATGAGGAAGAACATTTACTGAGCTTCAGAATGCATGCTGCGTACCACTGAAACAAAATGTGGAAATAGTCAAAAGGGTCTTACTTCATAAAATGTACCTAATCTGTAATTTTTAAAGACAGACAGTTCTTCATGTGAGGGCAACACACTTTCCAGATACAGAGATTTATTTAATAACCATTTTGACAATATACTTTAAAACTATTATCAAATAATAATAATATGTAATTAGCACATACTGCCTTGTCATAAAAATAACTGAGAACCAGATGGACCAACACATGATAGAATTCTCAACATTTAACCTCCCTCTGACCACAGTCAAATTTAGAATCAGCAAATGTCCAAAAGCTCTTCTTAGTTCATGAATATGTGATGACCTCCATGAAATGAGCAGATTGTGTTTCCCTTTGTACCAGACAGATGTTAGTAATAGGTGATACACTAGTTACATGGAAGCATCTTGACCCTAAACATATCCAAATGCATTCATTTAGATTATGTCCTTACACATTAAACAACAATGAACAGCAAAACTGGCCTGATACTGGCCACTAATAGTCCCGAGCACTGCCCTGCATCGCCCTTAGTGGCCTTGCCCAAGCCAGCACCATGCTGCTTCGTTCTTCTGTCCCTCTGCCACCTTTGTCCTTTTCTCTCCGCTTCAGCCCAAGCCTACACCACCCCCCTGGCTCCAACCAGCTCAAAGGGAAAGAACTAGGGTCCCAACCTGCAACCAAGACCCACAGATGTCTCCTTCTGCCCAGACAAGTGATGGAGCAGCATGGGGCAGCCATGAATTGCAAAGGCCAGCAGGTCCTCACTCAGCAGGCAGCACAGCCGTGTGTGCCGAGAAATAGGATCAGAGAGAGGGAGGGAGGGAGAGAAGTCCTGTCTGGACAGATTCTGGTCCTCCAGGAAGATCAACTCAGCTGGGGAGAAGAAGGAGTTTTAGTAAAGGAGAAAGACACCTTCACATGCAACCACAGTCCCAAAACTGCCACTCTTCTGTATTACAACACCTGATACTATAATGTTATAAAAAAATCTAGTGCCCTTGTCTATCACTGCTGGATGCTTACAGAACAAAGATTCAGTACAATCAGCACACCACAGTTACCCATCAACTGGGGTCCTAATGAGAGCCAGATTCTCTCTTTTTGTGGAATAATGCTCTAGTCAACATGTAGAAAGCAGCGCCAACTATTACGGTAATAGGATGACAGGGAAGTTGAAAGTATTGCATGGCAGCAGACTAACACTAAAGAGAAGGCAGCTTTCCCACTCTTCAAAATTCCTGAAAAGCAGAGAGCAAGTTTCAGTCAGTTAAAGAAATCTGAAGAACAAGAAGAGTTGCCTATGACATATGCTCAGTTGAACAAAACTCTACAAAGTTAAAAAAAACATGGTTTGAAAACATCCAGAGTTATACTGAGAAGGCAAAAGAACCATTTCAGTACTTCTGTCTAAGCTTAAGGACAGGAAAGTGCAGCAAAGGTGGGTATAAGCATAGGTAAACACACTGCTCTTGGACAGCATTAACTGTTTTAAGGACAAAGAAATCTCTTGATAAGTATTCCTTTTCTGCAAGTGACATCTCTCAGATGGTTAAAGCAAACATGAAGTACATACAAATACATACAAATAAGAGAATAATCTATACTTCTAGGAAGTTTCTCCCCTAAATGATATGCCTCAGTCTGCCTGCTTATGGCTAATTGTTTTGTCTTTTTAATAAACACCTGACCAGAAATCTTTGCAAGTATTTGCAGTAAGCAGATGAAGTATATGAAAGCACTATTGTAAGAATACGTACACATGTGTGAAAAATATCATTAGAACAAAAATAAGTGAAGTTGAGACAATTTGGTACTGGAAGTACATGACATATGAAAAGTCAGAGATATAATTTAATCTACAGCCACAGATACTTTCATTACTTCCCACACTCAGGACAGGATGCTGTATTTTAAAAAGCTTAATTAAACCTGTACTATTTTTATTTTATTTTACTGATTTTGCAGATCGTTATTGCTGGAGAGAACACTGAATCCAACCCTCCTCAGGACTCGCATGTCTTTGAATGTTACACCTCTGTAGCTTCACTCCAACTGTGCTAGAAATTATTTTCAGCTGGCCCAGAGGCATTGTCGAATGCTCTGCACTGCCATGGGCAAGACCAATATTTGATAGCTAACTTAGGATTCCTGCTGCCTGAACTGGTAGAGAGCAAGCATGTGGTAGAAGTGATGAGCTTGTTCTCCTGAGGGTAGGGTGCCAGCTGCACTATAAAAGAGATAGTGTGGAATTAATAGTGGCCTCACAGGCAGGCTGTATATTTTGCCTTTCAACAGAAAAATTCATGCCTTAATACAAGCTAGAATGGAAGAACGAAGACTCAGAATGCAGAAAAGACAACTGCTACCTTGCCAAATGAATTTATTTCAGTTTTGTGTACTTCAGTCTCACTACTGCAGGATGATTTTTGGATGCTTTAAAGGATAATTTGTGTCTAGATAAGCCTATAATCTAATGAAAAACTACTACAGAACTGCTACAGGAAAGTAAAGAAGATAATAGAAGCAAATTCTGTATATGGACACTTTTGATTGATGCATACAAGAAGGCAGAAGTGGGCTTATGAGAAGGATGCGTAAGCAAATGCAGCAGAAGCTTTTTTGATGAGCTCATGAGGTTCCCTCATGGGCACAAAGCTGTGGAAAACAAAATATAACTGAAGAGAGAAACTGTCTCCAAGTATGTGGACCAGTCTAGAAGTACTGGCAAAGCAGAATGAACAGGCATGACATAAAACTTGATGATAGAAAAAAAACACAAATAACGAAGTTCAAAGATAAATTTCCTGAGTTTTTGAACCTAACAAAACAACCTTTCTCAAAGAAAATCAGTGTAGCACTGATACTTCATTTGGTTTCACTGACATTTTCCACCCCCTCACAACCTATTACTGGACTGCTCACCACATTTGGAAAGTACCCATATAAAGCTTTGTGAGTAGCTTAAATTTGAGGCAAGAAGCCTTGAGAAAAATATAGAATAGGAAGGGATATGAAAATGCAAGCAGACTAGAAGGAATTCACTGACTACATTTTGCTTTAAGGGAGGCAATATCTGATTTGCAAACGAATAAAAAGAGAACAAATGAACGAAATCGCAGAAGTTAGGACAGAGGCAAGAAGGTCTGAGTAAGAAATGTAACAGGAGCATCAAAGTAAAAAAACAGATCTGTACAGTATTAAAAAAAAGAAGGTGCAAAAGCTGGTTCTGGTCAGGAGGTATGAAGCATGAGAAAAATAAGAGTAAAATATAAACCTGAGTCACTGAATCTGAGTGACAAGAAGGATAATGTTCCTGTCATTTGTGATAGAAAAGAAGAGAAGTGGATAGAGTTCTGTTTTGAAATGATAAGATAATTAAAAGACATCATGTTAGAGATCCAGCCTGAGACACAGGATTAGATGGAAGGAGCAATAACATTGGTGGAAAGACAGATTTACAAGTCATCTGTATAGCTGTAACAGTAAAAGCAATGCAAGTGGCTAACTCACCTGGAAACAGCATAAAATGGAAAAAAAAAAAAAACCAAAAAAAACCCTACACAACCAAAAAACCCAGAAGTCCAAGGACACAGTCTCAGCAAATTCCATGACGAAGTATGAAAGAGGGAAAGCAGATACACTGAAAAAGATACTGAAGAAGTCATAGGTAAGAGAAGAACAAACAGAGGATTATCTCAAAGTGACCATGAAGGTATTAAAATACCAGTAAATCACACAAAACTAGCAACATGACATGTCAGAGATAGAACTGCACTAAGAACTGAACACGAGTAAAGCCATTGAGACTACTAGCAGTTTTCCCATGACACAGTAAAGCAGTACACACAAATGTAAATAAAGAAACATTAGACATCATCCAAATACAACTCCACTGCACACAAGGAGATGAAACACGACCAGTAGATCAGTAGCCTTAACACTGATGGTGGTGGTGGTGATTCTCCTCTAGGCTCAAATGCTGCACTGAGCACCAGTATCAGCAGATGAACTGTAAGAATCAGAGATTTTGTCTGCTCCTTCAGTTTTTATTTTCTGTTTTACGATGAAATTTGCATAGAGCATAATTCTGCATGTTGAAGTTTGGAGCTGTCCCACTTGCTATTCCCACTAAGGTTAATGCTCCAGATCAGCTGTGGGATCCCAAAGATGCATCACATGGAAACCTAGTTTAAACAGTCTACAGAATATGCTGCCTTGTCCCTAGATGTATAAATATTCCAAATTTATTATTCGGAACAAGCATGAATAAAATGTTATTTACTCCTTCTGCCTGCCCTTAAAAACTGTTAAAGATTTGCAGGGAAAACTTGCAGAACTTAAATAATCTGCAATATTTTAACCCATGACTGTTTTTATGCTGTATTTGAAGAAGCTATAGGGTTTTTTCATCTTTAAAAAAATGCTATTTAGCAACCCAATTCACCTATCTTTTCAAAACATGAAGATTACCAAATGAAAATACTTCAGGAGTTACACCACAGATGCTATACTAATGACCCACCTTCAGAGTGCAATGTACTTCTCGGTGACCCACGGAAGACACACTGTCCAGAATGGAAGTAATCCATTCTTTTTATTGTTGAAATGAGCTTGGTCTATGTGAAAGTTCTCAGAGTAAGGAAACTAGGAAACAAAATAATCCATTACTTATTCAGGAAGCCTGTGTAGCAGGGCTGAGGCAATGGAAGCTCCGTTAACTACACTGGCAATTTGTCTCATTTATGGCTGGCTAAGCCAGTTCACACCTTAGCTTCCCTGCTAAAAGAGGTAACAACAGCGTAAATTAATGGTAGATTACTGGTATGTGGATATACTGATGAAACTTTGAGAGTTTGACACCTTCTGCTTTGAGTTGTTCCTGAGAACTGCAGAAAGGATGAGCTAATCATCAAATCGTTTCAAGCTGAGATTTCAAGACAGGAAACTGTCGGAATAGCCATAACTTCTCTTATAGGTGGCCTCTCTATAGCTTTGAGCAAACCTGAAAGTGAAAAGCTTTTAGGAGGAGCTTTGAGGGAACCCAGAACATGAGATTATGCATCACGAATTAACAAATTCCTGAAACTGTTGATCAAGCTCCCTCTCAAATTTGCTTTAAAATCCTCTGGTTGCAATAGAACTCTAATATTCTTCAACAAGGAATAAGAAGGTCAAATTAGGATCTCCTACAGGAACTGATTTTATGCTTTCCTTTCAGTATTTTTATTACTGACTTGAAAGCAAGTATGAAGATGAAAAAAGTGTGGGACAGACAAGTAAGGCAGAATGACAAATACAGATGTTGGCAAGAAGGTCAGACAGGGCAGCACTTCTCAGTCCCTGCCGCATGCATTGCCAGAGAGATGGTGCAAAGAGCAAACAAAGCATGAACCATCCATCCCTCAGAAACCCAACACTGGCACAAACAATTTTCAGTTGGTTGTGCTGAGAAGTGAAATCAAGACAGAAGTCACAGCTGATTACTTAGTAAACTGGATCTGTTCTAATAAAACTAATCTTAAGAGAGCCAGAAGCTATTTTAAAGGTCAAATTTCTACAAATGAAGAATGTGCGCTGCTACAACACAAGTGGGTGTGACAAAGAGAGGATTGCATGTTAACAGTCCATTTATTTAAGCAAGCAAGCAGATAAGGCAAAAGACATAGCATAATTCTTATTTGAAGTCAATCCTTCTGCAGCAATCCTTCAAATCTAGCCGGTGGGATGGACTACAGGATCAGGGGATGTTTTTTTCCTTAACACTCCAGCATCAGAAGGGATTTATAGCATGCCTTCTTCACCAGTGTGCTTGAGAAATTGCACAGAAACTACTTGCTCAATTTAGAATCCCAAATTAAAAAAAAATATCATAAGAACCACAGGCTTTTATCTGTGTCTACTAATTAGAGAAACATGTCCATGTACATTTATACAGCTTATAAATGGCACACAGAAACAGTTGAGGAAGTATCTTAGCAACACCTGTACATCAAACTGTCTTCCCTTTACATGAACTTCTACATTTCAGGAAAGGCGAGTGAATGTCCCAGAGTAAAGGACCCACTTCCACGAGCAGGACTCACGCCTTGCAGATGATTCTGAGCAGAGCACAGTATTTGTAATGCTCTACAGGGACTACAAGCCACAAGGACTACAACATAGCCCTTCTGCTAGCAGACCAAGGAGAGTCAGGACTGTGGGAAGTGCACGTCAGCAGCTGGGCACTGTAACTACTATGGGAGGGAAAAAGCCCACTGAAGTGGTGCCACTTCTGAAAGGAATTTCGAAAGCACCAACCATAGCTTTTTGGACATCGGAGAGCTTGCTTTGAATCTGAATATTGCTTCACTCACCAAAATCAAATCACAGACTTCAAGAAACTATCCATTCACCTCAGAAACCTGACAATGTAAATGAGGTCTTGGTAAAGGTTCCTTTTTTCCAGTTTTCAGCAGACCAACTTATTATGCCTATCGCTCCCCTGAGAATGTAAAGGAAATAACTGCCAAATCAAAGATCTTGTATAAAATCAGACTGAAGTCAAGCACACAAACTCCGTATTTTACACACGGTGTTGAGGAAAAACAGACCTGCGTGACTACAGCTGCTTTTCTTTCCCAGTCGGTATACAATTCTTTTTCATAAAGCTCATCTGTAAACACAGGCTGACCTGCAGTACTTCATAGACCTCCTCAGGACCATCCTGGTGATGCCAAGACATGGGCACAATAGGTAGATCCACCTGCAGTGCTCAGACCCCCACCACGCTCTCACCCAAGAGCAGCCTCACCGGGGTCACACAGAACACAGCCAGCATGGCTAACCCACCTAATCCTCGGTCTCCAGTGTCACAGATGTCGTGTCTGCGCTGGGGACCCACCCCTGCCAAAAGACATCCCAGGACATACTACACTACACCTCTTCCAGAAACAACCTTCTCCTTCCCTAAGAACAGGTAAGAGTCTGCCCCTTGTTCACATAACTAGGAAACAGACTATCCACCACTGCTTGTCATGAAAGATACAATAAATCAGCCCTGGACAAAAAATGTTTCTTGTCAATGTACCACAAAGAATTTCTGTGAAATGGTTATTCTTTCCCAGTACTAAGCTGGCATGTGAAATACATTAGCAGGCAAGAAACTTAAATGGACAGGTAGAAGCTATTCCATGTCAAATGCTATACAAAATGCTTGTCCAGTCTGTGAAATAATTTTGCAAAATAGACTATTTCAGTTGGAAGGGACCTACAGCAATCAGCTCATCCAACTGCCTGACCACTTTGGGGCCGACCAAAAGCTAAAGCGCGTGGTTAAGGGCATTGTCCGAATGCCTCTTACAACACTAACAGGCTTGGGGCATCGACCACCTCTCTAGGAGGCCTGTTCCAGTGTTTGACCACCCTCTCGGTAAAGAAATGCTTCCTAATGCCCAGTCTAAACCTCTTCTGGCGCAGCTTTGAACCATTCCCACGTGTCCTGTCACTGGACATCAGGGAGAAGAGACCAGCACCTCCCTCTCCACGTCCCCTCCTCAGGGAGCTGTAGAGAGCAACGAGGTCACCCCTCAGCCTCCTTTTCTCCAAACTAGACAGGCCTCAAATCCGTAGCCGCTCCTTACAGGACATGCCTTCCAGCCCTTTCACCAGCTTTGCTGCCCTCCCCTGGACCCATTCAAAGACCTTCACAACCTCCTCAAATTGTGGAGCCCAGAACTGCACACAGCACTCGAGGTGAGGCCACACCAACGCTGAGTACAGCGGGATAATCACCTCTTTTGACTGGCTGAGTGAGCACTTCTGTAACCACAATAAATTATGGAAGTAGAATTTGGAAAATTTTCCTGGACCCAGTACACTCAGTCAGGAATATTCCAATTTTTTTCCCATTTTCATGTATGCATCCCCGTTTTACTCCTTCACTTGAAGGCTGCAGTGAGGTAGCATTGGCTGGATGCTATCTTACATCTGTCTTGTTGGTATGTTCAGTGAAGCCACTGATCATTACTAAATCCATTTTCTGTTGGTTCTAACACATGTGTTTTGTCATATTTACAGCATGTTGAAAGTATTAAAAATTGGAAGTTCTTCTCATCCGAGCGGTGTCTGATGCAGACTAATGTATTTTATAAAGATCATTTTTGGTATAAATAACAAGTGGGATGCTAGGTAACCCAAGTTCACCCTGGTATGCCAAAGAGAGAAAGACCTGCCAAGCCACACTAAGAACAGACATATTTCGTAACTGTTTTCAATTCTCCTCCCCCTCTACAATATTTTTACTGAACAAACTGAACTTCAGACAAACTGTTCTCAGTCTTTCAGTACTAACTTGAAGTAAGGTCAGCTAGTTTCATATGACGTACTTAAACTTTTCAAAAAGTGCTTGGGAAGGGCTATTTTCAATATTCAAATTACCATATGTGTGTAGCTGTAGCATCCACAGCTTCAAGAAAATGTGACAGGGCTTTCATTAATATAATAAGATGTGAGTGTTGCTCTTAAATTTTGCTTAGATTTTAACTTTTCCAGTTTTAAAGACCATTATTAAAATGTATTTATTCTTCAGTTATTTTTAATCATAATATTCAATTGAAGTTTGGGTCAAAATAAATAACCTGGCCCAAGGGCCTAATTTGCAGTGAGGTCCTATTTAAGAGTTTGCTGATAACCTCATGAAGAAATAATTAGAACATTTAAAGTGACAAATTAAAGCCAATGCAATTAGCAATAACCCTCATGATTACTTAATATTTTCTAAGTGCTTTTGAAAAAGCAATGACAGGATTTTATGCTACAAGATAAAATACTATTCATGTGGAGAAGTGAATTACATATGTTTACCATATTAAACAGGGCAAGAAAAAAATCAGATGGAGTAAAAGGACATTAATAAATTATCATTAGGGAGTATTACCAAAGTAAAATATCCACCCTGTCACTTGGTTCTGTCATGGTGGACTGAGAGTCCTGAACTTATGCTGTCAATGCCCAACCAAACTAGATCTCAATTTCCATCTTTAAAAGTAGCATATGATCATTTGAAACAGTTTAGATTAGAGCATCTGGTCAGAGAAACACATTTTAAAAACTAGTTTTCATGCAGAATTCTGTGGAGTAAACTTTTTTTCTGTAGAGCAAAATAAAACTGCGAGGGATCCAAGAAAAGTCTGGCCTTTGCCTCAAAGACAAGCATGTACCAAAATTCTCTGAATTTTTTTCTCCTCTCCCACATAGTATCATTCTTGGTTCTTCACTATTGTCAGAAATACCATACAGCACAGTCTGAAAACAGTTCAGGGATCAACAACCACATAATACAGGTTCACAAACAGGTACACCTGCATTTACATATATAAGACTCTACTGAAAGAACTCAAATCATCCATAAACCTAAAATTTTTCAGTCATCCTTTGGTCTTCTTTCAATTTAATATAGTTTTAGAATGGGAAATTAAATTCCCTAAGAGTCAGTGCTACAGTGCTGCTTGGAGAAAAAAAACCTGTTGTACTTGAAATCTGTGAAAAGATCTCCCATCAACCTCCAGGTCTGGAAATAAGAATAAACTCATTAAATGCAAATAGACTACGGCTCAACTGAGAAACAACTCACTTCAGAAAACGATATATCTGTTTGACTGGTTAGAGACAGGAAATATTTTATTCTTCTCACCAAATAATCAGTAATAATAAATATACTTGAAAAAAGTAAGCACATGAAAACATACAAAAAGATTTGTAGTAGCAAACCAATTAGCGCTTTATGCAGTATCATTTGTATGTGGGACGTGAAACAAAGTACAAGTTCTATGCCTCTATGGAACATATGCACAGAAGTCCCCAAAACCTAAGATCTTCCATCATAAATACTTGACATATTAAAAGTGTAAATTTATATAAAAGATCACCCTTCCTAAACATTTTATAACATCAAATGTAGTGTCTAGTTTCACATGTGGACTACAGGCTAACCTGTTTTGACACAGCAGTGTACTTTGTACTCAAATGCAGATAATATTAAAGGAAAGTGCAGAAACAGGGACCTTTCCCAACGCAGAATGGAGCATCCTCCTTTCCCTTTGCATAGCACAGATGCTCCTTCCATTCTCCCTACTCCTCTCCCTTCATATCCAACTCCACAGCAAAAAGCGAACATTTCCTCCTCTCTCCATTGGCACAAAAAGGGCCAATGTTGGTTTGCATGTGACTATTCAGTCCTCATTCTCATCTGCTATTGAAATCCATTCCCTTAACATCTAGGACAGGTTTTCTTCATATGGGATAGGGATACTGCAAAGGAAAAATCACCTTCAGGAAAAAAATCTGATGCACAGCTCAGACAGCATTAAAATAGTAAACACTGGTTGTTTCAATGGTTTTCTCTTTTGTGCCATGAAGTTTTTATGGTGATTTGCTTCTGTTAATCAGGCTAAGAACATAAAATAAGCAGCGCTGACTATTCACGCTGTTGGACTGATGGAACCAACGCTCCAAACAAATGAGGCACAGCCCACAGTAACATAGCACAGGGGAGACAGCACATCTCTGGCTGACGAGATGCCTACTGCTGTTGAATGGTAAATTCTTCTCTCCTGCCTATACATGCTCTTTTTCAAGTGTCTGAATGTTGGCAATACAGAATGTCTCAATCTGCCAGTTAATACATATCACCAGGCAGTACTGATTGCTTTTTAAGTCATTTGCAATTGAAATTTTGCTCATAAAAAGCCTTTGCTTAGGGCCACCATGATTGCTTTTTGTTTTCTTAAAAATATTAGGAAAAACAGGCTTAAAGCAAAACAAAAGCAAGTTTTGTTGCTTAGGAACCTGTCCTGTGAAGTTTTAAACTCCGTCTCAAGTTATTTTAGATTGGTTGACCATTCTCCAGAGAAAAAAATCTGGCTAACAAGTCAGCAGCAAACACTATATTCTTCTACACCAAGTAAAATAAGTTTTCATTATTCTCCATTGAAGAAGTAGCAACAACTGCAGCATCTGCCACAAAATCTTTGTAGATTCTGTAGTGTTCTCAGCAACTGGAAAAAATTATTGTAGCAGTCACAACCCAGTCAGGAAAAATATCCAAAAGTAACTGAAGAGTTTCAGGAACTTTCATGGGCAGACCTTTAGCATGTCTGCTTCCTTCTTCATTATTGCATGTAATGTTTTAAAAACAGCTAGGATGACACAATCTCAGGTATAGAAATATTTTCATATCAATACCAGTCATCCTTGGATCGCTGCTCCTGCTAGCGGATTTGAGTCACATGTTGTTTAGGCTGGACGAAAACCCTGTGTCCACGGACACGCGCACCACTGCCAGATGGACATGCAATGTGGTTCTCTCCCGTCAAGGCTGGAAGCAGAGCACCATACTCACGTGCCACTGTACGCAGACATTGCACCACGCCAAACCAATAGCTCTTTTAGTTCGGCACTGCTTTGGAAATGTCAGCAACACACTCCACTGTCAGATGAAGATACCCTACACGTAGCTCAATACAGGAAAACACATAGACAGATGCCAGTTCCAGCCAGCTAGCTATCCCACAGACTTCTCAGCCACCCTTTCAGTGCAAAGTTTAACATTTCCATAAATGTTTGAAACTCCTAATTTTATTTCTTTCCAATTGGCAGTATTTTATTAAAGATAGAGAAAAACCTCCAAATGCACTTGCATAGAAGTTTCTGTAACGCAGATCTGGTGTCTTATTCTCGGTGGCCTTTACAAGCTTCTGGTGAAATCCAAATTTCTTTTACACCAATATTTTAAATTCCTTCCCATTGTCTAACTCCTCCCAGATTTGCAGAGTGGCTCAGCGAGTCCTGCTCTAGGGTGTACAAATTTAGTACACCGGGGAAATGTAGAGATAGTAGTTAAACCTTCTCTTTGGCATACTTCTTTTCAAATCTTATGGCAACCCAAAAATTTTATTTAGAAACTGACATAATCCTGAAACTACGATCTCAATGATAGGAGAATATTGCAAAAATATATTTAAACTGCAAAATATATTCTGCAGTAACTGATTTTCCCAGATTCTCATAGAGTTCCTACATACAGACTTCATTCTCAATTCATGTTACAGGTTATTCAGAGTAAATTAAAAATTAAACATTTAATAAAAAAATGTTTGTATCAGACCTGGGGAAGACCATTATTATTTACATCAAATGAAAAGCATCATTTTTAAAAATGCAGAAGCTAAGTAACTACTGACTACAGAATAAATGACTTAATTACATATTTACTGGCTACTCTGAACTGTGTCTACATTAATCTTTTAAATTCATTTAAGTGAACGCTTGTATTCATTATGTAATCTTTTTTCTCCAAAGTAATCAATTAAAAAAAGTCCATAAAAGACTATAGAGAGATCTGCTGTTTTCAAAACAATACATTCAAAAAAATTTCAGATTCAAAGGAGAATTATAAAGCATGAGACAGAGCTTGTGGAGACTTCTATGCATGAAAGACATCTGTCAGGATGCAGAAAGAAAAAAAAACAAATCTAACAGCATAGTACCATGAAATACTGAAATGATAATTGCTTTTGGTTTGAAACACAGGATGTGGTATCAGGGAAAAAAGACTCAGGTAAAGTGTTTCAATGCCCACTAAAAAGTAAATAGGGTTTTCTTTTTAGTAAACAGAAAAACATTTCATCTTTCCCTTGAACATACCTGAATCCTTTCTCTGTTTATTTGTTTCTAATTCCACTGGTAATATTTGTATCAATTTTTCCTTGTGTGATGGCATACTAAAGAAAAACTTTAAAAAAATTTGAAAGGCCAAAACAAAAAGAAAAAAAAAATCAATGAAAGAACACAATGTTAAGAAGCAGTAATGTTTAAGAGAGAATCAAAGGAGAGGAGAGCAGCTAAAAAGACTGAAAAAAGATAAAGGGCAAAGGATTTAAAAATTAAACAGAAGGAAAAAGATTAAAGAAAGAATGGCAAAAGGCAATGCAAAAGGATTTAAGAAGCCAGTATAAAGAAAAGACATTCAGTTATGAGAAAGGAATAGCAACTACTAAAGGAAAAATACTTGAATATAATGAAGCAAAAGAAAAAACGAAAAAGTTAGAAATTAATTAAAAAGCAGACAGAAAGTTAGAAAACTTTATTTTTCTCTATGAAATGCAGGAAATAACACAAGATCCAGTGAAATTTTAAAAGCCTGTGTCTATTATATACAACACCATTCGACAATTTTCCTGGTTTAGTAATTTTCATGATATGAAAATAAATACAAAGCAATGCAATGCCAATTATTTCTTCTACAGCTATTTATATGCAGTATGTGCAAAGCTGAGAATAAAATGCATCCCCATCTAAAATATCAAGTTCCTTTACTTTTATTAATAATAGTATTAAAATTCAAGGAAACTGTCTACTTTATATAGGGTTTCAACTTCATTATAAGGATCATTATCATTAAGAGTTTCTAAAGGGTTAATAAAGCTTACAGCTGCTTGTTTTACAGTCAGAAGCACTGTATGGCAAGCAGTTAAAGACAAAACTATAGCAACCAACAGATTAGCTGGACTTTGTAAAACTTATAATTAATTTACTACTACTGTTTTCATCCCTTTAAAAACTTCTAATAAATATGCTCTTGCTATAGTGGAAATACTTTTTACCTTAGCAAAGAGACAGGACGGAGAAAAGTTGAAAGAAAGGTAACTCAGAAGATAGTAAGCACAAAGACAGTTCAAGGTTGGCATTCTCTTTCGAACATTACATACATTGTGATTTTTTTTATGTATAAATTAGGGATTGTTGGCTATTCATGTCAATATTTACTCCATGCACACTGATTCTCTCTCCAAGACAGTAACATCCCAAAGCCAGTAAGTTTTGTCACATACACAGCCTGCATTTAAAGGTACTGATTTTTTCCATATCTTTTTTTTTTTTAATTTCATTGACTATCTCCCTGCTACCTGGTTTTATTAGAAAAAGTAAACAGATTTTCAAGTTTCACCTCTCTATACTATTCATTATTTTATATACCTCTTACCATGTCACCTCTTTTTTCTCTGCTCTCAATACTAAACTTTTTAATCTCTATTCACATGAAATAATTTTTCATGCCTTCAATCATTTTCAGTGGCCTTTTCTGGACCTTTTCTGTTCCTGCAATATTTTTCCAAGATGAAGTAACTAGACTATACAGACTACTCAAACTGAAGGCATAACATGGTTTTATTTAAATGCATTCTAATGCTGGTGGGAATATTCTCCAGAGCACTTACAGTACCACTTTCTTCTTTTCGGACACAACAATATATATTGAACAAATGTTCTATGTGAACAGAATAACACCTATGTGTCATTAGTCAGTAGAAAAATTTCAAACATGTAATGAGAAGTAGTCCATGCTCCCTCTTAGCATGCATTGCCATTTTGCACCACCCATTGTTAATTGCCTACCATACTGAAAACTGATCATTAATGCAACTTTTTGTTTATGCATTCCATAGTACTCTGTAAACCAGGCAGGTAACAAAACCTCTTCCCCTAATTATAAAATTTCCTTTTCAGATTTGAAGGATGTAAGATCAACCAGTTGTCCTTATTTTACTGAAATGTCATGTAGTCTGAAAGACTGGAGGATCACAGTAATCATTTACAGAAAACACACTGTATTTCCTCAATCATATTTTTTCAAGCTTTTTAATTTCTAAGAATTAACCACTCTTTAAACAAATTTACTACTAAAATAATAATGCTTGAATTTGTTTATTCAATTCAGTAATTTCCACTGTTTTGCTCATTTCCCTCTCTCATTACTTAAATATTTATTTTGAAGTTGTACACATTCCCTTGGTCAGTTTTGTCCACTGTTACAAAAATGAGAATGTAGAAACTAACCCACATTATCAATTAAAAAAAAAACAAAACAAA
Organism: Buteo buteo; assembly: GCF_964188355.1. NCBI lineage: Eukaryota > Metazoa > Chordata > Aves > Accipitriformes > Accipitridae > Buteo > Buteo buteo. The sequence goes on along the minus strand of NC_134198.1, from coordinate 7,991,255 downwards.
AACACTACCAACCACAACAAAAATCTTCAAGCTGAAAACCAAACCTATTAACATCTGTGCCACCAGAAATTCCTCTGAATGTTTTTTGTTCCAGAACTCACATCCCCATCTACCTTCTCCTTAGACAGAAGACTTGCAAAGTAGGAAATTCTTGATAGATACAGCACATCCCTCCATTTGATTGATAACTTTTCCATAAACAGTAACTTTGAGCTTAAAACTTTAGCCCTGATAGAAGGAAGTGCTGTAAAATGTGAAATTTAATCACATGAAAACATCAGAAAACAGAGATGTCCCTCGGAGTGCGATCAATAGTCCCATGTAGAACACTGTACACATACAGCTGATCATACAGTAACTCTTATGTTGCAAGGTGGTGGGAGATTTTTCTGCAAGCCTAATGAGTAAGTGTTCTTCGTTTCAGGTGACTGCCGAGATTAATTCAACTACGGCACACGAATGCCTTCATCAGCTATACAGAAATTAATTCTTCACATAGCTTCCCTCACATGTTCCTTTACTTGGTCCCCAAAATAATACAAAACCAAGGAAGAGACATGCTTACAGTAAAGCAATGTGATGTGTATTCCCAATAGGATTCTTCCTGAAGAAGTGACTCTAATTTTAAGATCAGTGTAACCTTATGGAATATAATTAGGGTGGATTGCCCAGGATCAAGGAGCCAGCACTCAAGGTCAGTGCCATAAGCAAAAAGTTTTCTAGGAACTTGTTACAGCATACTTTTGTCAACTAATACAACAAATAAACTAAATAAAGCATTGATACACATACTAAAACATTCACTGCATTACACCTAACTAGGACTGTGCACACTTAAAACTGATACAGGATTGGAAATTCATTTTTCATATACATTTAGCCAGGGTACTGGTATGAGCATGTTGTATCTTACCAAATATCTTTCCAATTATGGCTATATATCATTCTGTTTTTAAATTTCTGAAGTTTTCTCAATGTATGTATTTTCTATATATATGAAGCCAAAATTATCTTTTACTAGTGTGCAAGATGTTACAATAACACAAATTCTACAAGACTGTCACTTTCGGGAACAAGTAAGTCACAGAGAAGTTTCTCACATTTTTGCAGTTCTTCTCCTAACAATGTACAATTTAAATAGCATTTACTGAAGGATGTTATAGAAATCCTTAAACTAAAACATTTTACATTAGTTAAAAGTCACAGAAGACGCACCAGAGAGATGCGAAACACACGAAAATGCTCCAGAACAGTGTAAAATCTCACACAATAGGACAAAATTTAGAGAAGGGGCCTAAGATGAGTATGAATAGAAACATACGGTCCAGAGCTTTATTTTTAAAGCACCCTAACTGCAGCTGAGACAAAGGAATGCAGCAAAAGACCTGTGATAGCTTAGTAAGAAGAAAACTCGGAGTACCTGTACCCTAAGAAATGATGAGTTCAGAGGCAAAGGGAAGAAGAGAAATGAGAGAGTAACTGCAGCAGCAGGTACAGGCCAGGACAGTTTCTGTGAATGTACGCTCTGCACAAAATGGACTGGGGAGGAATGAGATGTGGAGGGAAGATGTGAGAAAGTTGAAACATGAGACTAGAAAGCAAGCAAATATGCATAGTGGGACAGCTGCAGAGTTCAGAGGTACTGCACAAAATCCATGCCAGTGGTGATGTGACTATCTTTAGCAAGCTCAGGCAGATAGCAATACTTTTTTTTTCACGTTCTGTATTTCTAAGGTTTTCTGTACCTGAGGTACAGAAAGCAAAACAAATTTATTTTCTAAATGGAAAGCTTGCATCCTACAGAAGCTAATGCAATTGGCCAGAATGAAGCCGGACAAATGAGAAACTCCAGCCCAGGGAAAGAGAGAGCAGAGTAACACTCTAGTTTCCAGTTGGGAACCAGACAGAAGTTGAAGGATGAAAGAGAAGGTAACTTAGAACTGTGTTTCTCAGGTAGAGCAAACAAGAAACGAGGAGGAGGGAAGAAGAACAAGCAAGCAGTGAGGAGCTGAAGACAACAATGTAGAAATGGCTATGGAAAACAAAGGGCAGAAAATTATTTGAAGAGATGACATATAATACAGATTATTATTATTTATCTACTTGTTTGCCCCAGGAGAAAAATCACAGCATTAGACAGGCTAGCAAAAGGAACTGGTATTTGCATAAGAAAAAGCAATTAGTGCTTGCACAAGGGCTCCCTTATTGTCCTACCTTCTTATCCCAAGTTCCAGTAATATTTACATTACATGACCTCAAACAGCTATACAAGGCAAAATCCTGCTCATAACATTCATGCAAGAAGCCCTACTCAGATGCTGGTTTCAGGAAACATCCTACCTGACTGAGCAGAATTTGATTGTATATGCCTGTGGCAGCTATGCTTCCTCACTTCAAAATGCACTTAATTAAGGACTTCTCACTCGTCTTTTCCCAAGAAGAAACTGATGAGTCTGAGTTCAGAAAATAGAATATTGATAAACTCCTTTCTTTTTGAAATAATTCTTTTATTGGTTTTGATTACTTGATATGGCGAGATACTGATATAAGCATACTTTTGAAGAAGAAAGTATTAATTAAAGCAGCTATATTAGCAAAGACTGAGTTGTCTTAGTAATGAAATACAAACCACTTCCCTATTTAGAGATGACTGACTGCTTCACTTTTCTTCTATAAATACAATGACTCCTTTTGACTGTGTAAAGTACCTCTTATTTAGAAGAACCTTATAAAGTCTAGTGATTTCAGTCCACTTCTTGATTTCACAAAACCGAGTATTTTTGCTTCTGCAGAGTTGAGGACCTATTGGGATTCATATAGTTACTTCCATGTGGTGATAATGCCCTACAGTGCTCTTAAGATCTCAGCTGGCTAGAATCAGGGCTTCTGCTCCAGGCAGTTGTTATTCTAGGAGCTGGACCTTTTCCATCCAGCCACACTTCACGAGGCAGATGGAGGCTTCATCCCACGGTGTAGCAGTTCGAGCACCTACCTCAAAATTGCAGTGGTCACCTCTGTTTATGAATCCAACAATCTACAGATTACAGTGATGTTAAAGACGATTGAGTCCCTTCTGCCTTTCTGTTCTTTCAACTTCACTACAAGATTATTCTTCACTCTTTAAACTGAGTAAGAGCTATATTTGGCATTAAAATAAAACCACCTTTATCAAGAAAATATGCACAATCTCACATAATCAGAAAAATTTTACTGTCATATTGTAGTAAAGAATCAAAAGTTTTCAACACAGTAATTTTACCCCAAACTTGCCTCACCAATTTTCAGTAAGATCTATTATTGCATAAGAAAACATTATATGTTAATCATAAGAAAATAACTAAATCAATAACTGTAATAATTCCATCCAAAGACAGGGGACAGAAATGCCATAGCAAGTATTTTATTTTTACTCAGTGATCTAACATACAGTTACTTAACTGATTTACAGTCTCAACTCGTTTTATTTCTTAATTCTCTTCTTTCTTTTCCACATGCATTTTATACCACTTCTTATTAACAGATGACATGAAAGCATTCCAGCAACAATTACCTACGATGGCTATCATGACACAATACTGTGCAAGTGACAGCAGTAAATACAAGATATGCCTTAATTTCTTAAAGCTAAAATGAGTATTTTAAGGTTTTTTAACCATTAAAAAAAGATTGAAGTGGCACTGATTAAGCGACCTTGAAGAGCTATGCAGTTTCAGAGGAGGCATGCTGGCAAGAGGGTTCCAAGCCTGAGGAGGTCCACCCCACCACCGCTCCCGTCAGGTTGTGGTATGGGTTCAGCTCAAGGCACTGCACTTTGTAGGGAGGGAGGTGAGACAGATTTCAGCAATACAAACCAAGCAGCTACCACAATTGGGTGGGCGGGGGGGATGGGACGGGGACAACTACCTGTGCTCCAGAGCAAGGCTTCTTAGCTTCAAACTTTTTGTGTCTGTACATGGTCGAAAACAGAAAGACTCTGGAGTCTTGGAGCTGTGCAACAACTCACAGCCAGAACAAATAAAGATAATCACCTAGCAAGAGAAAAAAAGATTTTCTTTCCGAGAAATACCATGGAATATTTCACCAAAAATCCTATTAGGGTACATAGCGTAAAAATATTCACATTGCCTCCTGTTAGATAAGCAGAAGCTTTAGACAGACACACAGTGACAGTCAACACATTTATGGAGAGTGACGGAGCTGCAAGTGTGATATAGGAGCTGGCAAGTTTTCCAGGCTTGGCACACCAGACCAGAGGGTTTACCTTTTTGACTGGGGCTCTCCTACAGCGAAGCAACACAGAGTATCTTGTACAATTTGGCTAATGCAATAAGCCGACAAATAACTACAGGATCCCAACGTGTAGAGGGATTTCCCTTTGCTGTTATCTACTTTCACCATTCCCACGTGTTTGACCAATGTCATTCCTCATTTTTTATCTTACTTTTCATATTAATCTCTACATTATTAAGCACTAATAAAAAAGAACCAGAAGCAATGAAATTTGTTATAAAATCTTCTAACTAACATTAAGGTGCTTAGACACATTTATATATGGCTTGTTTCAGAATAACTTTCATACAGGTGAAATTTAAAAAGAGAGCTGAGAGTATACAACCAAACGGTCTGGACATTACTCTGATGCTTTTTTTCCTTGAAAATTCAAATGATCCCTGCAGGCAACTGACAACTGCTAGATCTGTGGAATGTGCTCTTTGAACTGTACAAAAGCCTTCAGCCTTCCGTGCATTGCTGCAAACAAAAACTGCCAAGTGTAATTATTTCTCAAATTTAATGTTATGGAAGTGTTGCATCATTTTTTTTCACAGCTCTGAGAACAGCTGTAGAAAAATAAAATTTACAGGAGTATTTCCCCACAGAAGTTATACACTGCATTTATCACCTTTTGTAAACAACTGATACAAATGAACACCAGTCAAATCTCGAAGAGTACCACTCTCTTTGGTGCTTGTACAATCATATTTCTATGGAAAGAATCAAAGGACTAAGTGGAAGGAGTCTTCCCCAGAACAGTTTTTCATCCTTTAGCCTTTCTAAAAGAAAAAAGAAAAGAAAAAAAAAAGAAAAAAAAAAACAAAACCACAACACAACCCCACAACTTATACAAGAAGCACCAAACAGAACTGAGAGAACAAAAGCTTGAAAATTCATAGTTCACTTCCCACTTTTTTTCTTAACCTACACTGCTCTATCTAGCATTCCTACAAACATCCGGATACTAAAAGGCAACTTGGTAGATATATTACAAAATACAAGCACAGCGGTCTAGATGATCTTGTATGTATCTGTAGTTCTAATAAGAAATGCCTTGGTTTTGAACACAGATGTATTCAACTTGCTGAACTGAAAGCATTTGAACTTTACTCATTGAATACAGACATACTCAGTAACACAACTTTTATTATTGACTTCAGCTATATGTGAGATTTTTAAGCTAAAGATGACATTGAGGTGAAACCAACTGCCCTTAAATAAATGTTTCCACATCTGAAATAAACGTTACCCAACCATGAAGACGCCCAAATTCAAAACAGTCACTTTTGTTTGGATTGCAGAAGTGCCCTGCTTTAGAGAGCAAGCTATTTAGTTCCAGTGTAAACTTCATCACAATTCAGACATGAGGTGGAGCACTGTCTACATGCCAACTAATTCCCAAAGCAGACCTAAGCTCCTAGGTCTTGTCCAGGATGCCTCACCCATACCCACACGTTAAGTTACCCACAGTATCCGGTTCCAAAGCAGGAGGAGAAAGGACCTGAAACAGCCCTGTCCAAGGAGACCAAGCTCTGCCTTCTGGACCCTCCTCCTCAGCCTGAGCAGATTCACTCATAGCCCATGAAAGCCTCTGAAAACGCAAGCTGTCAAACAGTCCAGATGCATGTACCCTCCAAATGCAATTCTTAACTGATACCAAATGAAGGTGAGCCACTGCATGGCAAAAAAACAAAACCAAAAAACCAAACAACAAATGAAGTAGGGATCCAGAAGGAGATCAAAGGAAAAGGACCCTGACTGTTTAGCTTGATCACATGGACAAGACGGACCAGAAGGCATTTAATATGCTTACAGCTCCTTCAGATTCAGTGAGGGCCCAGAATTAGAATAAAACCCTGTGCCTAGCATCTCCAGTTGGTACAGGGAATCCTCAGTCAACAGAAGCAATGAAATCTTTTTCAAGCATGTAAGGAGGCTAAATATCTGAATCACCTTGCTTGTATTACATCTCTACTTTAGCTGCATCTCACACTTAAGCTGCACAGGCAAAAAGACATTCCGAGTCACGTCCTCTGGCACAAACAACAACAGAATCTGGACCACAGTAAGTTAGGCACAGCACCTCCAAGCTGCTGAAGGGCAGCTTTTTAATAGCACCATATTGTCATATTTTAGGCAAACATCTGCATTGAGAATGACAACTGGACCATCTTGCAGACAGGCAAAATGCAATCAAGGCACAGGTCACTGCCAGGCAGCAGCCCTGTTCTCCTGCAGGTGACAGGACATTTCACATTTCAACTGCAGCATGATACAGCTCCGCAGCAATGTGGAGCAGTGCGAGATGAACGTGCTGTGCTGTAAGCCACTGACTCACCAAGGAGGTTGGTCAGTGGTGCGCTGTGTCGCATGCTATCGCTGAATTTCTACAGATGCTATAAAAGGGGTGCCCGAAACGGTGACACCTTACTTTCATTTCAGAATTAGAAGAGAGACAAAGAGTACTGCTTCGGTGTAGGCAACACCCCACTGAAAACCCTGCCATCCACTGGATGCTATTTGCTTCTTTGCCTCAAACACAGACATGTCTGCTATTTTAAAAACAGAACAGGTCTTTCATTTTCTCTTTTAAAAACTGTCTTTGTGGTAAGTGAATCTTGGTCAAGCTTCAGTGTTAACATGGCTTATACAAACACCAAAGAGCAGACCACAGAACTGCCAGTGATGAACATAATGACATTAAGAAGGATGTGGTCTCCAAGTTCATGGTAAATCAAGCCAATGCAAGCAAAACTTGTAATGGAGAAACTGCAATGAATTTTGACTTAGTGCAGTGGCACTGTTTCTCCTTGTTGATCTTTTTAGCAGGACAGCAAAAAACAAAATAATAAATATGTGCATGGGTTTTTAAAAGCATTCCATGTAAAAAGCAACAAAATGTAAAGTACACTCATAACATCATGAGTGAGAAGACTGGGCTCTGGGAGGCACAAGAGCTAGGCAGTTGCTATTGCAAAAGAGACAATTGTTTGTTTTAAAAAGTTACAAAATAAGCTGAAAAACAGAAAAGTTTGGCATCAAAGCAGACACCTACAAACACTACAAAATAAACAAAAGCATACTCTCCTTTTTGATCAGTTTCTAACATCTGTAAAAAAATTAAAAGACACATTAATTTAGCTTTGATATTGTTTAGCTTTTTTCCAGTAAATGAATTGCAACATCTCTTAGTCTTACTACTTTTCTACCAATAAGGTGAGCAAACATCAGGATTTACAAAAGTAAAATCAGTAGAAAGGTTTGTTGAAAAAAAAATCTTAAAAGAGGCATGATAAATACAACTGTTGTGAAGCACTTTACTAGATTTACATAAGGGTAGTGATGCCTCATTTTCAAGACATAACAAGCTCATTTCTAGATTTCTTAAACATATCATTGCCGAGGCAACTTTAGATACCCAGATGCCACAAAAACAGAAAGTGTTTACACCTAAAGATGCTTCCATATATTGTTTATGTAGGAAGAGTAAGAAAAGCATGTGGAAAGCAAACATGGAATAATCTGTTCCTTATGAAGGTTTCCCCAAACTTATTAGAAATTTGCCTAATACCAGTCATTCCTCTCTTGACACAAAAATTTCAAACCTGTGGATCCACATGGAAGCATTAGTGTAATGCTGTCTTTTGCACTTCCTAAAACATGACCAATTAAAAGAAACCTGACAAAAAAATCTGCTCTTGGGTAGAGAGTTTTAATGCCAAACTTTAGCCTAAGGCACATTTCAAAGCCCAAATGTTAATCCTGAAGGGGGGGAAAAAAGGTTTATGACGGTTTCTCAATTAGAACATTTGTGCTACAAGTGTCTGTAATCTGCTAACAAGAACATTTTATTTCCTCAAATTCCAGGATTCCTGTAAGTAAATAAAAGTAACCCAATGGGTAGCCCATAGCTTTGGTACTGCACTGGGTAAAGACTAGTGGACACAGGTCTTACTGAAGTGAGTTAACATTTTAATACTGTAAAAGACAATAACCAGAAAGACAGAACTCCCAACTTTTACTATGAGCTATGATGAAAGAACTCAGTAATGGTCTCTGCATTCCAGATTCAAGTCTTGTATCATCTTTCTGAATTTTTCTTAAAGAAAAAAAGTCAACACAGCCCACTAGAAGCTGGCCAAATGAACAACATATCTCAGCCAGAAAGCAGTTAACTATAGAAATCAAAGAATAAATGAACCACCAAGACTAACAGCCCTCCACCTAGAGTAAGAAAATGGAAACCAGTCACAAATTTAGAAAATGCCTTTAGAAATCAGTTCCCCCATAATGAACCATAGTTAGTTCAAAAGGAAACCTCCCCTCCTCTGCTCGTTTTTTATCTTATCCTACAAGTCCCTCCCAGTACAAGTGTATTTCTCTTCTGTGGGCTGTCAAGGTTGTCAAGAAGAGGGCCATGTGTTTTGCTGAAGAACAGTCAAAGTTGAGAAGATTCATGGATTAAAGAGAATTTAAGGTCAGAAAGGACCATTAGATCATCAAGTCTGACTTCCTATAATAACACAAACTATAAAATTTCAGGCAGTTACCTTATTGAGCCCAAACACTTAGTTGATTAAAGAATAAATTCAGGTTTAGCTAAAATAATTGTTTCATGTCATGCTTTTTCTGTACTAGATTAAAGAGCTCTTTAGAGCACCAGATATTTTGTCTGTGAAGGTATGCTGTAATTAAGTCACTTCTCAAACATCTTTTTGATAAGGTAAACAGACTGATCTCCTTAAATATTTCACTGCAAGGCAATTTTCAAGCTCTTAAATCACTTTCATAATTGTTTCTGGCACCGTCTCTAATTTTCCAAAAGTTTTTTTTGTTTTAGATGTGGTCACAAGAACCATAACCTGAAATTCAGTCTGTTTACCAATGCAGTATAAAAAGATAAATTCACATCTTTGCTGACATTTGGTTGCCTGTACATCCAGCACAGTTTACTCTCTGCTGCATAGCATACTGTGTTTTCTCTCCTCAGAAAAAAAAGATCATATAAGATTTTTTTGCGACCAAGCAGTGTGCAAGTATCAGCAGAACTTGGCAGTAACAAGGAACCTTAACTATCTGGTCAGCTTTTTGGAAAGGAGACAGCAGGACACAGGCTATCCAGAAATGTGTCAGCAACCATTTTTCAGTACAGAAACTGAGGAAAACACTCAAAGCAAGAAACATTTTGGATTCTACCTCAACCTTCAAGTCACTGGAAACATGAAAATTGAGGGCAGCTTGGTTGAAAGAAACCATTATATGAGAGAATCCCCATTTCTAAGGAAGGGAAGGAGAAGGGAAAATAGGAGAATAAAGTCAATGGAGATTACAGAAGAGGACTTGGATAAATTAATTAGTGGCCAAGATCCTGTGAAAGATAACTCTAAGGGAAGAAGAAAGAGTTCAAGAGAGCTGGCAGTTCAACAAAGCAGTAACATTTAAGGTATTAGAGCAAACTAAGCCAATGTTGGAAAAGGCAAAATCATAAACTCTTCCAGGACCTGCAACTTCAAGAGAGTACAGATCCATGAACACAAGCATGCAAGAGAGAAAAACATGACTTTGTCCCTGTATTGTCACAAGGGCAAAAACAAAGTGAAACATAACTTCCAAAACAACTAAATTAGTAGCAAGAAAGCATATTTTACATTCCTGAATAGTAATAGGAAAATTCAAGAAAGTGTTGATCAGGCTATTTGCAGAAGATAAAGGCAAATATATTTTGCTTCGTCTTTGATATAAAAGTACAGTCTGATAGCTAAAACTAGTGACAATTGGGAGAAAAAAATTAAGAGTAGAACAGGGTAAAACAGATGAAGAGACACTTCAATGAGTTAGATGCTGTCAGATCAGCTCAGCCTAGTCAAGCTCATACTTAGGATAGGTAAGAACACGATGTTGGCTTGTGCTGTGAAGCCAGTTGAAGAATGCCAAACTCCAATGCCTCCAATGCCTGACTGCACTGAAATTTTGCTAACCTGTCATTTATAGCTACTTAAACCAGCTCAGTGAAATTACAAGAGTTTAAAATAATCTTTATTTTTGAAATTTATTTTTAACTCAAATCAATCCAGGGACTAAGTTTTCTACCCCTTATTCCCACAAGAACCTGCATTGCTTCAATAGGTAGGACAGTTAACTGCAGTGCAAGGGACTCTAAGAGAATTAATTGAAATTCTCTCACAGCCATTAGTGATTTTTCATTGTTCTGGAACTTCATCCATTCTCTAAAAGTTCTGAAAAATCCAGTGCCTGTCTTAAAAAGGTGAAAAAAGAGGAGGTAAGGAATGACAGACTTGTCCAATTAGTTTCAGTTCCTGGAATATTCTTGAGAAAAACAAGACCAACAAGATTTTTTTTTTCTTTTTTACAACAAGAAAATAAATACCTGCCAATATAGTTTTGTCATGAGCAAAATCTGGCAAGCCAATTAAATTTCTCCTTCAATAGAAAAATAGTTTGTGAATGGGAAAGAAACAGTGGATGACATATAAAAAGAAGTGGATGACTCATAAAAAGAAGCTAAGGAAACAAAGACTAAATTAAACTATTTTAAGGCAAATACAAAATGCATTAAAAAAATTGATGTAGAGACTAGTAATAAAAGAGTGCTATTATGAATGGGGCTCAACAGGGGTCCATGTTGGCCTGGTGCAATGGGTGTTTTCTCTCATAACTTGGACAGTGAAATGGTCATCCATATAGACACTGTACTTTTAAAATTCTCAGATGATGCTAAGTTTGAGAGAGAGAAAGACAGGAAAACATTGGCCCTTCCTCCATAGGGTTTACAAAAAGTAACAGGAAATGACATTAACTAAAAGATATACACACATAAAAATCTATTTTAATAATTTTGAAGAGTTATTAAGAAAGATGAGTCAGTTCTGAAGCAGGTGAACTCACGATTACACCAAACTCAGTTTAAAATACATAATCATTTGATTGCATGGCATCAACACATAGCATAGCAACAATAGCTCAATCAGTGCACTGCACTTAGACCTATGTTTTAAAGTATATCCCATTTTCTTCTTAACTGTCTTTCTCCACCAGATTTTTCTCAACTCTGCATTAAATGATACATAACAGAGGGCTACAGACATAGCCTGGAATATGTCAGATACTCAGTTCTGACCATCCCACCCTTTGAACACGTTGTACTACCAACTGTTGGTGATTCTTTTTTATAACTGCTGGGACAGGGTGAGCGAGCACTACTACCATTATTAGAATACTAACGGCATAACTGACAGCGTATTTCAGCTTGCTGGGATATTATCAGTGAACCTTCTGGGGGCACGTGGCCATGTGGAAGACACCTCACTCATCCCACTTACCTAGCTGAATACAGGCTGTACATTGCCTGCCCAGTCACAAAGGCTTCAGGTTACCCTCACCCTCAACTCCTGTTCCCGTAGATGCTACTCTTCTAATTCAACTAGCAAGCTGATTTTTTGTCTAGGCAGCAGATCAGCAAGGAGCTGCTACCAAGGGGCATGTCAATTCATGCACCTCATGTTGCACAGAGAGCATTTCGACAGGTATGTCGCCACAGAAAAGCAGGGCTGCTCTGCTGATGTTCTCCCTGCCAGAACGCAGTACCCATGCCATAGGACCATCTCAGCAATAATCTCTTCCCCATGGGACCACCAGACACTGCCCAAATAGTTGTCGTGAATGCTGCACAAGAGCAGCCTGCAAGAGCAGGTACCACTACCGTAATTGTGCTACCTTAACCAAGCCACATCAATGCTGTATTAGAGGCCATTGAGAAAAATGGGAGTTTGGACTGATGCCTCTTTATGTGAGGCAGCACAGCATATATTGAATGAATGGTGGCAATTTGCTTTTTATGCACTGAGAAGTGCATGTGTTGTGTTAATAAAATAACAAATAGAAAAATATACTTTTTAGGAATATACCTACAATTACAGAAGCATAGAAACTTCAAAAAAATATGTTATGTAAATACATTTTAGAGAAGAATTTAAGCAAGGCATCTCAGATGATAACAATACAGAAATCGATTAAATTTTTTTAAAAATAAGCTACTGAGACCTAGATATACAATATTAGTTTTTCCTTATCATTGAGGTATAATATCAGTGAAACTACAAAATGAAACTAAATGGCTTCCTATTTTCTTGCATATTGAATTAAAGACACTCTTTACCTTCTAAGATGAAATTGTTTCCTTGCATTTCCACTATCCTGATTCTATCCTGATCATCTGCTTGATCTTCTTCACCAGGTCATACAGAACAAGCTGAAGAAGAAAAAAAAAAAAACAAAAACCATTTCCCAATACATTGACAGTCAAGGTATTAAAAACTACTGCTTCTGGATTTCATATCCAGCTGTTTTCTAGACACCCTCCATTGTTCTCTCCATTGCTACTGCGTATCTAGTGTGGTCAAGTTAATGCTGCTTTTGAAACCTAGAATTTTGCATTTCTCAAATGCAGCCCAAACATTGCATCTATAGGTTTTTTTGCATTTAATTTCCTAGGTTCCTTTTAGGGCAAAAAAAAGGAAAAAGTCCTTAAGGCAATATAAGCACTTAATCCAACTCAAATACTAAAGAGGACATAACCTTTTAAATCATCTTAAATATTTACGATGCCATAAGCTCTTAAACTTCCTGGAATACTTAGCCTTCCTTAAAACCTCACAGTACTCAAAGTCCCTAGAGCAACATAAGCACCTAAACTGCTTCAAATCCTTCCAAAGGACACAACCTTTACACCAACATTCAGGGTCTAATTTTTAGAAATATTTTTGTTTCTTCAGGCACAATTTTGCCTGATTTTGTCCACAAATAAGGTAGCTATTTAAGTACTATTCACATGCTTCCCTTGACACAATACTTTCATCTGATGGATGGATACGCATGGAAAAGACATAGAGCACCCTGCCGCACTGGGAAAAGTCAACGCAAGTAATGGAAAGGATTCCCTTGGTCCTCAACCTGGCCAGCATGCAGCTTCATAGAAAGAGAAGTAACAGAAACCGAATAGTCACCGAAGCCTTCACAGCACCTCATTCATACCTTTACACAATGTCTGACAATGAATCAAGCCAAGTTCATAATATTTCACCAGTATTGCTACCAATATGGTAGCAATCAAGAAATCACAAAATTGACATCTGCAACAACAGCAGCAAACTTGATCTCTGGGTGTGAACCCAGCAGTAAGCATTAAGAATAGAGCCAGTATACAAGCCACATTTAATTAATACTCAGCTAACACATACACAACCACACACTACTTCAGGACTTTAATTCTTCAGGATGGCGTCCCCTCCCCATTCATTTTCTAACCTGATGTATCTTTTTAACAACTGTGTGGTGAACTTAAGTCACTCTGTTTCCTTCCTCCATAAGCCTTTCATATAGGTCTGGAGTGAGCAGAAAAACCTTTCAAAGTAAAGTAATCTTACAAACACAAGCTTGAGAGGCAAAGGTCCACCTCCTTCCAGACTTTCCTGGTTCAGGCTTTCCGTGTTTCCTATACCCTAGGAAAGGAATTGTCCGTGTTCCACTCTAAAGGGTATCGCACTTCTGACTGCAAGAGTGAGTGGAGCATTAAGTGAAACATTAGTGCCACAGATGCTTTCAAGCAGTTGAGAAAAGTTACAAATAGTTGCTCTTTTTAATTTTGAAATTCACATGACAGGTAGTAAATGGTAGGTCAGAGTCATGTTGCTCGTCCTTAGGAAGCAAATAAAGGTAAAGCTGTCCATTTTCAGAACACACTTAAAAACTCACATTTGCCAGACTTCTGCCTGACAAGCAAAGTCACTGAATATATGCATCTGCAATTTTTTAAAAATTATTTTTACATTAATCATAACCCATGTCAATAAAAGTGCTGTATCCACCAAGGAATAAAATACTTGAAATATACAGCTCAACATTAAAAAATTTACCATTATGTTGATGTTTCAACATATTGAAAATCTGAATGTCTGGGCAATGCCTTAAGAGTTTTGAAGAGTCTGTGCTTATGGTGAGCAATTACGACATTGTGCAAAACGCTAAAGTCCATTTTATGAATTTTTCCATTTTCTTCATACCTTTACTGTCTTACCAATGAAATCAGTTGGTGTTCAAATATTTGATTACCTCTCCCTATAGTGGCTGGTCTAATACTACTGACAGTTAATGGGTATCTCATAACTAACGCCTTCCTGTCGTTCAACTAGTCTCCAATTGTTTCCCTTAAATTGCTATCAACTCTTCTTTTTCTCCTTTTCCTTGGTCTCTTTTATATATATTTTAAAATTGCCTATTTCCTCACATCCCATGATACTCAGTTTCACCTATGAGCACAAAAAAGGTACAAAAATTTTCAGCTATTTGACTCAGTATGACTATTTAAAAAATAATGCAAAAATGTGTAGAATTTTAAATTATTTAACAGCAAGCTACAGTGGACACAAATGCTGGCTTTTGAGTAATTCCTAAACATAGCATTTGGATTTTTACCTTTGGCCTTTCAGATGTATCATCTCACTGTTTCACAGTATGCTACCAAAGGAACTACCTACTGACACAGTTTGAAGCGCAGGGGAATGGGTAAGTCATTAACTCAGTGCCCTACAAAGTATCATGGAAACAGAGTTTTGGCTGATGGGCCAAAAGCAAAGACTTGGTAACTAAGAGCTCATAAGTCATGGTTAAGTGTCCAATGAAGAACTACAGATACCAGCATACAGCAATTTCATTTACAAACACTGACTAGGATAGAAAAACCCTAGAAATGCGCACAACTGGGCACAAAGCAGTGAGACTGTTTAGAAAAGCAGACTAAACGCTTCATCTTACAAGAAATGAGGAGAGTAGTACATATTACAGCCAACTCCCTGTCCAATGAACTACCTCATCAATATTGCTGCTATCAGCAAAACTCTTTACTATGTGCCATACTAAATTCAGCATAATATACATATACTTATGTGTATGTATATATAACCATACACATACACAATTTATTACAATACAGAAGATGATAGAAGATTACAATGAAAAGATACTCAACTTTTGGCTTCCAATATTAGCTTCCACTGTTTTCCTAATTATTGATAAAGAAGCAATAACTTCACTATTGCTTCATTTATCATATAACCATAGAAAAGGGAGTTGAAAAGGACAGGCCTCCGCAGGTTATCTAGTTCTCCAAGATATCTGTTTTAAGTTTCCCTTAGAAATGTGAATAGAGAAGGTGAGATCAAAAATTCAAAACATCACCCTTTAAATGACAGTTTTAATTGAAATAGACTAGATTAAAACAACTCCTGCTTCAGTACAGTTTTAAACATACACAATAAAAATTGCCCACTGGTCATATAAGTACATGTGAATATTTGAAAACATTTTAATTCCAGAAGAGACCTCTACAGTTACAGACTCTGAGCAAAATGTAGAAATACTACATTACTCAGATAAGAAAGGGTGGGTTGGGTTTTTTGGTTTGTTTTTGTTTGTTTGTTTGTTTTGGTTGGCGGTTTTGGGGTGGTTTTTTTTGGTTTGGGGGGGTTTGGGGGGGCGTGTTTTGTTTTGGTTTTTTTTACAGACTTTATGACAAGGATCCCTGTGGTCTTATTTACTAAGAAAACATCTACATTAGGAGACAGTGGCAGCCTTGTACAGCAGAACAGCTGGAGCCAAGCACTTTACACCCATGCAACGTGTGCTTCAAGACACTTCTTTTTGTACTACTGCATACTTTCAGTCCATTTTTGGAGTACTTGCCCTTGTTTAGCTTCATCATCAGGAAGGTTCAAAGGGAAGCTAGTTTATTTTCGTACTTCTGAAGTGCAGTCCTGATTTGAACTAAAATACTAATGGAGATGCTACCAAGGCCTGTAAATACTAAGATGATAACCATCTTCTGTTCTAGGTACAAAACCACATTATTTTTGCTTCGTACAGCAGTTTGTAAAATTTTCTTTTGCTGTGGCAGATTTATATCTTTTATCTCTTCACACAATTGAGTATTTCCGGCCATATGCTGGACTCAGCTTCATAAACCAACTCCAGTATAGGAGCAACTCCTCTGCAGACAATGAAGAGCTTTGGAATTTAGCTGCAGGGCTTTGAACCAAATTTCTCCAAAGACACAGGAGGTCTCAACTTCAGAATACCCAAAGGCTTCTATTTCATCACGAATTTTAGAGGACTTTACAGTAATGTATGCATGTTAGGGGATTTAGAATGATAAACTTCAACATGCATGTACTAAATTATTGCAAAATCAATTAAAATTCATCTAGAAAAATTTGATCAGAGTCACTGATTTTTGCAGTTGAAAAAACAGAAGTACATCTTTTACTAACATATGGCTGGGGATTGCTCACCTGAGACTGCACAGTTTCAGATAGTTCATCTGGAGCCCATCTCCCCCATGTTCAACATTTTCATCAGAAACAAGAACTGAGAGGTAATGACCTCTTGGGGGAAGGTTGATGACCTTGATTCTGCTCTCAATAACTGTCTCAGAAATCATTTATCATATCTTGCAAAAATACAGGTATAAGATGCACCCTGAGAATCAAAATACCATTTAACTGCTCCACTGAAGAGCTCTTTCTCCCTAAAAGACCTGATGACAGACCATTTTTTTCCCCTGAGCAAAGATACCAGCTAAAACCGTGATTCTTTCTCTGTCAGAGTAAAATTAGGGGAAGGAGGTGGAGAGAAAGGGGATCACATTTTAGTTTTATTCCACTGATGCTGCTGCCTGTCACTAAAAGATGAAGGGCTGAAATCCCATCAGTCTGGATTTGCAGATCTGAGGATGAAGAATTAGTATTTTTCTGTTTTTGCACAAAACTCCTTGATGTATGGCTCCATTATTGAATGTTAACAGCTGCAGTTTAAATTACAAATGAGGTTCTATTAGCATAACCAGTACTTGGTTTCTATTTAAAAATACGATTTTAGCCAAAATTGTGTCAGTTGAGAACCTACACGTTTTCATTTGTTGCTACAGATAAAGGAAAGAAGCAATTTTATATTTCACTACCACAAAATGTGAGGTCTAGAATAGCAAAAACATTAAAGAATACTTTTAAGGTACTATTGATATCTCCTGCAACAAAAGGGACAAGAGTCAAGTGAACGGTCCTTAGCAATGATGTCGAAAAGGTGGCCTTAAACAGGCAGCAGTGCTGATGGGGCAAAAACCAAAGTGTCTTTTACAGTTGTCTCTCCAAACCAATTTTCTAAAAAAGATTATTTAAAAAAAAACTAAATTGCATTGTGGAATAACTGTTTAATTAGCTTTGGTTTCCACCATGGATGTTTTCATCAAAATACACTACACAACAGATGGTTTCTGCTCTTCTACTTTACAACTACAGTGTTTGTGCAACTACTGTCTTGCCCTTGAAAAGCTGTTTGTGTTTAGTGTATCTTGGACCGATGGTTTTAACACATATAAAAATTCTGGTTTTCTGACATACGCATATATCAGCATATCAGAACTCATGAAATTGTTACTCTAAATGGCCAGGTTCCAACTGCACTGTGTTTGCACAGTGTTATCTTCTGTAATACTATACAGTGCTTCAAACTGTACAATAGCAAGTGACAACAGTAGTCATTCCAGGTATCTGAAGTTAACTCTTTTCATGCAAAGCAGTCAAAAACACCATCTTCATCACGGAGCACAGTCAAGGTCTGGGCACAATCCCCACATGGCTCAGGGGATGCACATAACTCAATGGCAGAATCCAAAGAGACCCAGCAGCCTGAGCCAATTATCACTGCAAGCAGCTAAGTTTGGATGATTTTGGGGTTGGGATGCTTATGCTGGAGTTACTGTTTGCCTGTCCAAGTCGATCCATTTCTCTATGTCTTAACATCTCCATGTCAAAAATATTGATCAGGACACATGTGACTGAAGCTTCCTGACTTAACCGTGTGCAGCAAAGGCACAGTAACTGACATACAGCAAAAATGGTATGTATGGTATTTCTGCATTCAGCCCACCTAAAGATTTAAGTAGTCTTAGCAGTACTCCACAGGGGGTTAAAGTGATACTTAATTCATTAATGTTTTCTATAAAGTTCTTTGAAATCCTCAGATGAAATGCAGTGTATTATTACTATTATTATATATGTCATGACTTACGCCCCAAAGGAACCCACCATGCTTTGTTAACTGTATACAAGAATCCCTTCATTACCATTCAAATGCTTCTACCTCTGAAGCATAACTGCATCTGTTTACCAACAGACAGTAATCCTATAAAAACATTTACTGATATTATGTGAAGAATATTGTGTTCCATTACAAATGCATGTTTCATACCATTTCCAATTCCTGAACGGCTCAATGCCAGGGAACCACAACTGCATGCAGGAGGACACCAGAGACTATAAAATCATCCTTTCAGCAAGAGGTATCTGCTTAGCTGGCATCCTTATTTAGTCTACCACCCCTCTTTCATTCTCTTATACCACAGGAAAGATACTTCAAATCAAACTAATATAACTTCAACTCTCAAAAATTAAGAAAATTGACAGTCAGAATGGGCATAAGGTCTAATCAATCAATGCTCTCAACCAAGTAATTCAGCAATCTAACTATCCAAACTCCACTGGAGATGAGAGCTTATATAGGCTGAAGAAATGAAGACATGCTGGTAAAAAGTCTTCCTTCCTCTCTTGTCTGCTTTGCAACTTTGCAACTTGCTATGTGCAAAACACATAGCACCTAGGTAGTTTTAGAAAAAACTATCAGTACGTATTTATACTTTCTAAAAACACCTGCAACAATCAAAACACCTTTCCTTTTTTCCCTATTCGAAACTTCAGATTGCCTTTGAATTTTGAGTCAGACCAACAGTGTGATGGGAACTTGATGCACTACCTACGTGGAATGGGATTGACCCCAGGTGGAATTTTCTATTATTAAAAAAACCCTGCTGATTTAGATGCCTGTGCTGTGGACAATATTTGCTCTGTTAATTTTGAAGCAATCATTCATGAGTTTCTTTAATGGATACTCCTCAGGTTTCTATACTCTGATTCATTCACTGGACCCAGATATCCTCAGCATGTTGGATCTAGTCAGTTTGAAGTCTCTAAGAGGGTCAGGACAATGTCAATCAAAATAAAATTTATAGTTCAATACAAATACACACAGTTCTTCACTACTCAAATATCCTCTGTTTAGTGGCACCTTGGCTGAACTGCCCTTTTCATTTTCTCAGAACTAGGGTCTTTTTGGTGGATTTTTGTGATAATGCATAAAATGCCATTCAAAACTAAATATTCTTAAAGTAGCAGAAGGATAGGAATATTCTAAATCCCACTCAAATAAAGCCAAACAATTGTGAAAAAAAAAATCAAGCCTATAAAAACTTGTATCAACGACATAAAGAGCCAGCTTTTCAGCTTCAGTGAAGTTCTGTGTATTTACTAGTGAGAATCTTGGCCAGCAAGTATTGATATGACAGTGTTTGAGGGAAATATTTTGTTCATGTTTACAGCACATGGCTTACTGATACTGAGATACAAACACTGGTGAATCTTATTCTGTGCAAATATTAGAGAGAGAGAGAACACACCTAAAAATTATTAACATGAGAATGCTTCCCTTGTCTAAAAGCACTTTCTTTAGGCCAATTGGCAAGTACTTTAAAAAAATAAACCCCTTCCTCAGGTTCAGTGTAGATTCCACAAGTCAGGTATTCTCTGTAGTTTCACACTGTTACACATGCGCTCCACTACTATGAAATATTTAACTAAATAACAATGAAAATATGGAAACAAAATGAAAAACGCATCCCAGAGACAAAAAGCGATATTCAAAACAAAATTAAAACTGAAAGACAAATTTGATACAGCCCAATGAGGTTAATGTCAGCCGTAAGTGAAGTACAGAAATACTGCTTACCATAAGCAATCATGTGCATTTCTCCTACAACAGGCCAAGCATAACACTGATACCATCTTTGAAGCATATTCTACTGTTGTCCATAGTTTCAGCACAGTGATGTTAAAAACACATATGAAGTAAGTCTCGGTAAGTCCAGCCATCCAAGGTAATAATTCAAATACACGTCAATTAGCCACAAAAAGGCACCTAATAATAAGTTACACTACATTTCTTTGTCATATGCCTATATTTTAACTAAAAAGCAAATAGAAACAATGTACATTCCTTCTAATGCCTTTTAGACCCATTCAACTACTCCATGGCAAGAAAGTGCTCCCCACATACAGCCCTTATCCATGAACATTGGAACTGAGGAAAGTGGTAAGTTATCATGCTATGTTAGGCAATGTAGCTGCCACTACTCAAATACAGAGAGCAGTTTAAATTACTAAAGAAATCTACAATACTTCAATACAAATGGAAAATAGCATTTCATCACAATCTCATTTAATAGAGCACATTATCAATACGAGTTGATAGTAAAACAATCTTTTTCAAATTGGAAAGTCACCTAATTACTTTTTAAAATTAGCTAAAAGCACATTTTCATCTGTTATATTAGCAGCAGATTTTTTCAGTCTTTTATTGCAAGCTATACTAAAGCAACAATGCTAGAATCTCATGATACATCCCTTTTACTATCTTACTAGAAATTAAGTAAGAACAGAGTTAAAACATTTGCATTTCTCAACCTAGAGACAAAATAAAAGAAAAACTGAAAATCTATTGAAATTTCACAGTTAATATTAAAAAAATGCTCTTCAGATGCCATTTTAATGGTTACATATAATGTCTAAGCAATATGGAAAATGTCCTTTTAATAAGCTCATATGTATCACCATAACCACAAAGAAATAATTTTAAAAATAATTTTGTTTACTCATGTGAAAGCAGGACATTTTTGTCAGTGTCAGCGGTAACATTCCTGCCTCTTAAGTCTCACATGATGTCACATGAGATGGAATTTATCTGCTTTAACCTTTACTAGAAAAGTTAGATGTCTAAATTTGTGCCAGTCATCTTAGGCTTCTTTTATTGTCAGTTACAAGAAACAGGCATCTCCAAAGTATGAATCGACTCCTCTTAAGACAAACATAAAAACAGGCTATCGGAATCCTCCCCTGGAAGCCTCCAACTTTCTCCACTGACTGAAGAAGTCTATAGTGACCAGCTCAGATTTACACCACCTATGTTTTTAGATGACTAATGTCAGGGGAAATTAATCCCACTCTTGACATCCTTCTCAAAGAGTACATGGGAAAAGTAAGTGTAAGATGCAGAAAAACAGAATTCTCAACAAGCATAAAAATCAAAATACACTGTCCCAGAAAAATTCAGAAAAGACCCTTTTGTGAAAATAACAAGGGATCTGTACATTTGAAATGTCATACAGTGTTTGATCTCCAAGCCAGGGCAGACTCAATCATTTCTAGGAGCTTAAGAATATACAGAGAATATTTTCAGAATATGCTGACAAAGTAATATGCCTTTTCTGATTATGAGTAAGCAGCAATTTTCAAAAGCTTATAATTCAGTGCAATAAGGATAGACGTTCAGAGGCATGGCAAAAGGCACATCTTATAACCCATTAAAGCTTCACTTTCAAATTTCAAGTCCTTGCTCAAAAGCAAAGCAGAGAGTTCCTAGACCTTTTTTTAGAACATTTTTTTTTTCCATTTTCAGAAATGATACACCCATCTCACAGAAGCTTTTGCAAAGACATTCAGCCTATAGCAAAACTGTGGACAGAAAATGTCTGCCAAACTAAGCAAAGCTGAAAATCAAGAAAACTGACATTTGAAGAGAGAGTTCCTTTTTTGTATTTCAAAACTCAAGGAAACCCCTGAATCACACATTCATAGAAGACGGAAGACTATATTGTGAAGTCTCACTGTACATTTGCCCAGTTTTTACATGATGACACTGGTATCCACTTGAATTATGGACTGTCCCAGAATGGCTGTTTGCAAGTACCTGAAAACAGAGCTTATAATGAAATTGTGAGGCCACTTTATAGGTCTCATT
This sequence comes from Buteo buteo, assembly GCF_964188355.1. Taxonomy (NCBI): domain Eukaryota; kingdom Metazoa; phylum Chordata; class Aves; order Accipitriformes; family Accipitridae; genus Buteo; species Buteo buteo. Next base: position 7,969,007 of record NC_134198.1, on the reverse strand, counting down.
GACTTCTGACAAGACTTCAGGAAGACGGCTACTTCTATTGTAGATTAATAGATCTTTCCTCCAAGGCTTTGGCCCTAGTTCTGTGGTTTTTTTTTTTCTCCAAACACAAAATGATACTAAAAATATATCTTCCTTTCCATGGATCAAGTGAAAAAGATACTCATTTTAAACATCTAAAATCCCCATCATGTGATGGTCCACATCACGTGAATTATGGTGCTAATTCATAGCTAAAAAACATTTTCACAGACTTCAATGTCATTTTCATAGTTATATTCACAAGTCTTTAAATATAATTTAACACATTTTAGAAAGCTCACAACTTCTGCCATCTCTCATCTTTAGCCAAAACTTAAGTAAAAGCCTAAACTGAATAACTAAATACATCAAAGTAGGAAAAATACAAAAAAAAAAGAAAATTTAAAATATCACAAAATAAAATGGCGGAATCTTGTCTGATTTCGCATACCTATAAATATTCCCAGAATCATAGAATAGATGAGGTTGGAAGGGACCTCAGGAGATCATGTAGTCTAAACCTCGGCTCAAGCAGGGTCAGATGCAGCAGGCTGCTTGCACCATGTCCCATTGGGTTTTGAGTATCCCCATGGATGGAGACTCTACAGCCTCTTTGATCAATCTGCTCCAGTGTTTGACCACCCTCGTGCTAAGGAAGTTTTTTATATTATGTTTAAATGGAATTTTCTGTATTCAATTTGTACCCATTGCCTCTCATCCTGTCACTGGGCACCAATGAGAAAAGTATGGCTCTGTCTTCTTTACACCCTCCCATCAGGTATTTAATGCGAGAATGAAACATTATTCAGTATTTTGCTGTTCAGGAAAGGCAAGGATCTTATGCCTAAATTAGTCCAACCGCTAATCATACGATATCACCCAACCCACACATCATGCTTGGTGCTATACAAAATCAGGCTAGCATTTTTGAGATTCAGAAATTATGTATGTATATATGAATTATACAGTATCATGCCTATGCTATAAATTACTATAAGATACCTGTTCACTTGCTAGCCATTTGTGACCATTTCCTGGTTTTGAGGATCTGAATTTTAATTCCCAAAGGAAATAAAAAACCCTGCAGTACCACAGTGTGAAATGCACAACAAAACAGTAGTACCCCATTAGATAATAAGTAAGGGTGCCTCACTCAAGTTTTTCCACTCTTACAAATGGCAGAACACTAAAAATATCTACAAGGTCTGAGACTATTGCTCACCAAGCAATTTAAACTGCAGAAACTAGCACAGCTGCCAAAAGAAGCTATCACGCACTCCCCCACACTTCTTGGTTGCTAATTCCCAGTCCCATCACCCTTTGTACCAGTCATGGCCCTTGGACAGCCATATCGGAGAAGGCTGGGATAAACCCAGCTGAAAACAAAACCGTACAAGTAATTGGTTATTTTCAGCCAGATCCACTCTCTAAATGTATGAACGGCTACACATGCTGACAAGAACAACAATATGGGGAGGAGAAAAGAAGCTGGCACTGCTTCTTACACAACATGCCAGGTTAAAGTGTTCATTGAACACTTAGGCTAGAGCTAAGCAGCCAACAGAGAGACAAGCTACTCAAGGAGTAATACTGAATTCCCTAGGCATTACTTTTAGGATGAGCTAGATCGGCCTCTGGAGATGCCTGCTTCTCTCCTGAGGGCAAGCAGAATCTAGGATGACTGACTGAGATTCAGCTGCTTAGTTTCTACGTAGCTAAATCAACTCAGATCTAGATGAGCAGAAAATAGTACAAAAACAGGTTTGTGACACAGAGGACGTCATTTCCATTAACAATGGCCATTTGGAAAAAAAAAATTGTAGCATAGCTTACCATCACACAAACATAGGAGTACATATTTTCTGTATACTCCACAAATTTCTTCCTAAACCGTATTTTACATCTATAAGCAATACATTTCAGTGACATGGTACTGTATTCCTCCCACAGAGCATATAAATCCACAGTAGAAACATCCACAGCCACAGTTCAGTTATAAATCACTTACATTTCTTTGGAGTCACTTAGTCACCTTGCCGTGCTGTCGGAAGGGATGGTCTTTTCCTTTTTGCTCAAACTGGTCCTCCTTCCAGGAGCGTCTGTCACCTCTATGGCAGATAAGGACAAAAGGTCCTTAACTTTCACTTGAAATTATCTAAGGGTAAGAAGGGAAAGGAACACGGTAAGTGCAAGCATCCGTATTGTGTTTTACAGCAAGGTATCCCAATCGCCTCTTTAAAACACACTCCAGGAGCATTCTTACACACATGTACTGCATACCTCAGAGGAAATCCCACACGTTTTACATCTTTCTTTCTTTGTATTAAACACATAAAGTAGTCACCTACTCCACTCCCAAGATTCGTAACAACAAGATCATATTACTTTAAAAAGCGTAAGTGTACAAACTAAAAGATTACTTCCTATTATTCATTACTTATTTTGCACCACCAAGAAATTTTGAATACTTTTGGCAGGGTTCAAGCACACAATCACAATTTGCTGAACACAGGTTCACTGGAAATCAACTTGGCTACCCATTATTGATAAATACTCTAATCTCAATCTTCTGTTAAACAAAACAGCTCTCTATTGCACTACATCTTACTGCTCAGAAAGTAAGACCAGGGGTTTATGATGGATGGCTCCATGAAAACTTAAACTCACCACTCTGTCAGAGTCAAAACCATAAACTGAATGTTAAAAATCACAGGGAAAGGAATAAAGAACAAAGCATAACACATCATTTGCCGCTGTATTAATCCCCATCTTGAAAAGCGTGCTCCACTTTGGTGTCCAGCACAGAACACAACGGAACTAATTAGCAAAGGTTCAGAAAAGAAAACGTACACAATCAAAGGCTTAGAATGGTTTCCATATGAAGAACAATTCAGTACGCCACAACTAGCCAGACTGGAAAAGAGACAACTTAAGGGAGGGCATGATAGAAGCCTGAAAAAATGGAAGAGGTTGCACAGACGTCATCGGTTCCCTATCCCTTGAACTCAGGACCTGCCTAGTAAAACTCAACTTCCAAAGAAAAAGCAGGAGTTTCTTCTCCACAAAATGGGTAACAGAACTGTGGACTTCTTCCCAAGGATGCTGATGATGCAAGGAGTTTTCATGAGTCAAAAAGGAGAGCGGAGGTACCCTTGGAAGAGAGCCTTCACTCAAGACAGAGAATGGCCTAGGTGAACCATTGATCTGAACCAGGATGACTAGTCCTATCTCCTTGTATATTCATTTATGCTAGTGTAATTCAACAAATTCTTATGTCCATTTTACACCAATACATTAACGACACAATAACCAGAATTACTGCATTAGGTACACAGGGAGTCTAGTCTTACTAGCATTTGAAGTACAGGCTAGATCCTTTTGAACTGCAAAGTGAATTCCCATGGTTCTCTGTACTTTACTACATGCTTAAAAAATCTGATTGACTTTTCCAAAATAGCATCACCACAGAAAAAAAAAAAAAACAACGCTCAAATGAGGTAGCAAAATCTTACTGTAAAGGAGCAGCAGCCTTCCTCTCCCTGGTCCACAGTCCCAAAGCACCCAGGGCAGAGGGCTACAAAGCAAGGTTCTGCTTCTCAAGTTGTTTGCTGGTCTCACGTGTTTGAGCCTGTAACTTCATCCATATACTCCCACTCAGTTCAACACTTGTATAAATGCAGGTCAGCATCTCCATGTCCCAAGTTTCATCTCAAAACAAACCTTAAAAATCATATACTTTGTATTCCAATATCTTCTCTTTTGCTTTAATCTCTAGGATACAGCAGTGTTTCCGACTTATTTTGGGTAAGTGCAGATCAATTAAAATTCCTTCAGGGAAGCCTTCTGAACTGGCAGAAAGTGAATGACTGTCATCAGGAACAAACACTTTTTGCTGTCATGGACTGGCATGTCACTTTTGAGTAAAAACTAAGTTAATTAATTCTATCCATACCTACCAGGTGTACCAAAGGAATATAACCAGTCCTTTCTGCTCTTGCTAGATACAGATCTTTGTGTCTGTGAACTGAGTATCCCTATATGGAGACTTACGCATTGGCACATTATACGAAGCAGCCGCCTGTACTAGCACAAAAAAACATAACAGCACAAAAATAACTTTGTTCAGACACCAGTATGCAACCAAAGTCCCTTTTGCAAAATGCACGAACTAATACCCTAATGTTTCACCCCCAAATCAGAAAGTTTCCACTACATCTATGCACAGACCTATTTATTAACATTCTTTTTAGACCCTTCAGTGAGGAATTTGAATTACTGATACTTTTTTTGGTCAGCTTGATATATCAGATCAAAGTATGTTTACTGTTCTATCTATTCCCCCTCATCACTTCTACACTCTGCAAAAGAAGAGGCTGCTACGATGTTTGCTGTTCTGTTTAGTTCTGCAGCTCAAATGGCTACACTGAGGATGAAAGAAAATTCACTGTACAGTACACTAATGATCAAAGACCCATGTACTACTGGCCTATAGCAACATTTTAGGCCACCTCTCCCTTCTACCATTTGTCCAATTTCTCTGTTTAGAACAAAAATCTTAAGGGTAGGAATATAACCCATCCAGCTCAAAAGAAACCCAAGTTCTGTTTGATATCCTGCACATCACTGTGAATCTAACTATAAATAAGAGCAAGCTGTAGCAAACAAGAACCAAATGTCTTAGAATTGATATATGAGCAAAGACAAGCTTCTCACAGAACTGCAAAATTTAGAGAAGCGGACTCCAGGTATACTACAGCAGGTAAAATACCATCACAGGATAAACCCTTTAAAAACCATTTGATACTAGTAATAACAATTCAGAATTACCATTGCCACTACTTCAACATCGAGAAAGAATGCCATGAGAACAAGTATTAGAAAACAGCTACCTACTAGTTGCCAGATAAAAGCTGTGATTCTCACTCTTTCCATAGATGGCTTCAAGTTGCAATCAAAAAGTTTACAAAATCTTCCCATGAATATGATATTGGCTCTCTCACAGAAGTGCATGTAAAGGAGGAAAAGCTGATAAGCAACCACCTCGATTGCAAGCACTGGGTATCAAGTCACCCAAAAAGTTGTGTAAAAGAAGAATGCTTTCTTTTCAGCCACTTGTTATATAATCCCATCTGAATATTAAATGAGCATTCATGCCCACTTAAAAAATTTATTCCATATATTCCCTAATTCAATAATACTCCTGGTGGAAATCCACTTAGATATAAGATATATGAAGTTTTTACATTAATAACTTCTTAGCTTCTATTTTTGATTTCTGAAACAGCACAGTGATACAAGTAACCTATGAGATTAAAGGCACAAACATATTCCAGAGTACACATATATTAATTTGGGATATTAAAAGCTATGCTTGTGTGCAAGCTCACACCATTTCCCTAAGTTAAATAAGACACAAAGTCAAAGCTATACATGGTAAAGTGAACTTATTAGCATTACTGTTACGGGACTTTTTTGGCAATTCAAAAAGCCATAGCTGCATTACAAAGCCATCCCAAATAAGCATTGATAAAATACTTTCTCTCATGACTGCCATGTATTTTTAGAGTACATTACAGAAAAACGCGTAAAAGTATTTCAGGACTATACAAGTAAGTTTCTCAATTGTTTCAGGATTCTATATCTTATTTACAAAAAATCCAATGGTTCAAATCCCAGACTAAATTTGCTATATAATTCCATTTTTGTATGTAAGCATCCTATTAATTTTACTTTCAATACCTATAGCCTATTGGGTGAAAGTAAGTAAAAGACTAGAGCAGGATTTGGCCTGAAATCATACCATATCAACAACCAAGGCCTGAATTGGAGTTCTGATTTAAGATTCAATAATATTTACTCTCGTATGTAATTGTATAGTCAATCTAATATAGTATTACAATCATGTGCCTTTAGTACCATGTTTATCTAAAAGCCTTTACCCAGAAATCTTATGTCACAAAAACATAAACGCACAAAAACAATCATTGCTTTGCTAGTAAACGCCAAAACCTGTCGAGAAAGATGTATTAAAATGCAGCAACAAAAGACACAAATACACAAATAATTAATAAATAATTAAAGAAGTAAAGGTGTTATACTGCAAACTTCCCTAACTGTTGTGCTGTCTGGTTTGTCTGCGATTTAAGGAAGTTTATTACGCTATGATCAAAAAAACAGTACTTCAGAAAACATCAGAGTTGGCACTACTTCCCTTCTCTGACATAATAAAAAGTGTAAGGCAGGACAAATTATCTAATTGCAGGTAAAATTGTCTTTCTACTACTAGAGCTCATGCATCGGTGCTATTGAAGTAACCAATAATCTTCCCTATACTTTCATATAAATCTCCTGCAGGACCTGAAAATACCCACCAAGATTTTTAATATTTTAAAATATAGTCCTCTCATCAGTTGTATACTGAACTCTTCCTATCTTCTGGATTTGGATTGACAATAAGAGTTAAGAGAAATATTCATTTCTCTTGCAGATTTATACACTATTTAAAATATTGTCACGGTTTAAGCCCAGCTGGCAACAAAGCACCACGAAGCCCGTCACTCACTCCTCACTCCAGCAAGCCCATGGGATGAGAAGGGGAAAACATAACAAAACACTCATGGGTGGAGACAAGGCCAGGGAGGGATCACTCACTAATTATGGTCATGGGCAAGAGACAGACTCAACTTGGGGAAAAAACATAATCGATATCATTTACTACCAATAAAATCAAAACAAGGATAGTAGGAAATAAAACCACAGCTTAAAACACCTTCCCCCCACTCCTCCATTCTTCCTGGGCTTAACTTTATTCCTGATTTTCTGTCCCTCCTCCTCCCAGCAGTGCAGGGGGAATGGCGGTTGAGGTCAGTCCATCACCCGTTGTCCCTGCTGCTCCTTCCTCCTCAGGGGCAGGACTCCTCACTCCTCCCCTGCTCCAGCGTGGGGTCCCTCCCACGGGACACAGTCCTCCGTGACCTGCTCCAACGTGGGTCCTTCCCACAGGCTGCAGATCTTCCCGAACTTCCCTGGGACGGGTCCTTTCCACGGGGGCAGCAGTCTTTCAGTCACACACTGCTCCAGCGCGGGCCTTCCCATGGAGCCCCGGCCATCTTGGGGGGCCTCCGCTCCCCTCCACGGGCTGGGGGGGAACAGCCTTTCGCCTCACCACGGGCTGCGGGGGCATCCCCTCCTCCTCCTCCTCCTTCCTCACTGACCTCGGTATCTGCAGAGGGCTTCCTCCCACATTCCAGTCCCCTCTCTGCTGCAGGTTTCCCCTCTTAAATCTGTTCCCCCCCAGGTGTTACCGCCGTCACTGACGGGCTCGGCCTGGGCCAGCGGCGGGTCCCACTCGGAGCCGGGGAAGCTTCTGGCAGCTTCTCACAGGAGCCGGCCCTGTGGTCCCCTCCCCGCTACCAAAACCCCGACACACAAACCCAAAACAAGTATACTGACCAGAAATATAACCTTTAAACTGAATTGTAGGAGGATGAAAACAGAGGTAAGACCTGTGTCTAAATAATTCCTTGCATGGCTAGCTGTCTACCATCCCAAAGTAAATGCTATTATATGAGAGAGATAGATGATAGAGGACACAGGGTAACTAGCTCTATCAGGCAACCTGCCAACAAAGATATAATGCTGGATTTGGGACAATCAGATGGAATAGTCGGTAAACTGTTGTTAAATCAACATCCAAGCTTGGGGAGGTTAAACAGATAGTACTTCTATAGTACTTGCATAGTACTTCTTGTGGCAAGTACGTCTCAGAATATTTTTCTCCAGCAATGCCCAGTGGGAAGAGTGCCACCTCCTTTCTCCGACATTCCTTCCAGCTCTATCTGCCCTTCTCTTTCCAACGTTAGGCTGCCATACAACACAGGGACACACAGCAGGATCTGAAGAGACAAATGCTGAGCGGTTCAGTGCGATTCCAGTCATGCAGCATCACACAATATTCAGTCAGTCAGGGCTCTGCAATCAACACCGGCACTGACATGACAACAGCAGGAATTCAAGTTTTGTTGTTTAATCCACCTCATCTCTAAATGGTTTTGATCCCTATCACCTGAGAGAAGATGACTAATTAAGACACAGTACTGTTACAGTGCTGCAGTACTCCTAGACTGGGGGGGTGCAAAAGGTTTCTGTAGAGGGAGAGATGCGAGAAATTCCATAAAACTTCATTGAGCTTTTTTTTCTCTATTCCTCCTTTTCCTCTTTATTTGGCTTCCCACTCTCCCTTTTGCTGAAAACACTCTCCCCTCCCGCAGCCCTCTGAGGAACACAACACATGCGTGGAGCCAGCAGGGACAGGAGCACAAGAGGCGAGCATTCAGTGACAGCCGGGATGCCTCCTTGTCACCTTAGGCAATGCCGGGACACGGGAAGGGCTTAGATGGGATGGAGCGATGCTGAAGCCAAAGGTACAAGGGCATGATGTTTGAAAAACAGACTACAATTGATAAAACTCTGGAGACTGTGGCAGGCCAGACAGTAGGTGCATACATTTATTTGAGGGGGTGATTTAAATTGTTATACAAAAGAAGGAAGATCTAATCTAAAAATGCGAACACGGCTGTCCCTGAAAGGACTTGCTCTTGCGGACCTACCTGTTTGCTCTTGGGTGCTGTAAGCATGATGACATCTTTGGGACATCTTCAAATCCAAAATTTCCCTTCTGAACTTTGGCAGATTGGGATGTAATTAAACGTTCGGATACACTGTGTAGTTTTCTAGGAGAGTTTGATTTATTTTACTGTCATCATTCTATTGGCTGGTATGTATTTATTTCACAAAGCAGTCCAAGTCACCTTTTTGAATAACTGGCATTTGTATTATCTACTTCATTTCACACATGCAGAGCATCCAGTGGTCTGAGGGGTAAAGGCAAGATTCCAGAGAGGATGCAGCCGCGCAGTGACTTAAGCCACTCTGAACTGGGGCTGAAGCCACCCTAACTTCCCTCACCTTCCTCTTCAGCTCCAGCTGCAGACTCCCACTCCTTCCTTGTGCTGACTTGGACATTAGTGCAATTGCAAGGTGAGACAGATCAGGGAGTTTAATTATTTGAAAATAGTCCTGCAAAACAAGTAATCAACTTTTGACCAAAATAGGGACATTCCTGCCAGGGCAAGAGAGGAACGGGGAGACATGGCCTGGATAAAGGTGGGACCAGACCATCATGATGTGGCTTGGCTTGCACTGCTGGGTGCGTCTTGGGGTGTAGACTGATGAACACTTCTTCCAGCTCAGCCGCAGCACCACATCCCCCTTCCCAGAGCTGGTCACTGAGCTGTGCCAAGGCAACTGCATGGAGCTACGTGGTCAGCTGTGCCGGGTAACTAGTCTAGATTAGAAGTAAAGGCAAAGTAAAAGCTGTTTTCAACCTTAGAGCCCACCTTGCAAACCCACAAACCACTCTGTATGAGCATCTTCAGAGGTACAGCAACGAGGTGAAGGAACCAAAAGATGTTTAAGCCAGTACTACTACTAAAGAAGCATTTACCACCCCATAATCTGATTAGCCTACAGACTCCAGCAGTCAAAAGCTATCAGATATCGCTGCAGCCTACCAAGTGCCCTCATCCCCAGCTGCCTCTCCATCCGCTCCTCTCCAGCCTACAAAGACACACTACAAAGAAGTGCAAAGACCCACACTACACATGAGATGGAAGTGCAGTCCTCGGGGCACAGGTGTGGGCCCCATGACAAGGGACGGGCTGCAGAAGGGCAGCAAGGACTAGAGCATTAAAGTGCAGCAGCTGCCGGTTTCAATTTACATGCCTTAGAGAACTGGGCCCCATTATTAGAGTGGGTGTACACCGGTCTGGCATGCTTTACCGTGTTATAGTTATATCTGTATATATAGGTACGCACACGCTTGTGATCAATTCTCTAAATAGCCCATTGTTAGTATTTATATTATAAAGTGAAAACTAAATCAAAATAGCAGGGTGGTTTTTGGCCTTAAGATTAACTCTTTCAAAACTCCAAAAGGAGACCCTAAATTCTACTTTACATCGTTCTTCATTTTAATCATACATGATCTGTACAACAGATTTATCACATTTTTCCAGACAACATGGCTGTACTTTAGCTAATACAAAGTACATAACTTACATACACATTGTCTACCTCATTTAGAGTGCACAGAAAAACAACTGCAGTCCCTCATTCTACTAAACTATTGTCCACATTTTAACAGGTTTGTTAAATAGGTACAAGAGGGTACTCATTAAATGAAACCTTAATAAGAGCTATCAGTTTGTAAACAGAGCAGGAAAGTATGGTAAAACTGAATTCACAGTTCAAGAAATTCTATTTTTAATATTTAATAAGTTTAGATTTGCTTATGTATTCACTTTCCCCACACTAAAAAAAATAAAATAAAAAAAAAAACACTTAGAAAAAACAGGGGAAAATACCTTATCTGCATTTCTCTTGCAATTCCATTTGGACAACAGTATTTCCTAAACGTAGCCTATTCACTGCTGGATATGTAATTACCTTCAGTTCATAGTCTAGACATTAATGCTTTCGTAGTATTTAAGACTCCTTGTAACATGCTTGCTGCTTTAAGTAAGCAAGGCTAAATCTTGACCAGATAAATTAGCAAAGAATGCAATAAAAGCTGCAATAAAAGAACTTTATCCTCCAAACCTTCAAGTTGCTGCTAAATGAGATTTCTTTGAAATGCAGATCAGTTGAACTAGATTAGTGAATTTTAGCTCCTGTCAACATCATAACAAAATACAAATACAATTGTTCACTGGCCTTATCTCCATGCTTCCATCTGCTGCCTTGTTATTTACTTTCCTTGATTTACTATGCAGATCTAAATAAGACACATCAAGGAGGGCTTACAACACAATGGCTTCTTAAGCTTTACATCAAGGTATTTGAAACTGAAGCCCTGAAAGGGCTGCCATCAAAGACATATCTCTAATGAACTTCCATATCAGAGGAGGTTTGGTATTTAATACTGCTGTGAAAAGAAAAAGCCACAAATCAGAATGGCCTATGAAGGAAAATGTCTGCAAATCTTGATGAGATTAGCACCTACCAGAATTAATATCCCAATAAAAATGATATCTGGTTCCTTGAAGAGTTAAACTTCCAACCGTTGGAAAAATAATGCCTAGTGTCAGAATGGGAAAACTCAGCTGACAAGGTCGAAAGGTCAGGGCAGTATTCTTTTTTCTCCACAAAATGTTCAAAAAGCATTTTTGCTGGTGGCTTGATTAAGATACTGTTGACAAAATGGCCTTGGAATGAAATAATTAACACAGTCGACAGCGCTACTATGGTACTTTCCGCAACAGCGGAATTTTACAGTATCTTTAAAAAATTTAGCAACAACTTCATGGCAAAACAACATAATCTAAAATGACAGCATGCAACATTTGTTCATCAATTTTACTATTTCCCTTTCTCCCCCACAGCAATCTATGGCAGTGCAGGATAAAATCTTCTGTCAGTTTGCTTAAAAAAACAATCCTTAAGTTCCATTTCTATTACATGCCACAGCCCTACTTGGAAAGCGCAATAAATGAAGAAGTTTCCTCCTCGTGATTTAAACTCTCTGTATATCTGATAGATTAAACAAATATAAACAGCTTAAAAGTTTCCACAACCCACGCGTAACCTTGTGCAGTAAACCGTCAGCTCCCGCAGCGTGCTGCTGTTCGACAGGAATTTTTTTTGCTAGGCACCAAAGTACATAAACAAATTATACTTTTCTTTAAGAAAGCATTTCAATCATTTATGTTCTTCTATGGCAAGGGAAGATCCCACAAGCATGTTCCGTACCGTGGATCAATCAGCTCCAAACCGAAGTAGACATGTTGTATGCTCCAGTGCCCGGAAATCATGCTGCAGGCTTACCAGATGATGAAAACGGAGGTATGCAGTGTAGGGGAGCCCCACATGGCACCCGCTAGCTTCTGGGCATGTCAAACTTCACAACTACCCTACAGTCAATGACAGCAAACACCTTCCCTTTTCTTCTCGCCTCCGAACATGTACTTGTCTTTCTACCCTCCTTCCAAATTACAGGCAGTCTTCCAGAAACAAAGCCCCCAAACAGAAGCAGCATCCCATGGCTATACTGCAGAAACCTCAGTTGTCTTTTTGCTAGATTTCATTTCGTACGGGCTATGTTCCAGGCTTACTTACGGCCACGAGAGACCACTACCTTTCCTTGTTTAATGAAATGACAAAACAACAGATTTGCATATGTAGAAGCAGGTGCTGTAACAGGTTTGACTACTCTTGACCTAAAGCATGTAAAAAAGATTTATCAGCAACAGCTGTCCCTAAGGTACTGGGGCTCTGACGGACAGTAAAAACTTTACCATCTGCACCGCCGTGTGTTGAAAATGACAATCTGAATTAAAAGCTGGTCAACAAATCTCATATAACTAATGCCTTCCGTATCCCCATCCATATGTTGAATTCCCAAGATATGCAACACTTGGATTATCTATCCTAAGTACCAGTCTTTAAATAAAATAAGACAATCTAGGAAGATGTGAAAACTAAGTCTGTGGGAGTTGCTACTTATTCACGAAACAGGCATTTAAATAATACTTTGAACGTACGTAAGTTTGAAATGCTTCAACAATTTCACATCATTATATAAACATCTGTTCTTTTAAAATAGTATTATATCTCTTTTTGGAATTAAAAAACAGCTATAAATATTTACGTAGGCTAATTTGAGGATTTACAGTGCTACAGCATTGTTTAGCTTGTGGATTATTAACCAACACAATTTTTGTTTAGCTTAACTTGTCTGAAGGCTTTCATGAATGCCTTGACAAAAAACCTGATTGATAGCAGAACATTTCAGAGCATCTCTGTGTTCTCTGCACAATGAAGGTATCGCAGGGAAGTGAGGTTTGTGGTTTACATTCTGACTTTTCTCTATGAAGAAGAACTGTGGTTTTTCCCCCGGACCAGAGGAAGGAACCCGAGAGTCTGAATATGACCCCTTGGTGAACACAGTGACTTGTTCTGGAGCTATGCTAGCAGAAGGTAGCACCATATGCCCCGAGCCCCAACTTGGATGCTCTTTCTACAGTCTAATGTGCTTGTCAAAAGATGTTAAAATCACAGATTTACTTTCTCTGGATATACTTTATTATTGTACAAAGTAAAAAGAAAGGATAATACAATTTATCATGACTTACACAGACTAGCATCCAAAACGTACTTCTACCGGTTTAAACTGTGAGAACCTTTTTTATTGGTGAACAGTTTCTGAGGTGTTTAACATTACAGCAATCTTGTGCCTGATACCAATCACAGCTATTATAACTCTTATTGATTACAAACTAACCACATTCTCAACTTTAGTATTAAAAATTTTCCTTCTCATACAAGTGTGGAAAAATAAGGTTCATTACCTGAAAAGGAATGAAAATTACCAATCTTTGCTCCACTGAATTTCATGGAACTTTTTAATTTGAATCTTTTTTTTTTCTTTTTTAATTAAAAAGTTCCGTGATCTTACCACAGATCTTACCACTGTAACCCAGGCAGGAAAATTACTAAAATAAGAAAAAAATAATCCATGGAGCACATACTGGAAGCAAATTTAAAATAACAGAAAACATGCTTCACAACATTTCTAATGATAATTTTAAATGTGGTGGCACATGTGAATTCATTCACTTCATGTTTTGTTGTTCAGTTTTTAGAAGAAAGAGAAGCATTTTAATTTAAATATATGTACGTGCACATATATATTTGCAGGCACTGCTGAAAGACGGGCGGTACTTTTTTCTCAAGTGAGTAATAAAACTACCTTGCACAATTTTGTGAGACTCAAGTCATCTTTCGAACAGTTACAATTTCTTGCAAAAACAACGCAGACTTGAAAAAAGAAAAATACAATTTATTTACTCACTAGGTTGTAACTGTCTGTTGAGAGCTACAGTGATCCCCTCAAGAGCATAAATATTTAGACAAATTTTAAAATGTGTATTATATACTTGACAGAACGTATTTACATGACAGCTCAGAGCTTAAGCAATCTGATCAGAAATATTTCCCCTATAAAACAAAGTCAAGTCAGAAAAAAAAAAGCAGCTCAGCCGTGTAAAGAGGCTTGAGATTAAAAACATAACCATTTAGAAACAGATTAGCCATTTAAGTGTTTGCGTCAAAATTGCGATAACCTTCATCCTACTTCCCGATTCACTGGATCCTCCGCGTGAGTTCATGAAAATCGAAGATGAGCAGCGTACGGCATTAACCCTGTGTCTTCTTTTACTAAGCCGCTTAATTGCCTGCTCGTTATCCGCTGCCCTCCGCCGCCGCAGGGATGCCCGTCCCACCCGGCCGCCCAGGGGCAGGTCAGGGGCTGGGGTAGGGAATCACCCCTCTCCTGCCCGGCACAAAGCTGGAAGCCGGCTCCCCGCACAGCACCGCCGAGGCGATGTCTCAGAGTGACAGAAATGGGGAAAAGGTGGAAATAAGCCTTACACACCGCGTTGGCGCCGAGGGGCGAGGGCGGACTCCCGCCACCTCCCTGAAGCCCAGCACAGCTCTCCCCAACACGGCCGCTGCAGGAGCTGGGGGCTCATTCATCCCTCCGGGACCTACCGCTCTTTGTCTCGGCGGTGTTTAAATGAATTACGTATTCGGGGATCAGATACTGTGTCTCGGGGTTTGGCTTACAAAGCAGTAACAAGTACATTCATCCAGCCCGATTCTAAACCGCCACCGTGACTGCAGGGGGAATCCTCCCTCCACGAGGAGAGACCATGAAGAGTGGGAGACTCGGGACCTCAGTGCGACTGAAACAAACTGCCAACGCGTGAGAAACACGTGTACGGAAAAACCTGGTAAATAAACTTACAGGCATAAACTCCCACTGCCTTCTCTACTTTTCAAAAGGGAGACAAGCTTTGTATGGAAAATGCAGCCGGCTCGACGCAGCCATCGGACACTTCAACACGAATCGCTGCCACCAAGCGCAACTTAGCAGAAGAAAGGCGTGAACGATTTGTAACAGTACATGTATTGAAAAGCTGTCAGGTGAGAAACTTGGAGGTCCACTTACACTGTTGCCAGGGAAAACAGGTACCTCCGGGGAACTATGTACATTAAAAGAAGATGCAAAAGCAGAGGCAGAAGGGATTAACAAGGAGACCCAGAGCCAAACAGTAAACTGGAAACGCCTGGTCAAAGAAATGAGGTTTGGACCACCTTTACTCGCTGTTACACGATACTAAAATCAGATTCATCCTACCCAAGTTCAAACATCTCAATAGGATGTAACTGCTACCTAACGCGGCGCTCCCAGCAGAGCCTGTGGCTCTGCCCTGCACGGGAAGCCAGGGAGAGCGCTGTCCTGGTGAAGGAGCATCAGTGCGGTACCCGAGGTTTGAAAGGACAAATCCAGCCACTGTTAGGATGAATCACGAGAGGGAGTAGACTGCAAGAACAAATTTTTTTTGAAGAGAGAAGGAATTGTTGGATACTGTTCTAAGAGTAATCTAATCTGAGTTAAAAAAAAAAAAATTCAACTCCGAACTGTAGGTCAAGTTTTACATTGAGTAGGTCATAAAACATAGATGACACAGTTACATATATTTTTTTCTTGTATTTTGGACTGTTTAAATTCAGTGACTATTCAAGTTGAATTCTGTGAACTTAAGGGTATTTGTTCAGTTAGCTATTTCACTTACAGAACAAAACATGTTTAGTTATACTTAGCTATAATTTTCACCGTTTGAATAAACTGAAAGGTAGGAAGAGGTGGTGAAAAAATGCTGAGAATATTTGTTTTAAAAAGCCCCAAAACAAAAAAAAAAACCAACCCCAGCAAATATGGATGCCAGGTTTTTGTGGACTATAAAAAAACCATAATACTTGCCAAAGAAATTACTTCTTATTCTGCTCTTCTTTCAAATTATAAAGCAATCATTTAGACTTAATATTGAAAACTGTTGCCTTTTGTAAAAAGACACATGCCTCATAATGCACACAGAACGGTTTCTTCACACAGACTTGTTTACTTAATATATTAGGTAGCATACAGAGGTAATCTTTATGCTTACAGCATATAAAATCTAGATTATTAATATTTTATATTAAAATAAGGTGCCTATTAGCGAATTTTCAGATATTAATCTCCCTACTAAAGTCTATTTCGTTGTTGTTTACACACAGCAATTCTCTTTTAAATTTTCAAAGTGGGAATCTTAAAAAGTGGAAAAATACAATTACAAAATGTTCTTTATTTGCAATTAGATTCCAAGGTTGCAGAATACTGTATCTGTCCCAATTTTACAGAACTGCTTAAGGCATCTGCCAACCAAGTTTCAAGAGGATTAGCTGTAATGAAAATGCAACATATGTAAATACAACCACGTATTTAAATGTCAAATATTTCAAACACAATAGAAAAATTACGAATTCCAAACATATAATTCTATCAACTCCTTCCACAAAAGATAAAAACTTGGAAACAGCATTTTTATACTGTACAAAACACACAATGTGGCAATACGTTCTTAGCCTTCTTTATGTATCTCATTACTGAACTGAATGGGGTTTTTTTATGAACACACAGCATACTCCACCTTTAACACCAATTCCACATACTTCAGATTCACCTTGTAGATTCAGAAGAATCTTGTTCCTTGTGCTAAAGCTAGCAAAACTAAGGTATGGTATGAACTTTAAAAAGCACTTTTTCCTTTGTCCACTTTGGGTATCTTGTTTACTTGACATGATGTGTAATATTACCACAGGAGAAAGAACGCAATTACGCAAGAAAATAAAACCATGCAGCTAAAACTCCTCTGACTTCAGACACATTTTTCTCATCTCTGGATGTGGTACAACCTTGCTGTGAACTATTAGGTTTCCACTACTTAGAGACAGACGGTTTCATACTGCTCAACAGAGATTACTGCTGTCTATCTAAACAGGGCTTACAGTGGCATCAGCATATTTTATTAACTCAAGAACCATAAATCCTATTCTTATATGCTCTCAAAGACCAATACTCCTAGGGTCAGTTAAATTTACAACAGCGTGGCACCTACCAGGAAGAAGCTTCAAAGTGAGGATATGCTCCTTTCCAATAGCTCCCCAGAAATTCTGATATCTATTGAAAGTTTAAAAAACAATACCCTACCCTTGATATTAAACAACAGTTTTCCAAGCAGATTTTTAGCTCACTGCAACATTACACAGTATCCCAATATAGTTTATAATGCCTCACAACACAGGTTTTCTTTGTGTTTCAAGAATTCTCCCTCCTTTGTGCCATCAGCATGGTATTTGCAGGTGAGCTGATCTTAACATCCACTCTTCTGTGACTGGGACAGTGAACACCTGTGAAGGAAAAATCTCCACATTTTTGAGCATTCATGCAATATTCCTTTACATTCCACTGCGTATCGGTACATGGAAGTGCTCTTATTAGCACCAACAGAATTATTTTTGCATGTATTTCTCTGCTATCCTCCAAATTTGCAGAGGAACACAATTATAACCTGCGTATATACTGTTAAGGACTGACAGCAAGATGAAAACAGAGATGACGAAGTCAAGGAAGTAACAGCCTAAAATAACACAGAAAATTTCAATTCTATTCAAACTCTACAAACCAAAAGATCATTTTAAATAAATGGCTGGTGTCTACTTACATGTATCTTTATTCTACTCCCTCTGAATAAATGGACTAACTGTCATAGGTGACTCCCAAACAAAATTTTGACTTTACAGCAGCATCGATGCAGTTATCTAGATAAACACTGTTTTTTCACAGAGCTGCACCAAACATCATTTAGCCCCAAGCAACCCTCAGAAATACAAATCACATCCTAGTGCCTCCTCAGGGGAAGAACCAGCCTTGGCATCTCCCTCTGCATCGTTCAGTGACACTGAACTCTGCAGGGTAGTCAAGAGGTTTCCACAATGCAAGAAAAAGAGAAGCGCTGCACAACACTTTGCTGAACTCAGAAACACTAGAAGAAAATACATACCTAATGCCAACAATTGCTCTGTTTTTCACCCTTTTTTCCCCCCAGTAACTGTCCTAAATCAAAATCAGGCATCACGAAGGTGGTTTTGCCCCCCTTGTCAGGGCAAGTCCTGCACACTGAGGAGAGTCCTCGAGTCCTTTCTAAGAATGGATCACAAAGGTAGAATCAATCCATATATCAACAATATCATTTGAGTGATACTATTATTAAGTATCTATCATTAAATAAGTCAACGGCTCTTTGAAGACCCCTTCCTTATGCTAAAAAGAGTCTTATTTAAAAAGAGAGGCTGTTATCAGGGTTTTAAAATTTGGGGATCTGATTTTAAAGTAATAAACCAATTTTAAACAAGATCTTCTCAAATTGCAGACCGTTTACTATTTTATCTTATTTTTACTGTAACAAAACACTACTCAGTGGAACTTCACTCTCAAATAACAATTTAACTCAATGCTCTCACTGCTATGAAGAGAAAAACAGGAAGCTTTAAAGCCATTTGATCACCTCATATCAAAACTGCCATCTTGTACTGATTTCAGAATCTATTTAATTTGCTATTTTGTAACAAAAAAAGTAAAAAGACTACAAAAAACAAAGAGCCAGAAGTAAACATTTTGACCAACCTACTTCTCTTTTAAAAAAACAAAACTCCTGCTGTTCTTTTTTAGAAAAATACCTTGACATTTAAAGACAAAGTAAGTGCATGTGTGTGACTTGTTTACATCAGATAGAAATAAATCCCTCCTAAATGTAGAAAGCACAAAGTTTTGTTTCGGTAGTTTATGAATAATATTTAAGGAAATGCTTAAAACACTTCATAAATCTTTTGACAATTTAGCAACCTCATCAATATAGCTGCTCAGACACCATGGTGATGTGCATCGTATATAGACTTCCGAGAAAGAATCATCAACTCAACACAAGCATGGGATTTTAGCGTATAGAGAAGGGTCAGGGTGCAATTACACTGCATGTAACGAAGTAGGTGTTGCAGTATCATACAGTGTATCACCAGGAAATGGGAGAAGTGCTGAGTCGGAAACACTGATGACTTGCTATGATGTGCATGCCAGCAAAAATATGGTTTGGAAGGAACTAATAAAGTGGTCGGCCCTCAGAAAAAACTATGCACGCTAAATACTTTAAGCATGAAGACTTATAATAAATATGAAATTCAGCTACCCAAGTAAAATTACACAGAAGCGCCTTTCTTCAGATGCGTTCCAGCCTGCATCTACATGAACGCCACGCCAGCTTTGAGCAAGCTGCCGCAACCTCTGGTTTCTTATGCCTCCAGCTCAATTCACAGAAATGGCAGAAAGCACACTCAGGCTTTTGCTAGGTTGGTTTCCCACTGTTCTGCTGAGTTAATTTGACCGACAGAAGGGTTTGCTGAGCTCCAGATCCAACCCAAGAGAGGTTGCAAGCCCACATATGTGAGAAGAGGGAAAGGGATGGTGGGCTGAGGGCAGGGGACCGGGGGAAACCCCTGTCTTCAAAAATGGTAACAGCATTTCATAAGAAGAGATCAGCTATCTGTGAAACTACAACTCCACTCCAAAATTTATTAATCATTAAATTTATTAATCATTACATACAATGAACCTATTTCTAGTTTGTTCAGGTTCCCTCTCTACTTTCTCAAGCACAGAAGCTTTTTTCTTCCCAAGACCTAGCTCAGACTTGTTTCTCAGAAAATGCTGGGTCTACTGTCCTGTATATGTCATCACAGCATTGGCTATCCAGTAGCTCCAACACTTACCGCAATTCTGGCCAAACAAGCCCAGATTCACGTTTCTTCCCACCCTCATCATGGTCCCTAGCTAAGACATGATGGTCCCTAGAGAGCCAGGTGCCCTCACAGCATCCTGTAATTGAAATAGCCGTCACATGTCCAACAAAAGACTTTATTTACCAAAAGCCTACATATAAAATACCAATAACTTACAACACTATTTAACAGGCTCTATGCAGATCTGGGGACAACTTGAGGGTTACAGTCAAAATGCTACTCGATCTGTCTCAGAGTAAACAGTATCTAAATTTGTGTACCACTTCTTTGCAGTTTACACAATGGAAGTAAGCGCTGGGTTTGTAAGTTGCTTATGTACATAGGAGAGGTGCAGAGGAAACAGAGAACAATAAAAGGAAAAAAAAGAGCATTTTACTGAGCTGTCATGTGTCCCATTATAATGACTGCTCTTGGATTTACCAAATAGATTTACATGCAGTTATATGTACTCTGCTGTTATGCTCACTTTCAGCCTGTGTTAAAGCGAATTGCAAAGAAAAGGGGGGGGAGAAGTAAGACTACTTTGTCACTAGCATGTGCAAAGGCTACTGCAAACCAAGACACCAGCTCAACACTGAGAACTCTTAAATCATTTTAATGAGTTTTTGAAAGAAAGGTCTCACACTTCCTGAAAGAGCAGGAACTTAAGCAGAGAGATGGTATTTGGGCACACGGTTGAAGAACTAAAACTAAGCACCATTTGGTCCTGCTAATAAACTGCAAGCAAGGCTCCCAGGTAGACATTATCTAAAGGTTATCTTCTAAGTTTTAATGGTCAAAGATGTCAGGGGATAACAGATGGGCAAAGCAAAACTATGGAAGTAGCAGAGGCAGGTTCCACTGGTGATACTGACAGGTTGCCAGGCTAGTACCTAGCTCCAAATTAACAATGACTAAGTATTTTGTCATCAACAACAACTTGAAAAGCTTCCAAAGCTTGAAACTAAGCTTTAGAAGGTTTTCAGAACACAGGAGTTTTTACATAGACTTCCCAACTCAAACCCTGAATATAACAACTCTCCTTTATGGAAATGAGGCTTTCAAGAATAAGTTATTATCAAGCTAAAAGCATGTGCTGCTAAGTGCAACCCAAGATCCTAAATGGACACTACATACTGTATATTGCCGAAGAACCTGCAGGAGGCTGGAGGTCCAGATCTAGACACACATCAAGCTGCTGATGCCCAAGTTTCCTGGTTGCGAACAGGACTGTTTATTCAGTCCATTTTGATTCTCCCTACTCACAGCAAAGCACAGGCCAATTTTCTACCCACAGCAAATATCCATAGCTCTTCCAGAGAAGCATCTATATTCTCCCCTTGACACCTGAGTTAGCTCACTATTAGAAGTACTATCTGTGGTATTGGGAAGATGTGGATTCTCTACAACACGCAACATCTAGAAAAGTGCAAGATACTGTTCCGAGCACAAGTACATTTTTATGCAAACTTAGACATCATGGCAAATTAAAACTTCAATACGGTGACATTAGTGATTCCTGTAAACTCCAATGCCTTATATGATAATCCAAGATTAGAGAAATTTTGTCCAGGGGAAAGAGCCCAAGTTTCTTCTTTCATCTTATCACAATCCCAAAGGATCTCTCCTATCAGGTGAGTCTCACTTGTCTACTCATTGAAATCCTGGAACTGCAAGAACTACCTGCAAGACACCTCCAACAGCAGATCTTGGCACAACAGCACTCCAAGTGCAATCCTATCACAGCTGAAGTTTACCTCCTTGTTGAGCACAGTCCTTCATGACCTCCTTCCTTCCCAGCCTGCTCCCTTCCGTGTTTACTGGACTCCTGGCTGGACTGTTTCAGAACAGCACTAGTCAGCAGAAAACTAACACCACAAATAAAACTACAAAAAATAAAGCATATTTATCAACTTAGTATGCTGAAATGACTTAGTGAAGTCTAAGAAAGAATGGAGTTGATGCATGAAAATTCAGCTACACTGAAATGAGACAGTATCACAGAGTTTACTGAAAAATTCAAATCAAATTATTTTGTATCAGTAATCTCAACTTTTCCACTTTCTCTCTAGCTCTTGTTTCTCTCACTGAATTTTTCATTCCATTATTTTAAATTTACAGAAGTATCTCTGAGATCCTCCCTCTGATGATTCTTCCTATTTCTTTCCTAGTTCAGTCCTTCAAATGTTGCCCCGCCTTTTGTATCTCCTTCAGAAAGAAGTACTGCTTTCACACGGTACAAGCTACAGCTCTCCTGCTTTCATTCCTTCCGTTCATATTCTTTATCATTATGTTTAACAGAATGAAGGAACACTACAGGTTCCTACTGAACAAAGAGATTTACAACAAAAATAGAAAACTGAGATGGTATTAAGGGGCTGGAGTTTATAGGTAGCTGCAGGAGACAAGAGCACAAGAACACCTGGGAAAAAGTAAGGTATGTTATTTAATGCCAAGGGAGTACTCTCTCAAAAATCCTTAAAATTTCTCCTTTTTGCTGTCCACAGTACCCAGCAGTCAAAGACCTTCTGATGTATAGTATTTCACAGGTATGTCAAGAAACTCTACACAGATACAAGGGATCTTATTATACGCCAACAAGATCTAAAAATATGCCACTTCTGTTGTAAGAATGATTTTTTTTTTACTAGCTTATAACTTTTTAGTTTAGACCAGTAATATGTGTACAGCTGAGATTCACTGTGGTGTTGCCAGTTCTCAAAATGTTATTACAAATATTTTTATTACCAGCTTTCATACATCTCATGTAACTCTAAAAGAACATCATATCTCAAAAAAAAAAATCTCTACTTCATACCAGAGATGGCGTAAAGTTCAAAAATACATATCTGAAGTCTTCAATGTACAGAAAAGGTTTTTAAAAATATAAAAAATAATGAAAACTTCATACATTCTGATGCCTCTGAATTTTACATGAGTTCCTAAAAGCATGTGATAACACTGTCTGAAATGACTGAATTCATTTTACTGTCCCATTCTGATTCTGAAAGGTGACACATGGAACATTCATTAAATAACTGGGCCCGAGACAGAGACAAAAA
This sequence comes from Buteo buteo, assembly GCF_964188355.1. Lineage (NCBI taxonomy): Eukaryota > Metazoa > Chordata > Aves > Accipitriformes > Accipitridae > Buteo > Buteo buteo. The sequence goes on along the minus strand of NC_134198.1, from coordinate 7,946,151 downwards.
AATGTGGTGCTTTATTACATAAAAGAGAACCTCATTTTGTTACAAGGCATAAGGAGCGATGCAGAAAGCCAAGCAAAAGCTGGAAAAGAGACGAAGATTGTACGTGTCCACACCAAGCTATAAGGGTCATCCTCAGTGCTAACTAATACATCCAAGTTTATGATGTAGGATGTCTCAGAGAGCTGGCATCAAATCAAAGACCAGGGCTGCACAGTTAAGAATTTTAACAGGGTTTGACTTGTATTCTATACTAAGTTTTAACAATGTTACATCATTTTGTCAGTCTCCAGAGTATCGTAACAACTAGGAATTCTTTATGAAAGAACGTTAAAGACCTTTATGCAGAAGGAAGGTGCTAACATAAAAAGCACAGGAGAGGTGCAGAAGGTAAGCACTTCTTGCCAGAGGAAGAGTCCCCTCTCATCCCTCTCACCTCCTCCCTTCTCCAGAGGTGTCCATTTGAATGCCAGTACCAAGGGAGGCACGGGATAAAAGAAAGCAAAGACTCTGATGGCACTTCCCAGAGCTGCTTACCTTCACAAAGCCCCAGCTCCCCGGATGAGACGGCAACACTTGCAAAACAACTTGCTGAGAACACGGAATACTCACTTGAAATGCAACTTCAGAAATTTAAGTAGGAGGGATGAACAAGTGGAGAAAGTCAGCCACTCAGTTTAAACTAGAATTCTATTTTCTTTTATTCATGACAACGTGTTTCTACCTACAGCACAACATTAAGTCCCTCTGAATAAATCTATTTTTATTTTACTATTAAGCATACTTAGCATGGAGGGCAAGCTGAATGAGAGTGGAATGGACACACATATCACAACTACTCAAACAAAGCAGCGTGTGGAGGCAGCACCAGGCATGCACGGGCACAACGGGACAGGCACAGCCCAGTCCACCTCTTAGAGGGAACAAATGCCTGACACAGAAACAGCTACACCTTGAAATATCATACACAGGAACCAAAAGGAAGTCAAAAGAACAGTTACTACATTGGAAGACAGACAACTTTATATAGCAAAAGTTTATTCTCTCTGATTCTGCAGCTGATTACCATTCCTTGCCTTTGTAAATGCAGGTTTTATGTTATCTAGGAATAATTCCTGTAGTCACCAACTATTTTCCAGTATCCAGCAAGATATACTTAGGATTGCTTAAATTTCAGTCTATAACTTTCTGTGGTTACTGTGATTTGTTAATTAGTTTTGCTTCTTTAAGATAATTTAACAGGCATTTTAAAAACCTGGGCTTAGAGCTTCTCCACTGGATAGAAGAACATACATAATGTTTAATGAAAGAGAGTAATGATATACTCCAGTAAGCATATAATATTTTAACTATATGCTATGTGATCACACTACCACGTGGAACCATCATGTCTATGACCTCCTATTTAAAGCTCCCGTATTTCAATGCTCAACAATAACATTTCATCAATTTATTTATCCTCTTAAGTCAGCCTCTCATATGAAACGGCATGCAGTTCACAACTGAGCAAACAGAATATACAATATCCAAATAAATATCAGCACTAAACTTCAAACAGAAGATGACTGGCAGATGACCAATTTGCCATTATGACACCAGTACCAAGGTTATACCTAACCTTAAGGACCAAGCCTTCAAGAAGAATAAATGACATCTAAGAAAACCAAGGGTGTTTTGTTCCTTGAGGACATTCAGAGCAATACTGGCAATGGTCCTATGCTGACATAAGAAACAAATCAGCTAAAAACAGTAGCAATGAAAAAAAAGCACAAGAGCCAGCAAATACCATCTCTCAATAGCACATCAAACTCAGCAGCTGAACAGAAGGTAGCAGAGGACAAATTGATTTGAGAGTAAGAAGTCATGAGGTCCAGAGATAGCTGTTACTGACTGATGTCTCTTAAGAGACAGAATATTTATTTCCTGTTGGAGGATTCAAGAAGTCCGCTTTCTCCATCCATGTTAGACATTAGCATTCTGTTAATTGGCTGAAATAGCCTGTCACTGCTATTTTTAGTAAAGAAGAATAGTAGCCACTTTCTTTCTTCGGGCTTAATGCAAATGTACAACCCTATACAGAAAAGGGGAGAGGGATGGGAAGGGGAGGACTAAGATTCTGCCACATGCTCTCTTTATTGCTGCCATCCTGTTTTCACAGGGGAGAGCAGTATTCATCGGGGGCTATGTACGTTTTCTTTCTTCTCTCTTCTCTTTGGTGCTGATGCTGACACACAGAGAGATTCCACTAGAAATGGCAGCACTGTTAATTATCAAAGGACACCCTGGGCTGAAACTGTGCTGGTACATACTGTACTCCACACCTTCCTGAGCTGCAGTGCTGTGCTCTACAATTAAAGCTTATGTGGCTTCTAGCCTTTAGAGTTTTTCAAAATAATTTGAGAATGCTAACAGTTACTTAATATTGACTGGAATTTTTCATGGTGTGTAATCCACAGGTATTTTCACAGTCTGAGAAACACCTTATCGCTTGAGAGTAGAGGATTTTTTTTCCTTTGCAGGACCTGCAGAGGGTCTACTTTCATGGAGAGTGAGTGAGAATACCAAGAAGGGCATTCCAGGTGGTGTTTTAGTTCTATCTCAACCACAGAGAAATACAGAAGAACTTCAAAAAACCCAGAAGGAGATGGGAAAGCCAGGCAAAAACAAATGTAGATGAGGATAATTATTATATTAAAAATAAAAATAAAATATGTAAACTTTACATTTTTCAGTTGAATGACAGTCCACGTGTACACTCACCGTGTGAATGGCACCAAGTCATTAAGCCTCTGTCATAAATTACCTAGCAGAGGACCTCAGAGGCCTCAACGCAGACAGCAATGCCATTAGCCATCAGTGCCTCAGACACCATATAATGCCGGATGAAGATGTGGAGGCATTTCCACGTGGTCACTCAGCAATTATTTGGGCTTCAGTAGGAAAGTCCCAATCCAGGTCAAAGATCCTGCTTTGGCCATTCACTGCAAATCTTGACACCAACTTCTATTCAGTAAGAGGGCAGCAACCATACAGAAACCTTTGATGCTTTCAGCAACAAGCGTGGAGGCTCTGCCCATGCTAATAAACCAAAAGGGCCAAGACATGCTCAGGTGCTGAATCTGTGAATACAAAAACATAGTACTTGCTTGTACTGCCCTGACATCAAGTGTCTGAACAAGGAAACTTGCAGGTCTGAGGTTTAGGATGAAAAACTGGGAGATTAAGATAAAATGCAGCCACAGATGAAGAAACATAGAAGTTTTCCCCTACACATAACCAGACTTCAAAAAAAAATGTGTATGGAAAATACAGATCTGCACTTGTCCCACTCTTGTTGCACCTTTGAGGAAAGGTGGAGCTGTGAGGGGGCAGCTACGAGGTTACAAGACAGTCCCGTGTGGCTGTGCATGGCTAGGTTTAAATCAAACCAGCCACCGGAGAAGTATCTTAACAAGCCGAATAAAGCCTTTGATGAACCTGGAAAAGAAAAAGGCAGAGAATGGAGGCTTACTCTTTCAGTGAGCATGAGCAGAAATAGGTGACAGATGGGCTTTTACAGAGCTAAGGGAGAGGACACTGGAACTGGTAACAAACAAACATGCTAAATGTCAAACACCCCTCTCTAGTATTTATAGGGACTGGTCTAACTGAGATAAAGGGTAATACTCTCACATAGTACTCACAAAACACTCAGAAAGCTCTCAGAAGTCTTCAGCACCCACACAGTGACAATGGAGCATTTGGGGAAAGTGGCAAAAGTCAGAGAGACTCATCTGTGGGCAACAGTCACAAGAAACAGCAGAGATCCTGCAGTTCTTCACCACAAAATGAAGAAAATCCAGGCATTATAACAGTCTCAAATATTCTGGAGAACTGTAACGACCAAGGTCCTGCTCAGACGTCTCATGGCCAGAATTCCCAGCAATGCGGCGACTGGATGAAATCCTTCCAACAGCCCACCGGAGCATGGTACCAAGAACGCGCTGAGAGACAGCCTGCACCCTGACCTCACCTCCAGCAGAAGCATGAGCATCTCCTGCCAGCGCAAGAAGTAAAATGGATTTATGCTAGGCTGACTTCCCCATGGAAAGCTGCTGATGAGGCAACCAGAACAGATACCCCGCGCACCCTCGAGAAATGCGACTCTGTTTAATGGTCTGACAGACAGCTGGAAGGTCAGGGAGAGCAGCTGATCCTTTTCTCTACGGACCAACTGTATAGGGCCTTCACGGAACAGAGAAGATGTTGCACATTTCTGCTCAGGCATCCTTTGACGACGTCCAGAGCCTGGAAATCTCATGTAGATGTATTTAGAGGCACTCTGAGTTCCAAAACAAGTAACATGAGGCTTTTGCTCCTGCACAGACCTCAGCCCTTTGATGATAAGAATCATCCTACAGGATCCCCAGGCCAAATAGGATTTGCCAGGCATCACTATCTCACTGGGGAAGGAACTGGAGGAGTATTTTCCTGTGGCCTGATACTGCCACCACAGCAAAAGTTTCCTGTATTTTGAGAAACGGTAGCCGGCCTGCTGACAGGATACAAAGTGGGAGAGCCCACGGAGAGGAGACATACTTAGTGTTAGGTGGTGTGTGGCACGAGGCATCACAGAGGTTAGCTGGGAGGTGTATTGTCAGAAAAGGAAAGCACAGACTAGGATCTGTTCACAGACAAAAGAGCTCTCACAAATTGAGAGTTAATAGTTTCTCCAGTGATCCCAAGGATTTGCAGTAATATAATTTTTGATTCAAGTGTTCACCTTGGGACCTAGATGCTTGGAAAGAGACTGAGTCATTTGCAGAGATTCAGGTTTTGCACCTTTGTGGCACCCTTTATCAAGCAAACAATTGTAAAAGTAAATGAAAAAAGGCACACAGAGACACAAGAAGTTAACAGCAATGACCGCCATGATAAAAACTTCAAGGGTTACAGACAGAACACATGGAAAGACCCTGAAATGGACACAGTTATCATCTGAGAAGAAAATAAATTATTGACAAGGGGTCAGATTTATAACTACATGAAAATATGCACCTACGATACTAAAAAGTTACAGACCGCCTACTGAACAGCCAGACAAACACTACCTAAATCTATACTGAATTTCAGACGTAGGAATAGGGTGCCAAAACAGCCTTTCTCTTGGCAAGAAACAAGCACTGTATAATCCACTCTACTGCGGTGTGCTGCAACTTGCTGTAAGGCACCCGTGATGTAAAGCAAAATCCATCCACAGATAAGGCATGCTTTCATGAAAAGGGTGTCTGAAAAAGGACACAGAAGTGGGGATACATGGTAAACTGCATCACACAGTCATTATTCATCATGCCTGGTACCCAAATATCTGATGTTTTGTTATACCAAGATGGCCGAAAACCTGTCCGTCTGGCAACAAAAAAGAGTGGAAATACACATTAAGGTGGCAGACGGCAAAGAAAAGCGCAAGATCCTGGGACAGCATCAGTCCTGTTGCCTGCCTCTATGCCATGACCTAACGGAGTTAGTATCTAGAGTTGTCTACGATCTCAACCACAGTTTAGGCTGTTCAAATTGCCATCTGGAGCAGGCTGCCTGAAGAGGGCATGGGGATCATTTGGAGCCTTGTTCCTGACAAAATACAGACTTAGTTCTTAGCATATATATGGAGACGTGACCTAGGAATTGGGAATTCCTCCTAGCTTTGCAGGAGCATGGAACTTCACTTGTCCAAGAACCGATGAAAGAGGAAATATCTAACAGGGCGTCCCTGGCAGATGTCTGGAGCCAAGATGAACTTCTCATCAGACGAATGGACCCTACAGACTGACCAGAAGATTCTATCGTAGTTACCGAGACTAGCAAAAATATTCTGTCAACCACCTGTGCCTCAGAAGACATTAGAGTGCAGTTTTCCAATGGGTAAAGGGAGGAAAACTGAAACAGGCGATATCTTCTCCAACAGTCTGATTTACAAGATGAAACTTCAGTGATGCAAATGAACAGACTTACTTCCTCACTCCCGTAAAGGTCTGAAGACCCTGGTCACTGAACCGCAAAGATTCATCCTTCCTGAATACAGCAAATGCTTCCAGGGATGAGGAGTTAAGAGGGATGCAGAGAAAGTCCACGCTCCCCGGAGCCTGCTGTTTCTTGCCAAGTCCTGCTGGTGGCAGAAGGAGAGTAGGCTGGAGCAGGATGTCTGGCTCTAAAATTACCTCAACAGGAGCACTCGCATGAAAAATGTCCATGCATCAGACTCTTCTACCTCTTTATTAAGGGGAATCCTAATATAGTCTGTGACCATTTAAGTAGGATCTTGAAGGAGAACTAGTCACCGTGGTCTCCCGTACCCTCTCGGCGCAGGAATAAGACAGGTGATCCAGATATGGTCAACCATCGGACAACCTTGTCAAGGTATGAATATCTTGCATACCCTCATGGGTGAAAAAAATTTGATCCTGAGAAGGCAAACAAGAAGACCTTTTCTTACCATAGGGCAAGAAGAATGGCAAATCACTGTTGCATGGTTAGCAGGCTTTTTGCCTCAATAATGCAAACTGCTTCTGAAGAGATTTCTGTATCGATCAGATCAACACATATTGAAACCCTGGTAACTCAAAAGCCAAAAGAAACAGACTTCTCAAATAATATTTGATAACTTATAAATATGCTTACCACATGGATGCAGGTAAAGGACATTCTGAAATGACACAACAGGGAATATATCTAGTCACTTCACAGTAGTGAGATCTTTTATTCAAAATTTTCATTTCAGGTATTAACTGAACATCAAATCACACAAGCATATGGCTTTAACTTCACAGTTTATTACATTACTTTATTTGTCCCCACATTTCCTTTTTCCACATAAACATTTCTCTCACTTTGCTTTCATTTCTAAAATTCAACTACATAACTGGTGTTCAATGACGAGGCCTAAGAGGAAGCTCTCACACGAAACCATAAAATCTTTCTTGTTCAAAATGAAACCACTAGAAAACTTCAAAGTATATTACTGAATTAAAAGCCAGAGATAAAGAAAACTGCAACATTTCCTCTCAGAAAAACAAAACCACCAAAGTTTTAGGACACTATATTATTAAAAAAAATAACCAAAATTGAAACCTGCAGAGCAGCATACTCCTAGCAATGTCAATCTGCATTCAGTTCAAAAAAGAGTAACGCTGGCTCATTATTGTTGATGTTATCATGTTAGGAAATAGTGCTAGTTAAACATAATAGTCCCTCAACTCAACCACAGTAGTAAAAATATAACTAAATTAGAGCATATAAATAATTCATTACAGGAGGCCTGATTTTGCATTATTTCTGTATCACTTTTAAATCGCAGGTTACTCCCATGGATAGCAGAGATTGTTATTTGAGGATTCTCATGATTTTTTGAACTTTCTTGGGTAGTATGTTATTGTCTTGGTATTAAGAATTAAGGAATCTGCAGTTCAGGGTTCCCTTCTCCATGCCCTCAAAACAGATCACATGTAACAATAAGAGGAAAACACACTTCCTATATTTTTAATCTGCAACACTGTTAGCCCATCTTGTAAAACCTTCTCTTAAATACAAACATGCTTCTTTAAATTACTAAAGTTTGAAAAAACAAGATTTTTCCAAATCAAAGTAAGTGGAGTTACTTAAGAGATTTAACATTTTTTAGTTAATAACTCAGTATGTTTTATAAGTCAGTCTGGAAGTTCCATGTGTACTAGTAAGAACTTTTTCGATACTCTAATTTTTTTGTATTTCAGAATCAAAATGTATATGCAGCGTATTCAAATTCAAAACATTTTAAATGCTTTAAAATAATTATCCTCAACAGCATATAACTTCATAATGTTGGTACAGCTACTTCAACGAAGTTTTATCGAAACTGCATGGTAAGAAAACATCATTTTATTTCACACACAGGCACCAAGAGGAGGTTTACTGGAAGGCTAAAATCATTCTTTTGCATTCCTAAATACAAGATGGTATTCCTACAGCTCCTAAATACGTCTTTTTCTCTTCCCAAATAATAAACCTAACCTTTAAAATGTTGTTTAAAATTGCAGCCTGTACAAAAAATGGTTCTGCCTTCAGCCTACAGCTCTTTCATCTTTGTTTCAGTTCTCCTTTGGGCCGAAGAGGTGCAGAAGCCCCTGAGGAACAGCCACGCACTGCTCTCCCCCCAGGAAAGTACACCTCCCCTTCCCCGGCTCCTCTCCAGATGCTCCCAGCTCTGCCTCTGCCTGCGCCAGCAGAGAGGACAGAAATGCAGGAAAGAAGGAGAAACCCCTTTAGGAGAGGTCACTGCCATCACGTGTGTTTCTGTAGGAATGCTATGTATCAGAAACCAGTATCTACCAAAACAGAGGAGATTCGTAAAGGAAGTTTACCTTATGCACTCTTTGAAGTACAGACGAAGTAACTTAAGATTATCTTAAAATTCAGTGCCATAGATATACCGAAACAGAAATATAAAATAATCAGATGGTGTCTCAAACGGTTTAAAAAAAAAAAGTTTTATGAATAGAGTATACCATATGCGGTACTGAGTCATCTCTAGGTAATGTTGGTCAAGTTCAATTAAGTAGAACACATAATTTCAGTGAACTGCTATCATCGTTGTTTCAAATTAGCATAAGTACAGTATTAATTAAGCATTCTTAGAAAGCAAGACGAATTAGGTGTGAAGGAGGATATGAAATATCCATGACTAAAAAAAACTCCCTACAAATCTTCTGCAACACTGTTATTATAATTTTTTTTCTTAATTTGACATGCTAAAGGTTACTTCCTATCATATGTGTAAGACACTACAGAATTTTTACACCACTATATCACAGTATGACACCACCACCACCACCACATTAGGCAACTAAGCATGTCTCTTTTGCCGCCTGCCACTCCTATCAGCTATCCTGAGCAGTTCACGAAATCTTCCAGTGGAAAATGGTAACATGCCATCATTTATGTTCAGACGATAGGCTTTTTAACCAGGATCTGGTAAACAAGCTCTGAAGCACTCCATTAAAGCTGTCCAGAAGTTCTGCAACCGCTTCACTTGAATTACACAAAGTGTACGAGGCAGTCATTAATCGAAGAGAAGCAATATATTGAGTTCTTAGATCTACATTTAGTCTTCATGTCATTTTGTGCATCTCTCTACCATACACTTCTTAACACGCCAAAAGTTTTGTAATAGTAACGCCGGACAGCTTTGTCAAATGGTTATCTGCAAACTGTGACCTGTAGGTGGGACAACAGTTTGGAAATCCCATTTTAGCAGGCAGCAGAGGAAATACAAGATGGGTATTCCAGCCAAAAGGGCTCAGCATTGTAACAGGTAACCCTGCAGACTCCCCACTGGAGAGGGGTTTCACTTGACTCTGCTGATGAAGAAAACCAGAGTAAACATCAGCATTAATATGGGCCGCAGTTCTCTGAAGACCATACTTCTAAATCCTGTAACGGCACGTCCAGCTAATACAGTCTTCCTTCCAGAGCTTCCTATAGAGCTCTTGAAGACTACCCAGTAGGAATACCAGCCCACAAAGAAAAGAAAGAACAGAAAACAGACAAAAGAAGAGCTTTCGATTTCTCCTTTTGTTCCATGGACCTCCGGTTTTCAAAACTAATAAGCAGTAACTACCAGAAAATAGAGAAAGGAGAAGTACTGCTATAAAATGCTTCACTGATTCTTCTTTTCAAAATAAACATAAAAATCAGTTTCTAAAATAAAGAATTGGTTTTACTTAAGTTTGTGTCAAATGTGGGCAGTAACTGAGATGCAGCTAAAGTAACGGGGAAAGGTAGAGAGGTTTTTGTTACGTTCTTTTATCGATCCAATTAACTACGGAAAGAAAAGCCTCAGCATTAAACAAGCAAGCTTCTCTTTATACTTGTTTCATTTCAGAGAAGACTGCTTCCCTTTCTGTCTATATTTTCTCCTCTTTTGGGTTGTCTGTGCTTTTAAATGCACCACATAACATGTCTGTCAATCTAGCCTAATTTTGGTTCGCTTTAATTTCCTTCCACCACAGCCCCATAATCCTTGAGAGACCCTTCCCTTGAGAACCACAGCCAGCGACCAGTGATCTTGGGACTGCCCAAGAGCTTGGGTCCTTCCCTCCTTCTACTGCACAGCACAGGGCTTTCTACTCCTCTGGGAGCTGAGCCCAGCCAGGACTGGTTTCAGAAACGGCTTTGAGAGAAAACAGACTCCACGTATCACTTACCCTGCTTCTTCTCACTCCCATGGCTTCTACCGGGCGCCCCATCTCAGATTTCTTGTACCAGCCCACAGTTCTGCTGCTCACCTGCTGCTCGGGGCATGCATCAGATCCTTTTTTATAAATCATGAGAGAGAGGTTAAGCAGAGGACTGGGTTTAAGTAGAGGAAAGGGAGCGTAGAAGAATTCTGCCTGGAGGAGATGACAGGTAGACAAGACAGTGATGTCACAATACTGCTGCTCCTGCATCAACATTCATGAGTTATGACGGTTGTAACATGGCAAAGAGATGGAAATAAGTAAAAATATAAGGACATTAACTATCAGTTACCTTACCTCCAGGACCATTAGTTTATTTGAGAATAAAGACTCAAGGAAGAGAGAACCTTCCCATTTTCAGTCATATGACTACCAGCAGTGCTGGGAAAGCAAGCCACTAGCCCAAAATCCCAGGTTATAATGAAGTCTTCATGAAACTTTCAGATCATATCACTTTCTTGGCATGGAAGGCCGACGGAGAGAAGACTAAAACACTTGCCAGATTTAAATACTGACAGATTGTGGCAAGTTGTGGCATTGCTGGTGGACTTCTGAAACTAAAAGTCCTTTTCTTCCATTGGCTTAAGATCATCAGAGGCCTGACAGAAAAATATTTTATTTTTTTTTTTACCAACTATTCTGACAGGCAGTAGGCCAAGCAGCTGTTGAGGCATAAATGAAAAATTTTGTTCCCCAAACCAGAGTTACGGTTTTATAAAACGCTCTAATTACTACACTCAAATTCTGCATGTGGGCTCAGCCACCTTCAAAATTAGGGGGATTAAAAGAAATTATATACGTGGAATGGATGCCTCCTTCGCACCTCATCTCCCATTTGGGATAACAAATACTGGTAGAACAGGAAAAAATATTTGAATACGGAAGACAAATTTGTCAGGAAACTGGGGGGGAGGGCGGAGGCACAGAAAAGAAAGAAAGAATGAATGAATGGCAAAAAATGAGCAGCAGAGTGTATCTACACTGCATTTATCAAATTATCTGGAAAAAACAACATCAATTAAAATAAAGAGAACAAAAATGTATATGTATGCTATATGTAGCAACAAATACTGTTTCACAGGATGGGGAACACCTTCCTGGGAAATAATAACTGTGAAAGAATTACGGCGGTTAATCAGCATGAATATGAACTAGCACGGTCAAAGGACTGAGGTAATCTCTTAATGTATAACCAAGGAAATCCAACTGAGAAGCGACGCTACCTGACTGCTTGACACCGGGGTCACTCCTACCCAAACAGCATCACCAGTCTGATATCCACAACTCAAACGGGACACTGCTCAACTGGGGAGGATTCACAAAACACATTTCAAGTATCATTAAATGACTGGAAAACAGGTGTGGCAGTGAAAAAAGTGCATCTGTTTACCAAAGAGAAGATTACAGGACAATTTAACCACAGCCTGTAAGTACCCAAAGGCAGGGCAGAAGCTTTACAACGCTGTTTTATTCCTCCCTCTCCTTCTCTAAGGAAGGTGTAATAACACCCTGGAAAGCTGAAGCAAGACAAATTCAGATGAGAATTTAGGAACAAGGACCAAACGCTGAACTGCTAACCACTACAGCAGGCTACTGAGGGCTACAAAGGATTTGCCATCACTGGCAGTTCTCCCTCCCTTTACCCCCCCTCCACTGAGATCAGCTTTTTTTCTAGGAAGTACGATTTACTCCAATCTTTATTGGCCTTAAAGCAGAAGCGGAGGAAGTCCTCGCCACAAAGGAAGTCATACCCAAAGATTACAGTAGTTCTTTACAGGCTTAAAAGCTGTTAAAGTAGGACAACAATAGCTCAAACTTCTTTTAATCCTTTATGCCCTCGTGACACGCTCATCGGCAAGGAGCACCTGCCAGGGACTAAGACCCTGCTCTACTCTGTGCCGTATAAAACGCAACATATAGGTAATCCCTGCATGGGAAAGCTGAAAACCCAAACATATGACACAAGACAAAACAGGTGGATTCAGAGGGAGAGCGGGAGGAAACAAGGAAACAATACGGGTCAGCAGGAAAGGCAGGAGCCCTTCCATCCGTGGCCCATCCATTGTCACGTTTTCTGTAGGCAACACAGCAAGGGAGAGTTTTAATGAGGGATTTGAAGTCAGACAAGTTTAGACCAAAAATAATTTTTAGTGGTGAGGATAATTACCAGCGGAGCAAGTTACCAAGGGCTGTCATGGGCTCTACATCACCAGGAGTATTTTAAAACAGTGTTCATTTTTTTCCCCCAAAAAGACATGCTCTACTTCAAATAGAAATTAATTCAAGAAGTTCTATAGCTACTGTTATGCTGAAGATCACAATGGTCCCCTCTGGCTTTACAGACTACGCTTTCCAAGTAACTCCTGCCCCTTTAAAAAATGTATCATAATCTCATGTTAAACAAAATTATTAAGATCAGTTTATGGAGTTCCACAAAACCAATAAAATTATTTATAGGACACATCAGCTACAAGACCATCCAAGCACTCTTCTGCACTTTTTTCCCCCCCCCCCCCAGCCATGAAGTAAACAAACATACAGAGAAGTGGACTTCACGAAGCCCACGTGCTTACCATACAATTAGGTCATGTACACAGTTGAATGAATTGTCGAGTTCCTCAATGAGGATCATAAAAATATTACAAGAAAGAAAATGACAGTATCACACTCATGCTACACAACTTACTTTGATTTAGAGAAATAAAATGAAACACAGAGAAGGATAACCAAAGTCTAGAATGTTAAAGAAAGAAGAAATCTGAAAACTGTCCATTCAGAAAAGATGGAGACCATCTGCTAGCAGGTTAAAATAACATATATATCTAACAGGAAGGAGCATAAAGAAAAGACTTGTATTGTCTGTGTTAAAACATTACTCAAGTTCTCCAGCTAGCAAGTCAAGGAGCTTTGGGCACTACTCAGTCAGTCACTGAATCACAGAATAGCTGAGGTTGGCAGGGATCTCAGGAGGTCTCTAGTCCAAACGTGCTCATAGCAGGCTCAAGTACGAGATCAGACTAGGTTACTCAGGACTGTCAAGGGGTCAAGAATTTAATACCCAATTTAGGAAATACGGACCTAACATCCCTGATAAAATGACCAGAATAACCACATTAAGCATAGAAGGAAATAGATTTGTAACATAAATAAATTTGTGCTTATCATCTACTCTTTAATACGTTTTAAAAAATTGTGTTTGTGAGCCTCCTAAAACTACCAGCGGAGAAGGTTTTAATCAGTTGAAGTACTCCTTTTCAAATACTACTATATATATATGACTGCACGCAGGTTCCTTTTCAGAGTAAGCTCACATTGCTGGATAAATTCCAAAATCACTTAAACAGTATGGCTTTGAGCATTACAGTGCCTATCTTCCCAACAGTTCAAAATTTTGAACTAATCAGCCATGGGCGGCATCTACGAAATACCTGGAATAAAAAAAGATTGTGGAGTAAAAGTCTGTAAAATAAAGTTTTGTATGATAGATGTTTTCTAAAGTGGTTTAACTAACTTTAAAAGCATTCATTCTGACAAATGACACATTAAGGAATTAATAATGGGCAAGGTAAAAAGGTAAGACGAAAGTGAAGTCTTGGTCAAATACTTAACAAGACAATGGAAAATGCCCTTTTACTGCATTTGCATAAAAATCCCCATGTTACTGGGAATATAAATCTCCTAGCAAGGTACTGTAATGCAAGGATTACAAATCAGCATTCTGAAGTGTCCTCTATAGGTCAAAACAGATACTGTCTTGGACTACTTTTAAAAAGTTTCTTTTGCATTTTCACTGACATAGACATAAAACATAATTACATAATTAGAGTTGCTAAAGTTGACAAATTTTTGTAATGCTCTTCCAGAAGCACTTCCGAGGATGTTTTTTAGTCTATATATATATAGATAGATAGATAGATAGATATATTGGCCTTGTGAGTAGAAATACACTCTAATAAGAGCTTTTACCTTCATAATGTTTGTAGAGAGCACGCTTAGATCATTCCTCATACTTGGCACATGAGTATGCACAGCCAGGCATGTTTAGTTCATTCCAGTTTTAAAAATCTTAAGATGGGTATCTTGAAGGACTGAGGAAAACAGAGGGAAGTGTCAAACTAACATATACATGTATATGGAAAATTTGTAAGAGTCAGCTTTGCATCTTTTGAGTAATAAACCACAATTAATAACCGTCTTCTTGGGTAATAAACCACAACCACATTATTTATGCCATCAGTGATGCCTAGCAATAATGTACAACCATCTATTTTGAGGTAGGTGTGATGAGTCCTTCACCTAAGCAAGGCTCCATCATTGTTACACAAAGAAACACATCAACTCTGGATGCCTTTCCAACGATGTGAAGTTTAGTGAAGTTTGGACAGGATTCCAGGTAATCCCTGATCAAATGGCATTAACACAGACATTTGACAGCGAGCCACTGATGTACCTTGAGCCAGAATTCAAATGAGAATTCATTTTGTGGCTACCACATGGTGCTGGCTCAATTTGCAACTTAAGACTCTGCATGCAGGTAGCTACACCTTTGTATCTGCCAGCTACTGGGACAAATAGTCTTGGGAACCACCTAAAGAGAGTGACTGCATCCACACAAAAGCAAGACCCCTTTTGATGTTGAGACAATAAAGGAGCCTCTATCCCAGAAGTATGGGACTTTGGAGGAAGGAAAGGAAAGACTTAAAATCATTTCCAGATTAAAGAAAGTATTATAAACCAATTTTTAAAATCCTGAAAGAATAGTATACTGACAATATATATGTATCTGACAATTTCTTAGAAAAGTATTCTTGAGACAAAGAATAGTAACTCCTGAACATAACTACCTGAACATAAGAAAACACATTTTTACTGTGGGGTGGCTGAACAGTGGAGTAGGTTGCCCAGGCAGGTTGTAGACCCTCCATCCCCGGAGATATTCAAAATCCAACTAGTCAAGGTCCAGGACAACCTGCTCTA
Organism: Buteo buteo; assembly: GCF_964188355.1. Taxonomy (NCBI): domain Eukaryota; kingdom Metazoa; phylum Chordata; class Aves; order Accipitriformes; family Accipitridae; genus Buteo; species Buteo buteo. Next base: position 7,930,927 of record NC_134198.1, on the reverse strand, counting down.
ACTTGCTTGAGAAGGGCAGTTGGACTAGGCAATCTTCAGAGTTCCCTTCCAACCTCAACTTTTCTGTGATTCTGTGAACTTCATGGAAGAGTACAAAAGTAAATAGTCACTAAAAGTTTTAAGATAGGCATCTTAAGAACCAGACTTGCATCCATTTGCAGATTTGACTCCTTAGCATCTTAACCAGATCTTCAAGTAACCTACAGAACTGAAGTGTGGATTGGTATTTTTGGTAAACAGACCAGAATGAAACTTGGAGTAATCCTGAGTGATTCAACGAAGAGACTCAAGACTGTGTGGGACAGCAGTCTGGATCAGGTGGACAGATGAGAACAGCAGACTGGGAATATGGCCCACTTCACGTGTTTCTCCTGGAGAGGTTTCTGCTACTGATGTTCCCTCTAGTGAGGAGAGTCATCCAGCTTTCAAAAGGTGAAGTAGTGAGACTCGCACTAACTTTTGGCATACTCCCAAAAATCTGCATTAGCTGATCTTGAAGGAGAGGCAGCAACCTCCAATTATTCCATGTAAAGTGATTCATGTTGGTATCAAAATGGTCTATACCATCCCAAGTGACTCTCATAATTATAGCCCTTCTTGTTTTACATCAAAGAGAACATTTACGGAGACAGGGAAAAAGTATGTATCAATCTACCTTGCCAAAGGAATAATAATAAATGCAACAGAGACTAACACCATCCAGAAAAGGCATGAAAGGTCCAAACCTTTTGATAGTATCTGAATTAAATCTCTGAAAATGACTGATAAACCTCTCCCAGGGATGTCAAACAGAAGTCTCGCATTCATGGTGCCTCAGGGTGAAGTGGCTCAGTTCATTTGGCAATATGATCAGGATAACCCACAGGTGGTACCGACACCTTGTTCCAACACCTTGTACACCACTGTACCATTTGCAGAACTTAAGTACTTATCAGAAAAGAGAGTCGGGACTCTGACAGAGATTCCCACTTGCACATGAACATGATGACCATGAGGAATGGAACAGAACTTCTCAGAAGCATGCTGACTTGAGCTCAAAGCCACTGATGCAGAGACCTTCAGGCCGTTATCCCTGAAATGCTGTCCATCCAAGTGGAGAAGAAGAAAATATTTTTAATTATAAAGAAAGAGCTCTAGATGGGACATGAAAGGGCACTTTACAAAAGGAATGGCACCTGAGTAGTAATATTCGATCTATAATACTACTTGATTATGTAGTAATACTTAATGCCCTTAGACTAATGAAGTATATTCCTAGGTAGCATCCCAGTCTCGTATACGTGCCCAGTTGTTTCGGTGGCACAGTCTAGTACGATGCATTTATACTGCTGCCATGTATTCCCCAGGAGACCCTATCAGGACTTTGCAAGGGAGAAACGCAGTCCAGCAACTGAGGACTGTGTGACTAGAAGTGCAACCTTAACAATTGTCAGGTTATAAGAATATTCAGTACACTGCACGTGAATTCAGTTTCTAAAGCAGGTTCAAGAAGATTTTGAAGTCTATTTTACCAGAGCCCCATAAGCAGGAAACATGAAGGAACTTCCTTTTAAAATTAGCAAAGCTCTAGGTAAAAAACAATCTCTGAAAAACTTTGGGGATGAGGCTTTAGAGCCTCTGAGCTCTGGAAGGTCAGGAGAGAAGATCTGGGAAAGTGACCTGTCGTCCTGAGACTTCACTGCAGGGATACAAACAAGTATGTTTTAAAGAAGGAAGCACAACCATGCCATCTGGGTATCTGGCACAGAAGGTGGCTTATCAGTACTGGGTGGTAGATTGACAGGCTTTGGGATTACATGTATATATATTCCAGAAACAGAGAGGACGAGAAAACAAAACTGATCGGGTGCACCTCCTGGATTTCCTCACATCAAGAAGAGGTATCTTCCAAGTGTGAGGCTACAGTGGTGGGGTGGCCTCAGATGAGGAGTTGATATCCTTTTGCCACCAGACTTCTTTGGCTACTAAGAGCAAGAAAACTTACTCAAAAGCATTTCTATCCCTGATGTGGTGTTCCCACAGCAATTACGTTGAATAACTTCTGTTGTGTTCAATTTTGAGTACCTCGAAGTACTGACAAACCTTAAAAAAACAATTTTTGTCAGGAAGTTCAGCTATAAAATCAGGGACTAGAAATTGAGGCTTGAATGAATGAAATAAATGTACAGATCTACTTAAGCAAAAAGATGGGCAAAGGATTGGAATGAACTATCTGAGTAACCACGTGTAACCTTTTGCTATTTAAAGCAACTGTATCATGCCAATGTTGCTGATAAGACACCCTCTTTGAAATCTCCTGTCCCCTCCACACTACTTGAATGCTTGGTTCTGTCTTGAACGCTCTCTCTTTCAGCCCAAATTTATCCAGGGCTAGTTTACACTCATTTATACTTGTTCAAACAATGTCCCTTAGCTTAAATAGCTCTTCTTCCTCCATGATGTCTTCTCTGCCTTTCCCTAACACACTTAGAAATATGAAAAGAGAAATCATATCCTCTCTTGTTTTTTGTTTCATTAAGCGAAACATGTCATACTTTCTTAGTCTCATCTTGCAAGATAAGCTTTCCATTTCCTGATCACCCTCGCAGCCCACCTGTTGCTTTTCCAATATGAATTCATTCTTCCTGGGGAATAAAAGTGTTAGGGCTATAGCCTGTTTGTCCCGCCCAGTTCATGCCTATCTTCAATACTTTTTTGTGCCATGTCCCCAGAGTTAAAGTTCAGATTTAGGTAGTGTCTACTTTACACCATAGTTACAAAAAAAACAATTACAGAATACATATTATTATTTCAGACATGGTAACAAACTACTGTTTATAAACACTAACTTCAGGAAACAAGCACACAGTGCTTATTTGTATCATATGCTTAAGTACTACACAATCTTTCACAACCAAGTGACCACAAAGAAAATAAAGCCTGCTTTTTAGTACTATAATAAAATATATTCATTCTAGTAACCCACACATTTTTACCTGCAGGGATGTTGTAAACTGAATTTTCAGATTCTGCATACACCTATGCAATCAGAGAAACTGATTTAGCATAGGTTGTTTAGCTCAGTTACCTAAACTAGATCTGAAGTAACAAGCTGATCTGAACTGAAACTCGTATCAACTTAATTTATATCTAATTACTTTCAATGTGACCAAAGAAAGATTTTGAAGGGTGGCAGTGGATAGTAGCCATGCTCACTGCACATACCTCACTGCAGACCAAGCCCTCCAGCTAAAACAGGTTAGGGATTGGAGAGAGTGCACACACAGGTAGCTTTGTTCATCCCCTTCTTCTCTGGGAAGTTTCTCCTTAGCATCCCAGCTTTCCTACATGAAAGAAGGCACAGCAAACCCCCAGAGATGAGGCAAGGGTATTACAGTAGTGGCAGCTTCTTACACTGATAGCGTAGAGAGAAGTAGTCGGTCTACAGTTTGAAGCTTGGGTAATTCGGGCATCTAACTTCAACACTCTCATTTCCCTTCCTAGCGTCACCAACTACCAACAACTGTATAGGCAACTCCTGACTCAGCAGACACACACTGTGCAAAAGCAATGGCATCCGCATACAAACCCACAAAAAATCTTAATTTACACAGTTTCAACTCCTATTAGTTTTAACAGATCACTCAAGAGTGACTCAGTTGCTTAAAAAAGTGATGGTATCGTTACTTGAAACAATAAACATTCTGCAAGTAATTAAAAAATAATTACATGTCCAAAAGACTGTAATCCTGAATATAAATTATGTCTTCACATGCAAGACGTGCAACAAGTATCACATCTCATACCTGAATATACATGAGTATTAGTAAATATCACCCTCCCCCAAACCAAGGTATTTATTATGACAAAAGATTTAGTCTTTGTTTTGAAACAGAGTTTTAGAAGACAATGTAGTACCTTCCAAATATTTACACTTTTAAAAATCAAAACCAAATGATCCTCTGCTACACACACACTCAAGAGTCAAGAAGATACTCGGCCATTAGCCTGATAATGAAGAGACATGTAACAAAGCAAGTTCTCCAACTCGGTACACGTAATGCCTTCAAACTTACTGCTGGTAGTGAATGAACTTGCTGTAGTAGCAGTTACTAGCTCATTAACAGATCAGGTAACTCATCTGTTTATTTCCAGTTGTTCTACCTAGAAAGTCCTCCATGAAGAGAAGCAACTCACAAAAAAAACTGTAACAGTTTCATTCTGAAAGCTTTCCAACTATCTGATGGACATGTACCATACACAACAGTCTACCTGTACTACTATTATGTTACACTCCAGAGTGGTTAATTCAGTCACATCAGGTACACTTGTTTATTTAAAACTTGCGAGAGACAAAACACCTCTACTTTAATTATGTTCTTCTTAACAGAGTCCATAACTAGCATATTTCAGCTTCCAGCATGACAGCCTTCACCAGCTAAATATGAAAACAGGGCCCAGAAATTCTAATTCATAGTGCAAATAATTACAGCACTTATGATTCACCCCATACCACGGAATGTGATTTTTATCACTGTAAATACAATAGTTTAAACTTAAAACAACAAAGCAGCTTTCAGATTATTGTTTTCCAAAAATGTAAAGGACAAAATTAACTCACCATTAATGCTTTGGAACTAATAAGTCTAATTTTTAAGTGTATTGAAGCAAATGGATACTTTTGTACTGATGTGAGTAATTAAAGTACAAGAGCTTCACAGACTCAGAGATGTAATGCAGCCCTTTTATCAAAAGCAGTCACTCTATCTCGGCCTGACAGTTAACAGCATATGATCTAGTAAACAAATACTTTCACACAGTACAAAAGTGCCATTAAAGGCCAGAACTGTCAACACAAATTCCATTCTTACAAGAGAAAAAAAATATATAAACTGTTGATCACCTCTGGTTGCCTTAACTAGCATGGAGGTTGTCATGGAAACATTTCTGCGAAGTTCACAGTGATGAAACACAAACACTTCCAGTTTAATTGCTATTAGGTTTAGCATACCAGAGTTTATTTATACTCAAAGAGCATTATGATAAAATGCAGTAGAAAGTAAAGCTAGTAATGATCTAGCATAACAAAGCCAACGGATTTAAAAAAAAAAAAAAAAGGAAAGAAAGAAAAAGAAAATAAAGCCAAATAAGATGACGTTTTTATTAGGCTGAAGCAAGACAAAAATGAATTACCTCTTTCCCAAAAATATTAACCAAACTTTCAGCTAGAACACGACTCATCCATGACGGTTTTAATGTAACTATATTAACATACCGACATATGAAGATACTAAAGAAAAAAAAAGTCTTCAAACAAAGCAGTATTTATTTGAACTACCAGATACAAGTATTTATTATAGAGATTCAAAACAGATTCTTAAAAAAAATTGTAGCATTATGTTAACTTCTGTAGCACACATCACGTGAATCCCATGTAGAGGCACCTCTTTTTTCCAGATAGAATAGACCTAGTCCTGCTATTTTCTTAACAGAAATAGAGCTCCCCCAGCATAAATGACAATTCTGTTGTCCTTGCAGACAAATTGAGCCCAATGAGATTTCAAATAATAGTGCTGACTGACTACATGAATGTAAGTCAGGGAGAGCTTAATTTTATTTCATTACAGTCAATGGGGATTCACTTTTATTTCATTAGAATTAAACAAAATTTATAGAGATGCATGAAAGTTACTAACTAAAATCTGCAGGTTCCTTTCATTATAATCCGATTTCGTTTTTTAATAATACTACATTCATTCTTAGCGCATGATTTAAGTTAATGCAAAAGCTTTAATAAATTCCAGTGACTTTTTATCTGTTTTCATTAGCAGAAGTTTACTCAACTCAGCTGACAGCCTGCAACACTGAGAAGCTGAACAGAGGTCAGGGGTTTGGAAGAGGGACTGGAACCAGTCAGTGCACTGAAGTGCGTAAGGCACGAGTACAGAATGAGGATTCAGCCGTGGTGCTGCGGGCGTAGGCTACACATGGATGGGGAGCAGGAAAGAGACATCAAGTAGGATGCATCACGCTTACTTTACAGACATCGTCAAACTCCTGGCTGCTGAGTCTGGCACACAAGTACAGGAATGCAATCTATTGCCCATAACGTGCCATTTTTTTCATTCACATGAGTGATATGTTTTGAACAAAGTATGGAAGGGAAAATGATCTATAATGAAATAACTATATTTTTAATAATTTTCCACTACCTGCTTGTTATGTCTAATATCAAAGTAAAAATACATTCATCTTTACAATTACCATATTTATGCCTCTTAATTCTGTTTCTTCTTTTCCCATTTGCCCCTCTTGCATTTATTCATTCTCCACTTCTCTTCTTGCTGATGTTCCTGACAATCATCATTCTCCCCTTCCCAGCCACAAAAGTTACCATAAATGAAATTGTTAACGCTGAATTTTAAAGACCATCATTAGGTTTAGAATGAGTACCTGAAAAAGGATTAATAAAGGAAATGGAATAAGGATAGAGTTAGTGTTTCAGATTACCAGCAGATTCAGGAAAATAACACAGTAACAAGTTTACATTCTCAAGATTACAATTTTTATCCCAACATGAATATATGGATTTGAAATGAAAGCTTAGATCTGGAGCAATTTGAAAAATACCACAACCATATCTGTCAAGTAGGCTCATATCCACCACGTAGAAAATAATTTCTTTCATACTACTTTTATTAGCTAGCCATACTTCAGCTCCTACTACATAACTTAGTTTTTAAGATGCTGCTTCCTGCTAATTAATAATATGTTTCTGATCTATACAAACATTATTTCTGTGAAACATACTGGAAGACAGCAGTTTCTTTAACCTCAATACGCTATTCTGCAGTATTACCATGGTCATTACTGCAGAATCTGAATGTACCCGGTTCTGTCGCTGTAATGTACTTGTCTTCTGGTCCTCTTCCCACAAGGGAGAAATATGCAGATGAGCGTCCTGTTTTGTTAAAGCCCTTTTCTCTTCTACTTCCATGAGTTACTTTGTCCTAGAGGCTACTGGAAAGTTGGTTTGTTCGGAGAATACACATACAAATAAACTCCCATGTGCTCATATTAAAGAAAAAAAGACTAATTTAAAAAGACTTTGGATTAGAAGTGAAATAGGATGAAAATCATGGTGGTCTTCATTTCTTCTTTCTCCAAGACACGGACAGCCCCCTGAGCGAGGTCCCTATTCTGCAGAGCTCCCTTCTCCTGGAGAAGCCCAGTGATCCAACAGTCTCTACTCCCGAGCTCATGGGGAACCAGGTCAGGAACTCTCAAAATAAATACCAAGACACCGAACATCTTCCAAAGTCCTGTGAGGAGATGACAGAGAAATCAGAAGACAGATATATTTAACTAAAGACAGCATGTACTACCTACTTCAACACTTTCAGCCGCTACGTCTTCACGCCCGGTTGTGCCGCACCGGTGGTACTGAACTCAGAGCTTACAAAAGGGATGGATACTGAAAATTACATCACCACCTGACAAGATGGTGGAGTGTCCTAGCTTGCAGAAAGTCTTTAATCCAGGTAATTCCCATCAAAAGACACATTTGGGAGTTTTTATGCATCCGTTGAACAGGTGTGTCACAATTGTCCACAATACTTCACAATGAGATTTATGAGAATTTATCATTATTCCAAGTAATACTTGGGTGAACTCTCTGAAAGCGTTGTCTAGGGAGTGCTTGAGAGAAGGTTATAAAATCGATGATCATTTTGACCCCAGCTTCAGCAACGGAACACCCAAAATACCTTCTCATTCAGTTTTCTTAGCAGAAGTTCATTCAGAAAAGATTAAACGAATGCCACATGCTTTTAGCTTCACCTGGACCTGGGCAGGACGTCCCACCACGACCACGTGGTGGGAGATCACAACACCATTTAGTCTCAGACACGGCCCAGGACAGGCTCGTTCTGCCGGTGGCAGGTCTTGCAGTGATGAGCACCAATACTACATCACATCGCTTTGTGCGGACACATCTCTGGCTGCCATAGCAGTTCCTTCTTCTGAAAGACTCAAAATCTGGCTGCTTCTGGTTACTTTCTTCATTTCCTTGGGTTCTTCTTCCCAATTCAAAGTAAGACAAGCAGTGAGCAGAAGCAGCCTGTGATGCGAAGCGCTGGATGGGAAAATGGCTCATAGCGTTAGCCAAGGTCAGGGGAAAGCCAGGACAGCTGAGGACCTGTAACCATCTTTGATTACTAAAGTAAGGAAAGCTGAAGGAGCAGAATGAGAGTGCAATGTTTCACTGCTGACCAAAACTAATAAACACCAAAAAAAAAAAAAGGAAGACAGGAGAAAAGAAGACCCACTGCAGGCTTTGGTAACCCACCTACTTGAAACAAGCAGTCCATGAGGCCACGTTCCCCTAGCTGCCCTTCCCTGTTTTGGCTGGAGAAGGCAAGGAGCGAGAAAAGGAGGCGGACGTGACTGAACACTTAACTTCCTGATGAAGAGGCCATCCAAGTCAGGAAGAGCAGAACTGGGAGCCCGGGACTCTTTGTGAGAGAGCAGAGCTCCCCGACAGCTTTATTCTTCTGCAACAGGTGAAGGAGCTATGGGGAACCCCCACCGTCCTTTCAGTCTTTGATTGCCTTTTTCTCATCTGTTTCCCGTCCCTCAACAACAAAATATGACCCTAGGCACACCAAAACCACATCTTCTCTAGATGAAAATGGTCACTTTGAGCCAATCCTAATGCTCTACATCCTCTCGGCAATGAAGAAGAAAGGGGCCAGAAGAAGAGAGAACAAATCCCATTACTGGGTATCAAGATCCCCGATTTTTTCCTTGCTTGATAATAAAAAGCAAAATGAGATATACTGAAGATGGCATTGGAACATCAGACACACTCCAGTATACTAAGTCTTAAATACACTTCAGTACAAATGAGAAAGAAAAAAATCAAACTCCACTAATAGGATCTAGAGCCTCTACATCGCTGCCCCCACGTTATTCAAATCCCTCAAATTTTAGGCATTTGTTTCCCAAGAGACTAAACATTTAAGGCACAAGAGCTGTTAAGGTTATGACTGTTTACCTCATTGGTGGCAGCATCTTCACAGGTAAGCAACAAGCTCATTCTCACTTTCACTCAAATTCATTCTCTTCCTCAGTGGAATGACAATGCAAAGAGAGAGGACAGTATCTTTATTTTTAAAATTTTACTTGTCATATTAATTAAAAGCTGCATAGCCAATTCATTTCAGTTTTCTTTGTAGCACAATGGCAGTCTGTTAGACACAGCTCCAGAAACAAAAACAGAAGTGAAAGGAAATAAACCTCTGAGAAAAATAATTGATAAACTTAAAAAAACTAATTGCAGTGCTGTTAGTACTGTTGCTGGCAAACATACACTAGCAAGTTTACAGCTGATGTGTTCCAGGCTACACCAAAATTACCCATGTATAAAATGTTCATAATAGAGTATAAAAAAATCTAAAATTTATTAAGGTTTCATGCTGATCCTCCAATCTGGCAAATGTTTGTAAAAAGAAAAAAAAGACAGTGTTAAGTAAACATTTCAGACCTCAACCTTCTTTATATGCCTTTGAACCTTTGCTTTCATGTGCAATACCTGACAGCCCACTGAGAATAAATGCTGAAAGCCCCAAAGATAGGTAAAACAGAATTTCTGACTCAGGAAATAAAGATCAGCTGAATATGATTCCCATATGGCAAACCAGATCAATGGAAAGCAAGACCAAAATTTACAATATCTATACTGTGCAGTACAACATGGAGGTTGTCTTTTATTGCTGGTAGCAAAACTCCCAGTGGCCAAGAATAAAAGCAGACACAAAGATTATACATCCACTAATGGTGAACTCTAAAAATACACATTGACAGATTTCAGAGTAGAAGGAAAAAGAGGAAATTTTGAGCTTTTATTTAGTGTTACTGAATACCAATCAGCAATTAGAGCAATCAACTTTCAGCACAAAATTCAGGATTATTAATATAAAGGCATGTTTTCAAAGCCAAGGGGGGGAAAAAAAACCCAGCAGATCGGATTACCTGATATGAAAAGAAACACTCTTTGCTGTAAAACTAAAACAGCTTCAAGGCTACTTTTGTGATAGCATGTGTGGCTGAATGTGAGAGAATGTATAACAATATTATTACTTTTATTTCATGATTTCCTGTAAAACCTCAGGTCATGCTCATGAAGACTTTCTTAAAAAGCAGTGATAAATCTGATGAACAATTTTTAGAACTTGAAAGAAGGACAATGGGCAGGGGGGAGGTAATCAAGCAGTCCTCAGTGACTGAACCGGCACAGCAACACTCTCATTTGGGTTAGCAGGAATTCTCTGTCAGGAATCCCAAAGTAATGCACCTAGCTACCTCTGGCGGGGTCTCAGAGGGCATATGTAGTCAGAAGTCTGCAAATAAAGGAAAAAAGTTCAACTTTTCAGATTCTTCTAATACAGTTCAGATGGAAACGCACCAGAGCGAAATCCTTAAAAAGAAAACACAACTGACAATTTTTTTAGTAAATATACAACGGACCAAATTAAAAAGACATAAAATCACTTTCAAACTTCATTAAAATATTTGCTTTGTTCTAGCAGTAAAGTCTCCACCAAAAAAAAAAAGAAACCTCACAGCGTCTTGGACCTACATCACATTACACTACTCTGCCATTGTACATCTGAAAAAAAGACGGCCACAGCAACATGAAAGCCCTGTGGTCCCCCAGATACCAGAACTGGCCGTTCCAGGATGTCCACAGAGACATGAGGGTGGAGGTCAAAACTAGGAACTTCATAGCGATGTTATCTCCTCGATCCCTCCATAAATAAGCAAATGAAATACCTTGATGCTATATATGGACAGAGATAATTTGCCTAAACATTTCCAAACATTTTTTCCAGTAGGCGGAAATATACCCTATATGTATGTAAAATAAATATTGTACATGACAGAGATTCTACTGGCATTCAGCCTGGATGATCTTCACAACTCATTGTTTCACCACTGGTGAGCAAGGCAGTCAAGTCAATCCTGGCTTTGAAATCCTAAATACATAAGCATGTTACTATGTGTATTAATACATATTTTCCATGGTACTTCATCAACAATGGTGTGACACACTTTAAGCATAACCTCAGGCTGCAAATGCTGCTACTAAAGAACAACACAGAAACAGCAGAGAAGAGTAATATTAAAAGATCTTTATGAAAAATCCTCTTCCACAAGAGAACTGATAAAGCTTAAACCACGTAGTTAAACCACAACAAGGACTGAAAGACAACTCATAAAAAATTCTGGACCCCTCCAGATTGCCACTCACCTGGAGCATTTTTTCCCCCTGTCACTAACAGCACACCGCCGCTGTGAGCTCGACCACAATTTCGTACAGTGAGAAGATAGAGAGTGTATAGTCTCCTCTACAGGGCTAATAAGCTCTCCTCTTGCCTCCCTTCTTGCGCAACATTACCATTCTTTTAGGTCGATAACTGGGGCATCATCTTTGACTTAAACATCTCCCCCAGTCTTCGGACACAGGCATCTAGGTCCTATAGATTCACATACTTACAAAGATTTACATGTAAACATTATGGGATCTTTACAAATACCAACTTTAAAGTATGTCCTCTTTCTCAAACTATACAGCTATTATACTCCCATCGCTCTTATTTCAGATCTTGTTCCTATCTTTTGTTCTAATCTTGACAAATGCAATCTCATTCCACTGACATAAATCCAGTATCCCATTATATATTAATCACTTATCTTCCATGTCAAAGCCTACCTATCATCTCTCATTCCATATCTAGAGGTAAACTCCCTTCTCCTTTAGGTCCAGGCTGCCAGCTTCCATCATCTATGTGTTATTTTTTCAATTAAGCGTCTTCAGGCTTTTTATCCAGGCTGACACCTCACACATCTGTGAAGGTCCACAAGACTAACTGATTAACCTCTTTCAAACTGCTTTGGCAGGAGACCTATGGAAAATTTTAAAATAGATTATTTGCTGATATGCTATGATAACTCCTCATTTTCCCGTCTTCCCTTGCCTGTTTCTACCTGTTGCCTCTACCTATATATTTAAATTGTCCTACTTCTGGGTTGGGACTCACAGTGGTGCTGTGTTTGCGCAGCATCTAGCGGTGGCCTTGCACTCCATGTTCAGTGCCCTAAAACACTGTCAAAGGACAGACATGGAGTTAAGGAATATTGATATGCCAACAAGCGCACTAAGCGCTCTCCCGCTTTCTTCAAAAGAAAAAACAGTGGTCAAACGGGTGATGAACTGACCTCAACCCCCATTCCCACAGAAGGAGGAGGGAGAGAAAACTGGGAGAGGAGTTGAGCTGGGAAGGAAGGAGGGGTGGGGGGAAGGTGTTCCAAGATTTGGGTTTACTTCTCATTATCCTTCTTTTGGTTTCATTGGTAGTAAGTTCAATTGATTTTGTTTATCCCCAAGTTGAGCCTGTCTCTTGCCCATAACCATAAGTGGTGAGTGATCCCTCCCTGTCCTTGTCTCGACCCACGAGCGTTTCTTTATATTCTCTCCTCCCCATCCCACCAAGGCTGGAGGGAGCAAGCGAGCGGCCTCATGGTGCTTTGCTGCAGGCTGGGCTTAAACCATGACACTACCAAAAAAATAGTGTCAACACCACAAAAAGGAAGGAAGGAATTTAGGCAGAAACATCTAGCCTTGTTATTCCTATTTAAGATGTATCTTTATACACCCAAGGCTATAAAGTCCCAGTTTAAATATGAAATGTCCATATTCATCTGATTAGACAGCATAAATACACCTTTTTCAGAGTCACGACTTTCCGCTCTGGATACAGACCCCAATATTGAAAGCAAAACCAGCAATAATGCCTCTATGCCCTTGTATTTAAATACTTTCTTTGGTCAGAGCTCATATACTATTCCAATTGCTCAGTATCATTTCCTGTCTTCTTAATTATGTACTTGCTTTGTGTTTTATCAGTTGACATATTTCCTCTCTGCTTTTTAAAATTTTTGATCAGCTTCGTATTTTACTTGCATAGAACTAGCAAATTACAGACATCCATGACATCTCCAAGTCATAAAAAAAAAGAAATCCTTCAAAAATATCAGACTGTTCTCTTCACCTCTTATTGTTCTGTGTTACTTTCTTACAATTTAAAAAAAATAATAATCCTAAAATCAAAGTGGTTGGAGGAAATGAAGCACTATCACTCAACAAAAGCAAGAGCCAAAGCAAGAAAACTTGTTAGTTACCATGTAACACGCAACTGTGAGAAAGAGTTTCAACTCTCACTTATGAATCAGATCTTCAAAGATTTTCAGTATCTAAAAATACAGCACATCCTTCTCTCACATTTTTATCCCTGCGGTACAAAAATTAAAAAAAGCAAATTAGAGACACACCCCCAAGCTGTAAACTGACTTTATTTTCCATCCCTCTTCCTCCTTTACAAGCCGAACGGTGTTCCTACCAAACCAACTTCCCACGCAGCATGGAACACCAATGCAGGTCCAGCCTCTTCTCTGATGAGCCCCAGCTGCGGAGGATGGAAATCTTGCACACCGCAGAACATATGGGGTACCAAGTTTTAATAGCCTGATACTGTAACACTGGGTTCAGGAAGTTTTTACACATCCTATTAATTATAATAATATCAGTGAGGCTTACACAGCAAACAAGCCAAAGCAGCTGAGCTCTGCAAGAAGTTTTTCAAAGGTATAATGGAGTTAACCAAAGGGCATTAGTAAGTACTGAAGGGAAAGGGGGGAGGGGGGGAGATGATAAAAACAGGCAATCGGCTACAAAACATGAGATGAGACTTGAAGGCTACTATTCCCTCTTTCAAGCTTAAGATTGATTTTCTACTGCATCCCTAAGCAAATTACTTGAATCTTTAGACTTACAGAAATTGGGTTCCACTTTAACTTTTTCCTGATACACCTGACATTTCAGCTGACACGAAGCACCTTGAATTGTACAATTTTGGTAAAAATGTGACAGTTTCTTGTACTACCACTGTATTTTATGCAGTTTCTTCACTTTGCAGTATACCTCTAGTTAGGTAGAAGTTTTAGGACCCTCCTTCTTTGATGAAATACTCCTTTCCTAGAACCACCCCCTCCACTGTTAGGATCCACTTTAAATAAGCACAAGAGGAAAGAAAACTGAAAAAAGTACAAGCAAGCAAAAGCAAACAGAAAAATTTCAGAGCTACGCTCCTCAGAATTAGCAGTGCTCTTGAAAACTTCCAAAAGCGAAGATTAGAAAGGATTACAGCAGAGGAAGGTTTCTTTGACCCATATTCTGGCTTCCAGAACTAAGAACCTCACAGCACGATTCCAGGGGCACGCTCGCTTAGCACCTCAGCCCTGACAAGCCGTTGCCACTGTACAGGGCATCACGTGTCTCGCCACAGCTCTCGTCCAAAAACCCTGTCCTGGCCATCCAGGAGGGCTACAGCTCCAGCTCTAATTCTCTAGTTTTTCCAAGACCTATAGATTTTTACAGCTGAACATGAAATGAGTTAAAGTACTTTGGAGAGCTAGAAGCAAGTTAAGCTGTCTGCATAGATATAACCTTTGTATTTTCTCTGACAGTTCAATAGCAAAGAAAACGCAACGTAATCCCAGAAGTTCAAAAATCGTAACTGGTCTCCTTAAAAAATAGCAAAGAACAGAAGTTGCCCTCTCCTCTTCATCCTTTCATTATCAGCAGGATTATATTTCTTTCTTCCTGTTTTTTGGTTTGGGTGGTTTTTTTGGTTTGGGGTTTGGTTTTTTTTAATCTTAACATATGTTCCATCTGGCCTGTCTTAAGATTTCAGAACTCTTCTGTCTGCCCATTATCTATGTATGTGAAAATTATACACCACCAACCCCAGGAGGTAGACTATTTGTTTTTCTTTACATGGACAAATCCATACACAGTGACAACACACCTTTTTTGTCAACTACACAACTATTTGTGAGACAGCAGAGGAATGCAGGGTACCAGGACCCCTCGTTTCTACTTTCTAAGAGCAGCACATAGTCAAGCACTTCCAAAGATGAATGGTAACAGCATCTTCCTTGGCATCATCAGCCATGACAGGGTTCCATGCTGTACATGGAAATCATGGGCTCCTACTTGGGCCAAGTTAACCAAGCCGATTATCACTAAGAGACTAATCCTTTGTAGTGCAGATCACACTCTATCGACGTGACTTACCCAAGCATTCAGCGTGGTGTGTGTTTTCTGAAAGGCAATGCAGTAAAGCGGATGGACCACAGGTCTCCTAGACTACATATCTGAATCATATTTTACATGTTGTATGAAGTGACTTTAGTGCCAACATTCACCCATCCATTTTACAGGTAAGATAACAGAGAGTTATCTCCTTTAAAGAAAGAGTACTGAGCCTTAATGAATAGTAATTACCATGGAAGGTATACGCATTTCAGCAATATTCCATGTAAGAGAAAGGCCTATTATTCTTGTTTCTATTAAATCTGCCTTAAAGAAAAAGATACTTGAATGAAAACAGGATGATCTTTTTCTCTTTCTAAATAAATAAAATCATATAAAAGCAAGAGCTTCCACAATGGAGTCTACAGCAGGTGCAGAAATTATGCTTCATGAAATAAATCTGCACTGCTTAGTATTTGTTTCAGTTTGCAGTCTTTTGTTATTGTTTTGAATCTTATTTATTTGTTTATTTAAATCCTTAAGCTATTAGTGGTCAAATTTAACATCCCATACAAACATACAACCATCAACAGAAGATTAAACTAAAAAAATACAATAGTCTGCATGAGATTATACTGAACTGCAAACAAAAGTGGCAAAAGCAATTAATCAACCTTAAATGAGCAAAAGCTCTAGACCAACAACAGGGCTTAAAACAAATTAAAACTTTACAAATGGTCACAGAAATGGCTTTTTTTATTTCAAGTATACTGAATTTTAAAAGACTTCAAACCATTAAAATTGCAACCCAAAGACAGAAACACTGCTTATGTATTTACTCACTATATCTATTCAAGTTGCTAGAATTTTTTTTTTAACTTCTTTCCACCAACAACAAAAATGCAGACCTTCAATGAAGTTTACAGTTGCGGAAGAAGCAATGTCTTCAATGTTATACTGCAATAATCAAACCGGTCAAGTCAAAAGTACATTTTATAACACATTGATTTGCGGTACAGCTAACAGTTGGGTTTTGTTTGGGGGTTGGGTTTTTTTTTACTTTTGTGAAGTTTGCTAAAAAATGTAATTACTGCAAGTACTTCAGATTTGCCAAGTGGAAATCAAAAAGCATAATTTTCATTTATCCAAAAGATGTTTTGTGGGAAAGGGACAGTAGAGCTGGAAGCAGTTTGGGTACAATTATTAGCTGTTTTACACATGCCTTACTACAACACGCACACATATGGGAAGTAAATTTAACTTAAAGGATTTCTTTTAAAGCATTAGAAAATTCCAGGTTGAATTATGAACACTTGTAATTCACTTTCCCTCAAACCTTCTATGACAAACTGAACAGTACAAACTATGACCGCTGTACGCAAAATGCAGGTAAGGCTTTGCAGCAATGAAACCTAGGTGATGCACTTCAGCAATAATAAGACTTCACTTTCCAACTATCACATCTGTATTAAGCCTGTACATACACCGTAGGTAATATCAAAAAGACAGGTCTCTTACAGCAGGTTTTTAAGGAAACCATTCCCATTCTTTCTATAATTGAAGCAAACGTGATTTGGGGGCTAATTCAACAAGAATTGTTTTCCAAATCAAGGTCATCAATCATTTTTTTCATCCAGTTTTTTTTTTTACTGGATACGCATGGCATTTTCACCTTGAAATAAAATCCAAAACAGTAACCCAAGAGGAGGAAAAGGCTTACTCAGCACCTGACTTTGACGCTGCACAAGGAGAAAGACCAAGAGCTAATCTGCAGCAAAGCCCAGAGAAGCTGTTCCACCCTGTTGGCTCGATGTCCCTTCAGCTCCTCTACTAGGCTTCCGAAATCTCTGTCAAACGGGTTGGCCAAAAGAAACACTGAAGTTTGCCAACAGAAGATGATTCTCCACTAGCTTTTCACCTGCCTTTTCCACTCACACTCCTTATTTCCCAGTAATCTCACTGAACTGGGATGTCCTGGCTGAGACGAGGAAACGCACGGCAAACGCTGCTGCAGGTGAGGCACGAAGAATCCCAGTCTGATGGGCAGGCGCAGACATCTCCATCCCGACCCTGGGGTCTGCACCCACCTGCAGCCCTGCACCTCCCAGTCCCAAGGAGTGAACCAGACCGCCTCCGACCCCCGGCTGCGAGCTGCGGTCACTGGTGAAAGAAAGGCTGTGGTCACGCTGAGAAGCAATCCAGAACCCACCTGAGACGGTGGGTACCCAAGTTTGAGACGAGGGAAGGAAACTCCGCAGAGGGCAGGGACAGGTCTGGGCTTTCCTCAGGGGATCTCTGGCACAGCACACTGAAGTCCCCAAATAAAGTGTGTGAAACACCAGAGGGAGAGACTGAATCCAACACCTCCGCCTGGTCCGACTGTGCTGCTGTATTTCTTGTCCACCTCCACCATGACCCAAGTCCATTTTAGACCTCAGAGGGTTACACTACAGCTATACCTTGATACAGTATTAAGCAAACTAACAGAAAACAGTGCGTTAGATGAGGAACACCCTGCACAAAGAAACAGCCCACCGGGAATAAACACTGACGCTTTCCCAAGGAATGTGTTTTCCCAAACATTTCTATCCTTAAGAGCTCAGGTTAAAAGTGTTTTCCTCATGCAGTTAAACTATCCTTTGTGCGAAAGGCTTATTTCAGAGGTATCTTAATTTCTCTCAGAAATATTTTCTGCACACACTTAAATAATTCACAAGGAAAATGCACTGTCTTCTGAGAGAATGATAACATTTGTTGAGATGCACCAAAAAGCCAGATGTGAGCAATACTGCAATATCACCAAAAGAAATGGGCTTAGCTAGTTTTTCTCATTTGGACAGTATCTCTTTCATTGGGTCGTTAGCTTCTTCATTTTTCTTCTGTGTAAGTGCCAGGGCTATCACAAACCGGTACAGAATCCAGGCAGTTAGTGAGAAACATAATAAACCCTGAACATGATAGGCAATGTAAAAAAACTGTTTCTTCTCTCCTTTGTCCACCCAGTCTTAACTTACATTGAGGAAACACTTCCAGTCCTCATCCAACGATCTCCCTTTAGAGAACCCAACTTAGTTCCCACAATTACTGCGCCTGGAGTAGGGCTAATTTCTCAGTCTCCAAAGCCTTTCAGCAAGTGAATGGGAAGCGGCAGATAGATTAAATTAGAAGATCAGAGTTTACAGTCATTGAGCTTCAGAAAGCAATTTACTGGCATTCTCTATCTAATTATATCAACACCTCATAACCATTAATGAATTTATCTTTACTGCACTGAGATTAAGCAACTTCATCATAGAGTTCCACAAGAAGCCTAGATCTGAGCCAAGAATTATACGTATAAATTTTAGGATGGCACTTTGTCTACATCATCATCATTCTCCGCAATGTTAAAAGCAGTTCATTTCAACCTCATGAGCCACGACTGCTGCCCCCTTCCCCACCTACTTAAGATAAAAAATAATGTTTGTTCCTCTTAAGGCCATTCTTGGCCATTACATCCCTACTGATGTCTTCACCCCTGACAACAGTTTACTGAACATAAAAAACCCAAGTATTTTTCAGTTACAGGCCGATAGCCTGACATGCTAAACCTGCTCCCCCTCTCCAACCCATAATGCCCCCTTGAGGCAAAAGGGAAGGGAAATGAAACAGTGAGGAAAAAAGAAAAAAAAAAAATCTCAACAGTGGGAAAAGAGCTTTCTGCACTCACAGGAGGAAAAGAAAATACAGATCCCAACAACGGCTGTCCACACTTAATGACGCTCATCTGTCTCTGCTTAAGCAGACTGTTGGGGTTTTTTTCCTGACCCTTTTTCTGGTATGAAACTCCATTGCCTTCACCACTGTTTAGAGCAGTTTCAAAACGGGTGCAGGGAGGCAAGTTCTTAAATACTTTCCGTGTACACCAAATTCTACATATATACTTAGGTACCTAGGAGGAGAAATAATTTTAACTTACAACTCTAAACAAACCTGCATTTCTATAAGGCAATCAAAAGCAGACAAACATTTGTCAGTGAGGAAAATTAATCTTTAAATCTATTATAAACTAGTGATCCCTGGAGACCTCCAACAGACGTGGCCTACGCCTGTTTATCAAGAGCCAGACAAGAAAGTAGAGATTTCTGGGAGGCTTTCAATTTTGTACCTAAAATCTTGGGTTTACATTGCTCTCCTTGAAATGTAAAGAAAGAAAGAATTGTGCTTTATCTATTGTATCCGATATGCTTTTTGTATTTTTGTACGCATCAAAGTACAAAAACTTTCTGGAGACAGTAATTTGCACTAGGTTAATAATTACCGGTAAGAAAGATACTGGAGAACAAAACAGATTTTCTCAATATACTGTACCATCTTCTGCTAGCAGGCACACACAAAACACAATGAGAACAAATTATATTCAGATGGTACTAATGTTCAGGATTTTAATATCACTCTCCTTACTACAACTATATAAAACTCTCTGCATAAAGGTTACCTCTAACACATCTTCCAACTCTTAAACACATTAAAAAACACCCTTATTACATTGTACATTTAACCACAACACAAGAAAAGGTTAGCTCCCAATAATAACCTTATAAAGAAAGTACAGTATCAGTTAAATGGATTTTAAGTAAGGGTCCAAGATCATATTAGGCAGCAATTATAAGCTACAAATTGTATTTCATATCTTCAGCGAGAGTTAGCACAAGTCTTGCTGAGTCAAATCTCTGCTATAAAACCCCTCGCCGTGCTTTAAATGCCGCAAGCAGCTGAGCCCTGAGGGGTTAAAGCTAATGCTAAAGGTAAAGGCTTGAAGAGTTGACCAGATATCTCGTGGCCATAGATCTCAGCGTGTCAGTCACGGGCAAATATACCGTACCGTGTTTGCCGGTGAAGGCCAGGAGTAATAGATCAAGTTCATCAGCTGTTGCGGAGCCTACCAGAGCAGCAGCAGGGAGAAACGTTAGTTTCAGTGTGCCTACAGCCATCTGAGCAGTAAAGGTGACACTGGATGGTGACTCACTATTTCCACCCGTCAAAGGAAAGTAAACGCGTTAGGAGTGGTTCTTCCAAACAACGCCTCCTGACAAAGAGGCCCCCGAAGTGTCGGGAGCAGAAAGAAAATGAAAAAAGACCCCGTTCCAACCAGAAGGCCCCAAAGAAGGAGCAATCTCTTAACCACGGTCCCCCAGCTTCGCAAAGCAGCCCTCCTTGCAGCCCGAAGCATCACCTACGCGTGCCACGAGCCAGGGCTTTCTCTCTCGGTAGCCAGGGCTCCCAGCACTCACCTCGCCGCCTCGTCCCCCCGCCCCTGGGAAGGTCCCCCCAGCCCGCGGCGAAGCGGGGGGACGCAGGGGACTTTCCCCCCGGAGGAGGGTTCCAAGAGGAGCCGCTCGCTCCCTCCCAAGCGTGCGGCGCAAGGTTCGGGTCTGCGCCTTGTTTTGCTCCCGAAGCATTCCGGGCTGTGTCAGTTTGGATTGCAACATAAATATTGTGCAACTGCAGGCTCCTTAGTTCCAATTATGGTAATATTGCAGGTGACAATGAGAAAGATATTTTTAATCGTCTGCGGTCACATTCTGCTCCCATTCATCTGTGACTTAGGTGAAGAGAAATGCAGCCGAAGGAAATTTTATTGGTAACTGAATTTGGAGCAAAATCGCATGCCTAACAGTGACTTGAACAATGTTGCTGTCCCCGTCCCCATTCTGGTAGTAATTTAGTGGTAACAACAAAGACCCAAATGGCAGTCATTGGCTACAGAAGAGTGTTTATAAAACTATATTTAAATGACACACAAGTACAATTAGACATTTTGATATAAGCACTACTGATTCACAAAAAGTACAGGTGTCTATGTATAAGGCAGCTAATAGTTTAAGTTTAAAATTTAGTTCTAGTTACTGAAGACATGTACTGAAACAGAGGTTAAACCACCACTCTAGTTAAGTCCAGGACAGTAGGTTCCATTTTTATACCTAGTTGAATAATATAAATGTACTCTTCCACTGAGTCACACAAAGATTTAAATAAAGCACAAGTGCCCAGTCTGCAACTCGGGAGGACCAGTCAAGTATCATGTAGTTTGCTGCATCCACCACCTTTCTCAGACCTTACAGTAACTCTCCTCTCATGTTACAACCAAATAGTAAGGGGGAGGAAGAGTCTCAAGAACTGAGTGCGAGGTCCAGCCTGCAGCCATACCCTTTTCTAGAGGAATACATAGTGAATTTACCGGTTTTCACCCACCACGCTGCAAGCCCAAAGCTCCTGGGAAGTGCCAAACTCGCTGCATATGTGCAGCAGCCCTGATCACAAGCACACAACAGCCTACAACCGCAGCACAACGTGTGTCGTGCTCGGCTGATGAGGCTGGACGCCACCGATGTAAAACAAGTACGTATGTTCATCTTCTAAGGAATGTCTTTCTCATATGTCTCTGGATCCTCATCAATGATGTGCGTGAGGTCTGTAGTCTTTAAGATCCATTTACTGAATAAACGGAACGGAACACCTGGAGGTATTTAAATATTGAGAAAAAGACACTTTGACTATGGATTTTTTGTTTTAGTGGTAACTTGCTCCGCAGCTATCAACAGTTGGTGTAAGAACCCATATTGAAAGAAAAACTGAAAACACCTGGATTTGGCTTAAATACACACAAGGGGTCCATCACCAGCCCCAGTCTAGGTGGCTTTCAAGAGCATCTTAGCAGCCAGTAACTTCTCAACCTCAGAAACCGGTTTTCCACATGGACGTACAAACACAACCAAAGCATCAACCAACCTCGGTGCCCGAGCCAAAACAAGGAGTCTTCACATCAACCTCAGGAGATTTGGGATCAGGGCTGAAGGTCTGGGGAGCGATTTTTCAACACAAGTTATGTGGCCATCCTCCCAAGCACGTCCTCTCCTGAAGCGTGAGACAGGTCAACCTGCGAGAAAGTCACCCGTGTGCCACAGGAGCTGGGAAGCTCAGCCTGAGCAGGGGGTCCTGCCGGGCGGACGGCTGTCGCCGGCGGATCGAGCTGCTCCATCGCTCGCCCCTGCAGCCCCCACTGCCACTGCAAGGCCCCCCAAACCCTACAGCCACCCCAGGGACCGACCAGCTGCTGGGGCACGGCAAGACACCAATGCCGCAAGCCACGTTCAGCCTGGAAACAAGTTCAAGCCTGGTCTGGAAGCACCCTCCCCTCATTTTTTCAAGGAAGATTTTGGACGGGCAGGTTTTCCCATCACAACCCTTTAAATACCTTCTGTACACTGTGAAAGCCACCCTCCAGCACCGTCAGCTCCTGCCCAGGAGAATCCCACTCCTCGAGCACATTCGCCCTGTTAGCAAAGGACTGAACGTTTTTGTCTTTACTGACTACACTCTTCTTTAGGATGTTTTCTGCCCCGCAACCCGAGATGCAGTAAATCCACCCGAAACGTTCATTTTCCTCCTGAGGGCCGTAGCCTCCTTCCCGGAGAGGCGCGGATGGGCACAGAAGCCCCGCACCGCTGCACGGCCACACGCTGCTCCCAAAGCTGCACGGCTCCGCAGGAGAAACATCTGAGCAGTCATCAACCTCCCCACCTAGCACTGTCCCGCAGCTAAACACAAATATTTTGGCAGTTTTACCATTCTCCTGGCTTCTCTGTGATCGCTTGAAAGCATGGTCTGGCTCCCAGATACAAAACAAAACAAAAAAACAACAAAAAAACCTCACGTTTTTAAAAGGTTGCCATAGGGCAGTTCACGAGATGGAAATTTCTGGCTGCTCAGGTATACTTCACGCCCTTTCCTGGTCAGTAACAAACAGAGGCCCAAGAACAGATGGGTCACACCATCCAGTGCTAAACACATCTTTAACTCTTTCACAAGATGTCAGTCACTTAAAATAGAAATAAATACCAAATACATCAAAGTTTCTGTCACAATATGCTTAATTCCTTTCCTTAAGCAAAAGAATGTGCAAGGATTTATGGCACTGTGTGAAACTTCCTCCGTATATTCAATATAGTTCTCTCTTGAATTACTGACCATGCGTATTCTTCAACGTACACTGACAGTTACTGTGTACCGAGAACAATTTACAGGCATCATCACAACATTAAAAGTAATTTAAATGCATTCAAGACTGGTAACAAATGCGTCTGAATGAATTTCTGCGTGAAGGCATTTCATGATCTTTAGCAAAGTACCATCCTAATATTTTTACAGTTTTAGCACCCATATATTCCCCTAATTGATTTTCAATGAAGAATGATTTTTACCACATATCAGGGAGTCCTCAGCATCCTTCCTCTTACATTCACCATGCTGTACAAATGATAATCATTTATTCCTTATTGAATTAAGCATGTTCTCCTACAAAGATGAAAACATGTTGACAGAAGTGAAAAGCACGACAGTTCACCAGCTATCCGTATCTCTGCAGGCTGTGCACACCTGACTGCATTGGGTTTTTGTGTTTTCGTTTTTAGGTCACGAGAATACTGTAAGTACTGTAATGAAACCACAATCCTGTCTGTTCTCTCACAGGGAAGTGCCTCGAATCATCAATATTTCAATTACTGTGTTTTAGACTCTAGAAGATACTAGCCTCTGTTTTCTATACGCTTTTCATTCCCCTGAATCTCCAAAAAAGAGTTCTGTCCCCCCTTTCTCACACCAAGAAAGTGATACTTTGATTTGCAGTACATAAAAATCAACCTTTAATGCAACAACCAATAAATAGGTTTCCAAAGACAGAGATTGGAATTAACAAAATCTAAGTATTTTTAAAAATAGCTTACAGCACTCTACGGTCTAAATCACGGCCAGCATAAACAGGAGTAACTCCTGTGCCTGCCAGATCTGTGCCTGACCGCGTGGGTAACGCCGGCGTGCAAAAAGTTCGTTATTTCTTCCCACAGATGAAGCGAAGGTGACAAAATTTATTTGATATATGGGGCACCGGACAAAGATCACATCGCTCTTTCTTCTGCGAACCCGAGCCCCTGTCCTCGGAGCGCTGCCCACCTCCCGGCAGCGCTGCCTGCGCCTCCGCTGGCTCCCGCCCAGCCCCGTGTTTTCTCTGGCCTCTTTCCACAGCACTCCCCAAATCCCCATTGTTTGTCTGTTGTCCCTCTCCTTTCCAAAGCCCTTCGTGGCTTCCCACCGCTAACCCTTAAAATTTCCTCTGCATTATTTGTACGTGGTTAAACTTGACAGCTTCTGATCTCATTTCCAAGCAGTTCAATGTCCACTGCAGGTTCTATTACACAGGTATTACCCACTGCTTGTTTTACTAGGTGGGTTGCAATTCCAGGAGAACAATGTGCCTCCTCGACATCAACAGTAAGACTTACAAAGACAATTACTAAAAGTGAAATCAACAACATAATCGAGAGTAACTCTTGTAACAAGAAGACTTAGCGCTGATGGACTGGCAAAGTTTAAATGGCGTTTAGGAATAGTCACTTCTTTTAAATTTTCTTCACTGTTGCTCAGCAAATTCAAAATCAACATCTGATAGATCCTTAGCGCAGCACTACGCTCGAAATAACCTGGCAACTCTGAGATTGTTTCTCCAAACACTAGTTCCTCAGTTTGCAGACCGAATTATCCGATTTGGTCCTGCCAGAGAAGCAGTGCAATATGCTAAACTTATACAGCCGTTCTCCTTCCTTCCCTCAAAGGACAGATCATGAAAATCATAGAGGTAATACCCACCAAGATCAAACTGTTTTTAACATATACACGTGTCAGAAATGTAATTTGTCAAATTATGTCAAATACATAATTTCGCATTACATCAAATACATAATTAATATTTTTCAAATACGCATCATGTTGGTTTAGGTTGAAATAAGGAAGCTGGATAATGGAATAAATCAGTATTTAAATTTACTTAGGAGAGAAATTCTGACCAAAGTTGCAAAATATGCATCACATTGCGAGAGAAAAATCACAGGAGTCTAATAGGATTATCATCAAAACATCAACCTTAAAAGATACAGGAAATTTTTCATAACAGTGTAAATACTTATCCAAAGAAATAATGCTTAGGAAACCCAACAACTTTCCAGTTATATACAATGACATACCGCCTAGCCTCAAAATGCCACTCTTGAAATAAATTTCCAATTTTGGGCCCAACAGTAAAGCGTATATCCCACAGGGCCAAGTTTGGCACAGGCCCGCTGGAATCTCGGTTGTCCTCACAGCATCCCGGACGCAAACTAGCTGAAACGGGACCGAGACCAGCAATTGACAGAAATTCTTAATTTGATACAATTTGCAGCCCTGGTCTGACGCCGGTCCGAAGGACCAGCTCACCGAGCAAAAGGACCTGCAGCGTCTCCGCGGACCCCGCGACCACCGAAGGGCTGGGAACTGCTCCAAACAGAGACACCCCACCACCCGCTTCCACTCCCTGCTGCCCATGGGAAGGAGGGAGAAGATCCAAGTCTCCCGGTAAACGAGCAAGCTCCCCAGGCAAGCCCAAGCCATCCTGGGAACCCCAAAGAGGGCTTGGGTTTTAGGACTGAGATCTGCAGCCACTGGAAGGAGCAGACCCCAGAAGGGTCATCACCCGGCAGCTGGGGGGGTGGGCAGGGGGGACAGGGCAGAAAGCATCCATCCCTTCTGCACCCTGAGGGAAGGGGCGCCTAACATTTTAATTTCATATTCCTTAGAACAGGAACTGAAATCGTGATATTAAAGACAATTCCACAGGTAACTCGCTCTTCAGAGCTCAAACTTTACCTTCTAACACCATCCCAAGCTACACTTTGGTGAACCAATAAACGTTGTAGCAACTGTTCATTAAAAAGATTATTTTCAGCTACTTCAGTGATGACAGCATAGGCAAGCTATTGCTGCCACTTTCAAATCCAGCTTTCTGACATAAAACATGGTCTTGCCCTTAAAACGCAAACCTAGCAGAAATGGGGGGGGTGGGCAGGGGGGGGAGCAGCAGAAAAGCCAAAACAGGTGCAAATCTTGTATCAAAGGACAGAGATGCCTCTTGTAATTTGCAGTAAACATCATGCAAGATTTTAAAAAGCAGTAAGTGTGATTAAACTACTGAGAGCCTCAGAAAGGAGAAAGAGAGATGATCGGTGTTAAATGATACTTGTGGGACTGCTCCTTGTTTTTATGCCAATCTAGAAGTTTTGAAATTTAAGTTTAAAACTACCCTTGGAAATTATTACAATAAGGTTAAGTACGGTCACTCTGCGAAGGAGCAAATGTGGAAGAAAACCTCCAAACAACTAACAATGAACTATGCAACCGGAATTTTAAAGTTAACTTTAATTTAAGAGTTTAGTTTATTACAGCTAACCTTTTCTGTAATTTCATCTTTTTAATTCAGTTTTTCTGGTGCCACTAATTTACACACACAATCAAGAAAGATCTCAAGTCAAAACAGGACAGGGAACAGGAATCTAAATGACAAGTATTTCTTCTAACAAGGATTAGTTGAGAGGTATGCTACAGTGGCTGTGAAAAAAAAAAATTAGATAATTTGCATTACTTCTAGACCCACTAGCTGTCACAAAATTTAAAAAGAGTAATCAGTTCGAGTGTACCAAAAATTACTATTTTGCAACAAAGTTGATAGCATTTTTCAGTTTGACCGTGATTTGCAATTTTCTCCAGTCAAAATCATTCCACGGGTACTTCTCAGTGACCTATGTCCTAAATCGTTTTCAATTCCTACGAGCAAGTGACCTCTTCACGATCTGACTCACAAAGAAAAAAACATGATGACTCCCATGAACCATTCCTTTTCAGCCACCATCAGAATTTAATTTCTCCAAAATAAACCCAGTAAAAATAGAAATGGAACAAAAGAGGACTCGGTGTTCAAGAAATATTAATTAATCACCCTATCAGAAAGATAGATAAATACCAGCCCTCACATTTTGATGATGAAAAACAAAGAGGTTAAGTGACATTTTCAATGACACATAGCAAAACACTGCCACAACACAGATCACATCTCAGAAGTTTTCTATTGTTTTCAGCCCACTAGCCTTGAATAACTCCTGTGCATGCAATGCTGAATCAGGTATATTCCTCAGAATATAAAAAGCTTATTCTAGCTCACGTAAATCAGCCCAGGAAAAAAAAAAAAAAAAGCTTACGCTACAGTAATTTTTTTAAATACATTCGAGTCCAACGAGAACTTTTCTAAAAATATACTGCAGTCTGACAGGAATGCTTCTAAGCAAATCCACCTTTAATCTTAAAATGTTCGTTTCGACGCATTCTATTACAGAAGGCATTTAAAAAATGTATAAGCAACAGATGATTACCAAAAAAAAAAAAAAAAACAGTCACTTCAAAAACCTATGAAACTCAACACCTGACTACTGTACAAACCCTCGTGCAGCTTTAAAATAGTACCATGTATTCACTAATTAAAATGTCCTGAACTTGATATACGTCTTTTCCTCACACTCAAAAAACTCTCATTTGGTTGTTCCCCACAGAATCTCTGGTAATTTCACACAAATCTTTTCTAAAAAGAAAGCTACAAAACATTTATTTTTTTCTCCCCTCTCAAACATTATAAACACTTCACTCCAGCAAAGATCTTGTGACAAAACATAAGAATCACTGAGGTTAAGCTAAAAACAAAGAAATACCCAAATATTTATACAATTGACTCTGCTTAAGCTTCCTGGTAAGGTTACTGTTAAATCTTAAAGCCTACACCAACAAGGCCTCACATGAGGCAGTACATTTCAGGTGGTGGGTATTAACAAAATAAATCAGAATGTCTAATTACGTATCTTTCGTATGTCCCTATGAGACCTATCAACTGGCATGAAGGTTGCTATACGTGTTTTGGAAACGCTGTATTTGAAATGCTCTTTCCTTTCCCTCAACCGTTTAGTAATCTACTATTTTGAGTAGTTAAATGAATGATTTAAGTATTCAAAAATGCTACAGAACACTGCTGCTTTGTAAGAACTACATTTAAATAGCAAATTACTGCAAAACGGGGGTCTTTTCAATATCTATATTTCATATGAACAAATTATTATAGTCAGGAATAACCTTAAATTAAAAATAAATACTGATTTGAACACTAAAAATTCTATCTCAGTCAAAAGGGTTTAGTGTAGCATTAGAGAAACTGATTTAATAATTAATCATATTTTCTTTAGAGTAATATTACTAGCAGTAATGTTTTTTTCCTTAATGGTTTTAAATTACCTAGCATGGGGGGGGGGGGGGGAGAAATAATTAAACCTGTCAAAATCTCCTAAAACTTTGCCTCTGACTTCTCCCTCCCCCCCCCCCCAAATTAACGTGGGTATACAGACACTGTGCGCAACTTCCCAGTCCCACATTTGTAACGAAATTTCCAAGGGCCCGATCCAAGCCCATGGAGTCAACGGAGCGATTCCTACCGATGTCAATGGAAAGATTCCCACTCACTTGAGTGAGTTTTGGATAGGGGCTTTTATGCGGCGAAAAGACCAGAGGAAATCCTCCCTGGAAGGGGAACTCCTGTGTTTCTCTCTGGAAGAAAGTACATAAACACGGCTTCTTAACAGTAGTCGCGATTCCCAGGCTGAGATTACTGCGTGTTCCTCCATCTGCAGCTCTTTACGTACTTAGAGGATGATACTATAGATTTAGGGCGGTTATTTTTGAGGTTAGTTTTCCCCTGAGAACGTACCAGCAGCCTGCTTTCTGTCCGGACTGTTCTCGCAAGTTTTAAACGAGTGTTTTCCTGCCCGCACCCAGGCTTTGCCCCTCCGCCAGAAGCCCCATCCCGGGACCCTCGCTCACCAGTGCTCACCAGTACGGCCAGGGGCTGCGCTGGGAAACGGGCCCGCAGCCTCCTCAACGGACACGGGAGAGCCCGGCGGCGGGCGAGGGAGCACGAAAACGCCTCACGGACCGTCTTTACCTTCGCCAGGCGAGCTCGGAGAGGTGGCAAACGGCTTTCCAGCAGGTTGAGGGAGGCCGAGAGCTGCGCAGCCCGCGCATCCCGCGCTCGAAGCCCCGGCGTTCCCCACACGGAGCGGCGGACCCCCAGCACGCCTCACAGCCACCGGCTCGCTCCCTCGCCCCAAAAATTAAACTTTCAAAACTTTCCAGCTCCCGCGGTCCTCTTGAATTTCAAGAGCCGGTTTCAAGGGCGGCCGAGGCCGCCGGCGGGACTCGGCAGCTCTAGCATCGTTATTTATTAATCCTTACTTTTTTGAGGCTGCTTTATTTTTTAGGTCTTTGGGTGGTGGGGTGCGAGCGAAAGGAGGCGGGGGGGGGGGGAGCGGAGCTGTTCCCCGCTCAGCCCCACGAGGGGCAGGAGGCCCGGTGGGGGCCCCCCCCCCCCACCCCGTGGCCCTGCGCTTCCCCGCCCACGCCGGCGGGGGCAGCACCGTGCGGGGCGCCCCGAGGGGGCGGACGGCGGCGGCGGCCCCTCCGCGCCGGCGGACGGAGAGGCGGGGGTTTGGGGGGGGGGGGGTGGGGGTGCGCGCCTCTCCCTCCGGCAGGCAGGCAGCACACAAAGGAGAAACGTGACACGTTTCTTCACCCGGGCTGTCTGCTGAGGAGGTCTCGGGGAAAAGAAAAAAAAAAAAAAATAAAAGACATAAAAAGAAAAAGGGGAAAAAAAGCAACGAAAACACACACGGGGAGGCGAGCCCCGCCGGTACACGTTCCCTCGGAAGCCCGGCCCCGAGCCCTCCCCGCCTCGCCCGTACGGGGAGGCTACAGGTTGTTTGTTTTTAACTACGCGGCGGGGGGGGGGGGTGCGTGGGTTCCGCGGCGCTGCGCGGAGGGAGGGTGGCCCCGCGCTGCCGGCCGCGGCCGCCCCGGGAGGTGGGTTGGTTTTTTTTTGGGGGGGGGGGAGCTGCCGGTCCGGTCCGGTCCGCCGGCTTGAGGCAGGCAGAGCCCAAACTCCGGCCGGGGCAGAAGCAGCCCACACCCCCCCACACACACACACACACCCCGGCGGTGCATTTTTGGGAGCGGTGCCCCCCCCCCCCGGTGCCGGCAGACCTGACACATGTCACTCCTGCGGCCGCCCCGGCCAAACTTTCCCGCGGCGGCGGCAAGTCAGTGAGCGGCGGCGGCGGAGGGGGGGGGAGCGGGTGGAAGTAGCAAAGTCACACCGGGGGGGAGGAGGAGGGGACGGGTTGCGGGGGGGGTGGGTGAGGGGGGGGTGGTAGCAGCACTTACCGGGAGGAGACACCGGTGCGGGGCGTCCCGGCGAGCTGACACCGAGAGAAAAGGGCGAGCGGAGCCGCGCGCAGCCGCGCCGCACATGCAAAGTCTCTGCGGGCGGAGCCGCCGCCGCCGGGACACGCGGGGCCGGGGGGGGGGGCTCGGGAGTTTGGGGAGGGGGGGGGGCCGCGGGGCCCTCCGCGGGTGCGGAGCGGGGTGGCGGAGCTTCGCGCCCTCCCGGCCGGCTGGTGCTGCCGGTGCCGCCGCGCTCCCTCCCCCGGCGTGCGGGTCCGCCCGTGTGCGGAGTGTGCCGCCTGTGTGTATGTGTTTTGTTGGGAATGCAAAAAAAAAAAAAAAAAAAAAAGGAAAAAAAAAAAAAACCCGCCGCTGCACACACCGACTCCTTTGGAGAAAGGGGAGTGAAGAGGGAGCCCTCACATGATCGCGAAGTGGCCTGCACAGAAGTGCTAATAATGCGCGGGGGGGGGGGTGGGGGGGCGGGGGAGCAGCGGAGGGGGGATGGCAACAAAAAAAAAAAAAAAAAAAGAAAAAAAGAAAGAAAAAAAGTGCGGCGGGACGCGCTGGGCCGTGCCCCGCTCCGCGCCTCCCCCCGGCCGGTCCCCGCCGGAGCGGTGGGTCGGTGGGTCCACCTGCCGTGTAAACAAACCGGCGGGGAAGTTTGTTTGCTGGCGGCGGCTGCCCCCCCCCCTCCCCTTCCAGCTCCCCCCCCCTTCCCCTCCCGCCGCTCCGCTCCCCCGGTCTCCGTTAAGACCCAGAACGAGTTTAGCAGACGGGCAGAAAACAAAGCCGGGTGTTGTGCCGGCTGGCTGCAGCTTTGCTGGCAGCAAAACCCTCGGGGTACCGCGGCCTCTCGGGGCGGGGGGGGGGGCGGCGTGGCGGGGCAGGCCTGGCAGCCGGCGGCAGCTTCGCCGAGGAGGCACGCGTGGGGCCCGAAACTTTCTTTTTCTTGTCTTTTCCCCCCCAGCCCCAGGCCCCGGTATGTCGGAGCAAGGTGCAGGAGCACCACCAACCCCCCCGCCGGCTGCGGGAAGCGGCCGCTCCCCCAGGGAAAAACACTTTTTAAGTGATTCCCGAGTGGGAGAACGGGGCGGGGGGGGGGGAAGCGCCGGCATCGTGGCTACAGGGAGGGGAGAGGCCGGCCCCGCTCCTGCCTCGTCCCCGCTGCCGCTGCCGTGCCTGGGGTTGGAGGGACCCACGGGAGGCGGGTGGGGGAATTTGGGAGCCCACCTCGTGCCGGCGCGGCGCTTCCCGTGCGGCTCGGCGGGAGGGCGGCGGGCTCCGAAGTGACCGCTGTCACGATTCAGCAGCCGCCGCCACCGCCGCGTGTCTTAAACCGAGCACCCCACGAACTTGGCCGCACGCCGTTCTCCAGGCCAAGCGGCGGGGCGGACCGGCGGCGGCAACTCCCGCCCGGCCCTTGTCGGGCACCGGGCGGGGCGGGAGCCGCTACCGCGGAGGGCGGAGCCGCCGCAACTCCGGCAACTCGGCGGGACCCCCCCCCACCCCCGCTCCCCTCTCCTGCCCGCCCGCCCGCGGCGGCGGGGCCGGGGCCTGGCCGGGGGCCGGGGCGGCGGCGGCGGCGGCGGCGGCGGCGGCGGGGCGGCGGGCAGCCAATGGGGCGCGGCCGGGTTCGCGAGGTGAAAGTTCACCGCCGGGGCAGGCTCGCGGCTGCCGATGGGTGGTCGTAAAATATATTTATTTGCTGCTCGCGACTCTTTTGTCTCGCCCCCCACGCACCCCCCCATCCCCGCTCCTGTGCGGGTTTTCTTTGCGAGCGCAACGGTTTGCGGGGGGCTCCCGCCGCGCACCCCGCGGAGCTTCGGCGTAAAGTTTCCGCCGGCGGCCGCCCTCCTCCCGCGGGCCGGGTAAGGGAGACGGTGCCGGCCCCGCAAACGAAATCGAGCCCCGCAGGCTGCGGCCGCCGACGGGTTCCGCGGGCAAAGGCGCGGGGCGCTGCGGGGGCGCAGGTTGCGCGGACCGGAGGCCGCCGCGTCCCCGGGACCGGCCCGGTCCCGTCGGGAAGGCGGGGGGAGAGGCGGCTCCCTCCCCGAGGAGCCGTCCGCGGCGGGCGGCCGAGCGCCGGTGGTGGGCGGACGGACGGACGGACGGACGGTGTTGCCGCGCACTTGTTGGGGGCAGAGCCGGCGGCGCGGCCACCGCCGACTTCGCTGGCGTCCCCCGGACGGACGGACAGACGGACGGACGGGAGCGGCGGCACACGGCGACCCCCCCCCCCCCCCCCGCTCGGGTCCGGGCCGCCGCCGCCGTCGGGCCGCGCTGCCGGCCCCGTCCCGGCCCCGCGTGGGCCGCGCTTTGTTTGAAGGAGATGTAAAATCCACGCACCCACACCCCGCAAACGGCCCCCGCCGGCAGCCTCCCTCCCTGCCCGGTGGGCGAGAACGCGCGGGGAACACCACCGCGGCGCTGGGCTGCCTAAAGTGTTCGGCGCTGCTCGCCGGTCCCACGCGAAATTGGAGCTAAACAAACGCACGCTTTCCCGACTCCCTTTTTTTTTTTTAAACGACGATTACGGTGTAAAAGACCGCTTGGCTTTCTAATGAAAAAGGCTGGTGCGTTTTATTTGTTCCTGTTTACGGTTCGAGATTTCATCTGCACAATTGTATTTCTCGCTTGAAATAAACCGCTTTGAAACCGTCTTCCTTTAATTAATTTAATGTATTTTTTTTCTGAGCAGCTGGGAGCGTTAGGTGTCTATCAGATTGCCATTTTCCATTAGGGTTGTTTAGAAAGCGAACAAGAAAACAAACAGACTCCTCTCCTAAAGAGGTTCGTTCCCCTTCCTCCCCGCGCACAGCTCCCGAGACACTTTGGAAAGAGCAGAAAACGCTGGTTTTAAGCGAAGTCAAATCGAGGAGAAGCTGTATTACAACATCAAAGCGAAAGGAGACGTTACAAAATTGGTGGAGTTACACCACCATCTGTCGTTAAGCTTCGGGACTACAAAAGTTCAGACGTATAATAAATCTTAATGAGAGCCGGCAACTCGCTTTTTTCTCTTCTGCCTGGAAATCCTGCCTGCGTGGCAGAGTGGGTTTCCCGGCGTGGTTTGAGATTCCCGAGTGACGGGCGGCAGGTTGCCAGTGCTCTTCGCAAACGCGTCCCTCCTCTGCCACCTGCAAGGCCAAAGGGGTTTTTCGGGTGCCTGACGGTCCCAAGCAGTCGATCTTTGAAACGCGTGGGCGCCCACACTTCACAGTACTTCTTGGCCTCAGGGGGTTGCATTCATAAAAAGCAAAAGCAAAGTTTAAATTAAAACAAAACAAAACCAAACCCCAACAAACCCAAAACCAAAAAAACCAGATCTCTTATCTCTCCAGTTGTAGGATTCAATTTATTCCATTTTGTATACCCATCCTTCTGCAATGCTGCCTCCTGAAAAAGAAATATATAGATAACACACCTTGGAATAATACCTGGGAAAGAGCTGGGATGTCCAAATGCTACCTCTGATTACTCTTAAAAGTTTGAGAGCTGTAAACAAATCCTTGGTGGAATCATACAATGAGTTTATATTGCCCAGTGTAAACCTGATACCTGCTTTTGTGAGAGCTCCGTGTGAGGGCTCCAGTCCGACCTCAGCTCTTTCCAAATTCTTCTGTTAAAGGCTTTGCAAATGCCCATTTGCCGTAGTTACCAAAGAATCAAGAAGGAAGACGTTCCCTTTGCGATTTTTAAGGTACTGGTGCTCCCTGTGTTTCAGAGGCCAACTGCTACTCAGAGTGAGGAACACGCAAGCAGGGATCCTCACAGAATCCTGCCATGAAAACCATCAAGGTTATCTTTATTTTATCACAGTTCCTATTTTAAGGCAGGTGTGGTTTGGTAAATATTGATCCGAGTGGGTTGCTGTATGGAGTGCTTATCACTAAAAGTCAACTTTCAGGTTGTTTCTCTTCCACTGCGGAAATTCATGGCTCTTTTGCCTGTCTTCAGCCTGGCACTTTGCAGGTGCTCACAGTCCTTAAGCTGTAATTAGCACTAGGCATTTCTCAGTACTACTAGGAGGTGAAGGTGGCAGTTTAAGACTCTCATACAAATCCTGTTTCCCTGTCTGATTCCTTGTCCCAGAGAAACTCCATTTCCTATATCCTACCAGTAGCTCTTGGTACTGCGAAGGAAAGTTCCACTTTTAGCTTGTTGACATGTCAAAAGAGAGAAACTCGTTTCCTCCAAAGCTATATGTCCACTTTCCAGGCTATCTCATAAAATGTGGAATTATCCTGCAGGCAATAAACACTTTCAGCATTCCTTTGTCTACTGTGTTATTTTCATGTTATCCTGAAAAAAAAAAATAATATTACATTTTCTACCTTCTCCATAGTCAACTAAGCTCTTTGAATCAACATTAAAAGGTAAGGTTTCTGAATTGGTGAGAAAGCTGTTTAACATTCATCTGATTGAAGTAAATCCTGCGACACTTTCTCTGCTTTGAGAGAAGTAACTAGGCCATTACAACCAATTACTGACTTAGGAACGTTTGGTAAAAAAACTGATCATTTCAGTGTTTGCACTGCCTACACTTTCATATATGTGTAACTAAGTGTAATTTCATTTTAAGTTATTCAACAGACATTATAGCAGCAACCAAACTAAAAAAAAAAAAAAAAAAAATCAAATAATTAAGCGTTGCTGGAGAAAAGAAAAACAAACCGTGGTGCTCAAAGTTGTCTTGCTCGAGTTGGAAAAAATGCTGCCCTGAACAGTACTGACTGAAACGGAGGGATTACACGTGCCAGTCTGATTTCTTTGATATAGGGGAAAAAAAAGCTGTGCAAATCTTCGACTCGATTTCTGTATTGGAAAAACATGTCAGAATTTTTGACATTATATTTGGCATCTGTATATAAAGATGACCTACACATCTTTCTGGATTCTTTTTCTATTTTGTGGCCGGGTTTGGAGAAATATGCCATGCTGACATTTCAGGTCCTGGTCCCCAACCCTTAGTTGCGTATATGAAAGTCTTATTTAGCCAAAGGTGAGGAAAGTTTTAAGACTGCTAAACCTTTTGGTGAGTTTCCAAAGTATAACCCGGGGAGCAGTATCGCAAACATACATAAACAAGTAGCTGTGTGACTCCTATGAACAGCTCATAACTTCTGGAAAGTTTGGCATCTGACCTGTAAGGTGGTGCTAGAGTTTAGGCACGTAAATCTAAGACTGCAATCTTCCAAATCCTTGTCTAGCTCCTGAGGAGTTAACATCGATAAGGTGCCAGTAAAATTCCTCAGGCTCCTAAGATACCACTTCTGAAAATACCCAAAATAACAACTGTCACAGTTGGGCTGAAAAGCTGGGTGAGTTTCCTCAGCCTAGCCAACCTCCTAAAACTAGGCATCCTTTGTGCAGCAGAGCATTAAATTGTAATTGGGAAAAATGCCCGATCGGTCCTTAAAGCAGCAAGTGACCCAAGGCTCCCCTTTCCTGGGTAAGCATCCCAACCGCTGGGCTGCGCACCCGCACTTCTCCCACTATTCCAGCCAGGCTTCCACCCCTGTTCTGCAAAGTGACACTGCGGCCCCACGCCAGAGCAACCAAAACCAAGCGCTTCGGTCATGGTCCTGGGAGGTGGCTGATGGCTTAGGCCTAAGGAGGGTCTAGAAGCCAATTACAATAGCATCATAATTTGGTTATTGTGTAAAAAATAAATAAAAGACATTGCAGCAACTCCCCTTTACTGTTATGTGTCAAATCATGGGTGAGAACACCTGCCGCTTCTGTGAAACCGACCATATAAGCACCCTCTCCAAAAGAGGGGTCAGGGCTCTGAATGGCAAAATTAGAGGGCACGGCAACCCCAAGAAGGGGTTGCCGCGGTTAAGGCAACGTTGTCTCTTCAGCCTTTCCTGCAATTGCCTCAAGCGACTTCAGAGCACTGACCGCTGTGAATTTCACTCTGAGGTTCCCAACTTCCTTGCCCTGACGCGCAGGCAGCCCAGATACCCATCTCAAGGTAATGGATTATATGGGATTGCATGTAGGAGCCAGGTAAGTCAAAAAGCAGGCTCAGCAGTGAAATGCAGTCCTGACTGTAAAACAATGAATCTTCACAAGTTCCACCAAGGTCTGAAGTCCAACCTTTCCTTTTCTATCTTGTGCTCATTTATTTGCGTTTTTCTCCTTCTTGATTTCCTCAGAGCAAAACATAACACAGGGACTTGCAGAAATTTTTCATTAAGGCTGACAGAAATCTTCCCGACAGGCAGATTTTTCTCTTTTATGTGTTCTGTTGCTTCCACTCTCCTCTACCAGGTGTAGTACTTTCTCATCCCTCAGTAGAAGCTTGTGTAGAAGCACCTCTGCTACAAGCTGTGCCCCAGTGGGAAGCTTCACCTCCAGATGAACTGCTCCAGCCTCCTTCAGAACAAACAAGGTGTGTGGGTTGGTAGAGCGGTAGTAAATGAGTGGGCTTTTTGAGGTAAGGCTGCACAAGGCTTCTGATAGACTTGTCCCATGAAGTCTTCACAGGGCATGCACGAGTTGCCCATGGGTTATGGTTTGCTCTTCCACAGCAGGAATTCATCTGCCAGAACCTGAATTCTGTGGAGGGAACAAACAAGGTTCTGCTTCACAGAAGAAAATAGAATCGATTCTGTTCTCTTCCAGCCCCCAAATGTAGTTTTCAACACTGATGTTAAACTATGACTTCGTAATACCAAAAGAGGACATAGTTATTTTCTAGCTCTTTCTTCTTAAGAAAAAAAAAAAATGCTTACGTTTAGGGAAATATATTTAG
This sequence comes from Buteo buteo, assembly GCF_964188355.1. Taxonomy (NCBI): domain Eukaryota; kingdom Metazoa; phylum Chordata; class Aves; order Accipitriformes; family Accipitridae; genus Buteo; species Buteo buteo. The sequence goes on along the minus strand of NC_134198.1, from coordinate 7,893,872 downwards.
TAACCAAACAACAGCTACAGCTGTATCTGGGCAATGCTTCCCTTTGGTAACACAGACACAAGGACCACATTAAAGATGCCAAATTACATTCAGTTTCATGACGTTTACACATCTGTAACAACATTCCGGGCATTCTGGAAATTTTGTCAGTATTTAGGGTTAGGGGACAGAGCTGTCTTTTTAGAAACCATTTCTATGTCATACACACAAATTAGCATGTATTAAGTAGTCATCTTTCCGCCCACAAGCACTTGTGTAGAATTCATGGGTTTGGGAAGTAAATTGAAAGCAGACTGTGGATGTTAACAATATGGTTAGATATGGGAGTTTTACACTAGTCAAACACTAAACCAACAAGCCCCCTTTTTAGGTTTATTTCAGAGGACTGCAGGGACGCAACCTCAGAATATGTATTCTTAGGGCAATAGAGATACTGCCTCGTAGATGTGAATTACAGAGTTCTGTGATACAGGAGCAGCAAAGTAACTTGTTTTCCAAATTTGTACAAAAACTATAATCAAATAAGTGACAAAAACCAACTTGCTTCCTCAGCATACGACTTGTCACTTTCCTTCAACAGTAAAACCTGCTTTTTCATTGCTACAGCTCCACAGCCAATACAGCTAGGAGGAGAATCGGAGAAATTTAGGATCACGCACCATCAACACAAGTGGATGATATCATAGCGCCACACTTTAGTCTGTCAGTTATTTTACTCATTGTGTAAAAAGCAAAGCAGTAGGCAAGGATAAGTGACTCAGACAAACAGTACTTTTTAGAACAAATGATTTGTAAAGAAAACAAGTACTATCTGTACCTTGGACGTTTGTATGAAGGCAAGCAATTTAACAATTTTATACCCAGTCTTTTAAAAAAAAGAATTTTTAAAGACATTATTTTTATTTACACAATCTAATTTTTTTGGTGTTAGACATCACTTCTTTTCACGGTAGCAAACTGCAACTACACTCAAAGCCTTTTAGTATTTCACAGTTCCTGATTGCAGTTGAAGGCTGGAAGCCTGCTAGCTCCTGTGGTCTCTATTCCCAAGGATGAGGCTCCAGCTGAAGCTTAATCCAGTATTTGGAAAGTGTGTTCCAGAGTCAGCTGCTTGAACCATATGCACCTTCCTACCTCAGTCCAACCATCCAACAATTTTGTGTGTGGTGGCTGGAGTGCTTTGTTCCTGAAAACTTGGCAGCTAGCATCTTAGCCGTAGGAGAGAGGTCGACATTTTCTCATCAAGGGAACGATTCTTCCATCCATGAGTGTCCATTATGTGTCAGACTTTCAAAAGAAGCCACCACTTTAGGAACTAAAACAAGTGACCAGTGCATGCTAAAGAAGTCAGCACCTTTTAAAGAAATCAGATTATCAAAGGGTACAGCTGCATCTTGAAAATCTGGTCTTTAAAAGTACTTAAATGGATGCTGACTTCCTAAAAATCTCTTCCAGTTAGAGGTGCTACACACATAAAATTCTGGCATTCTTCTTTACTGAAAATCTACCACTGCAGCACCGTGCTGCACTACGCAGATACACAGAAAACCTTTATTTTGGACCTACTCCAAATCCACGCAGAAGAAGGAAAAAGCGGTAAGCACCCATTTGAAGAATTACCTGTACTACACATATGTCTGCATAGTTCTTACAGTAATTTATTGAATTTAGTATAACAGGTGAACTGGTGCTACTTGCTGTAATAAAGGTTTAAGAGGGATTATTCTAGGAGATATCTGCTAGTTTATTCATGGATTTTAATGGGGGCTGGTCTGGGCCTAATACAAGCATTACCTGAAAGGTTACCTGATGCAAGCATTACTTAAAATCTACAGAAAGATTGTTGGTTTCACTGCGACTATGACCAGCCAACTACAAAGTATATGGAGACCAAAAAGAAAAAAAAAATCAATATATAAAGGTCCTTTAATAAATAAGAACAATAAATCAGCAAGGTACCTCTTGTGATCTTTATACTCATACAAAATTCAATTCATGTTATAGTAGTCTGCATATCACAGACTATTTAAAATGTGTAACTTAAGTCTAGAAATAGGGAAATAGTTTGGCATTTCAAAAAATATAAAACCAGCATGGTTTTTTCTTTTTTCTTCAGAATTAAGCTTTGGCTTCTTTTGGGCAGACAGGTTTGAAAGGACTTGAAATGTTGTAGAGAAACTTTAAAATAGTAGTTAAACATCAAAACAACCCTGAACAGTTCTTGCACTGCCCTTAGCTCTACCCACACTGATACCAATGGATATGTAAGCAACTATCCTATGATATTTCAGCATTGAATTAACCCTCATACCAGGACAGAAACACTCATTCTGAATAAAATCCAGGTACTGATAGCAAAATGAAACACCAAATTCTGTACTGTACATCACTGTCAAGAGCCTGATGCTAAACAAGAGAAATTGATACTGTTCATTCATGAAATGAGTTTGTCTTAGTTGGCCTGAAACCTGATGGGTATGGATATACATGACTGGATTATTAAAATGAATGTTGTAACCTCCTTAGGAAAAATGTAGAGCAGGTAAGCAGAAGTAAGAAGGTAATCAAACAACTGAATTTTAGGCACTTCCTTAGATACTTATTTTATGAATGATGTGGTCTCTTCAGGTTTCTTAAATTGTTAGATGAGACAGGAGATTCGTGTTGATGCTTTGAATCCCCCTAGTGTGTTTCAATTGAGTATAGGGAATGAGACAAACTAGCCTTCAGAATTGAAGACTTATTTTGGCTAATAAGTGCTATAACTACCCCACTGAGTAGAAGAATGGCATCATCTGTTTCCAACTCATGACAAATTGCAAACAAACACGAATGCATGAATGTCCTAGTGGAGGAACAGGAGGTGTCCACTGCAGAATATCAAATCGTATCATTTGGCAGTACCCTAACTACCTATCTGTAGCAATGGAGGGAGAAAGATTGTGTTAAAATGACGTTCAACCCAAGCTTGATAAAACTGGGATTTAACATTGCCATTTCTAAAAAATGAATAGGATTTAAAGGGAGGATTACTCTTATCAGTAATAATTTCCTAACTCAGAGAGTTGCATCCACCATAAGATGGAATTAGGGGACAGAGTCATATAAGGAAAAGGTGATCACACAATTAAAAATTACAAAGATAAAGCAGAATGATTCGATTATAGCACGTGATGAATAAACAGTTTTCAATTCTAGAGCAACAAAAGAGGACAATAAGCAGCAGTTACAAAAGCTACAGATTTTAAAATAAATAGGCAGAGATAATTGATATTCAAGAGTCTTAAAAGAGTGGGATGAGGTTTTTGCTTTAGCATTAATATAGATTTCCAATAAATCTGGGAAAACAAAGGAAGTTCCAAAAGAATGGAAGAATGCAAAAGCTCTAACTGTATTTCTAAGTGGTAAACAGGACAGCCTGGATAGGCTTGTCAATCTGATATCAGTCCCAAACAATGAATGAAATACATGCTAAAATGATACACGGGAAAAAGGAATGCAAAATGTGCAGAGGATATTAGCTGGGAGGGGCTGAGGGTGAGACAAAGGGCCTGTGTTGGAAAAAACCCAGCTCTTCTAAAAACCCACAGGGATCACGACAGATAATCAACCAAACAAAATCCTTGCTCAGGCTTCAGTGCAAGTATGTGATCAGAAGGAATGTATGTCAGCAGTTGTAGCGAGATGGTTAAGACCTGGAAAAGGCTAATGGAAGAGTAACAAGAATTCAAACAGATTTAAAAACATGTATCACAATATCTACAAACCAATATGTTTTGATCACAGAGGGGTCATCACTGTAGCAGACAATGTATAACAGATTCCAAAGCATGACATCTGCAGTGAGACAAATTCAGACTAGAGCGCAGAGGAACATTTTTAACAGTAAGACTCTTCTGGACAGTAAGACGATTCTGGAGTAATTTCTTACACGCTGTCAGGGGTTCCCCATCACAATAAATTTTTTAAGCAAGTGTGGATGTTTTCCTATGAACATACTATCATTAAAATAAAGTTTCATTCAGGAAAATTTCTTAGCCTGGGTGGTGTAGGTGTTAAGGCTCCATGATCACAATTGCTAGGTCTGACCTTCTAATCTATGAGCAGTGTTGAAGTTAGAATTGTCATCACCAGGTACTTAGCACCCCATGAAGATAAATGGGACCATCCATACCGTGCCTTACAGCTGTTCTTTCAGGCAGTTTAAAAATTCAGGAACACTGCTGTACTGGATTGCACGTGGGAAGATGTATTCATAAACAGAAAGGGAATATTACTAAAGGAAATGTGTTATAATTATAATATTTAAGATTTCTATTTCAATAGCAGTTAACACTTGAAAGTTGAGGACTGTCTTGTACCATGCACTGTAAAAAATCCATTTCAGTTAGTTTACAATGGGTCTTGCAGCACAATTTGAAGACAACAGTAATTTGTAACCAGGGAACAGACATAGCCATAGCTGTTGAGGGTACGCATCCTATTACTCTGAAACATTCTTCCACTAATTCATGTGGCGTGCATCACTTTATTACAGCACAGAAAAATTCTGGGTTCAAAGCTTAGCTGGATTCTGTCTTGTAATTATTCTTGATTTTTATTAATGTGCTGAAGCGAGTGTGAAAACACAAGTATGAAAGTACTGACAGCACATTTGCAAGTATTTTCTGGTTTGTTTTGTTAAACAATAGTCTAAGATGTAAAATTTATGGTGTTTGGTAGTCCATAAAATATCTGTGTAGCAGTAGTACTGTTGGGTTTGTGTTTGACTTCTCTGGAACATCGCACATGAGAGGAAAATTTTACAATGAAACAAAGGATCTAGCCTCTCTGGTAAAGCAAGGGTTGTTCCTCACAAACTAAAACTATGAGTGTTAAAGAACTCTAAGTTTCTTTTTTGTTTGTTTGTTTTGTGGGTTTTTTTCCTCTCTTATCAATTTTGAGTGAAGACTTGAGTACTGGGTGCAAAAATCTCTTCTGTTTGAACTAGCCTGAGCAATCTCTGTGTCGTTTTGTTTTCTTAATTGCTTTTCACCATCTTGTCCAAGGAACACTTTGCAAGGCATAGCTGCATGGGCTATGATGTAATGAGATCTTGTTAGCTAAGCAAGACCAGACCTCAAGCTTAAGCAAAATAAATTCGGATAGACTCTCTGCCCCTTGACCCAGCTGTTTTGCAGTCTTTGAACAGTAAAGAAACTTGGAATCTGGTCACAGATGCCAGTGTAAAAATTCCCCTGGCTGAAGGGAACTGTCAAATGGTGTAAAACCAGAGGAGCTGGTTCCCACTGCTTTCTGTCTTGTCCAAAAAAGCATGTTAAGCAAAAGAAAGGTTGGGAAATTCAGAGGGAAGATGAACTGTATCTTTATTGTGATGATTTCTGGCCGGCATATGGTCCCTTAGGGACTAAAGCCAGCTTCATAAATTAGAACCATATAGAGTTCACAAACTTATTTTATGTTGTAACTTCAGCTGAGGAGCAAAGCAAGACAGGACAAGGCAGGCTGAGAAAGAAGAAGCTGTAACTAGTTCTGACAGACCCTCCAACATTTCCTCTGAGCACGTTTTTGAAGAGGAGCAAATATGTCCTTCTATAGAGCTTTTTGCAAAACCAGCATTGTTTGTCCTCCAAACTACAATAATAAATATATTTACATATATACAATATGTATATATGCAATATACACATAAACAAATACAAATATATACAATGATACATATATATAATAAATAATACATCTGAATAACACCAAGGAAAATAACAAGTACAAAATGGAAGTAAAGAAGCACAGATCATGTATGTGGTATTTCTAGTAATAAGTACAATTAACTTATCGTATTCTACCCACTGAAGATTTCTCTCTCTTCTCATTACTTAATGCTTTTTACTAACAAATGTTGTTTGAGAGTAGTTGGAGGGATAGTGGGTCAGTGAAATCTTGAGATTATCTACAGTCTGCTTACTATAAAGATGGGACTGGGTATACCTACTCAGTATACCTGTAAAATGTGTAATTCTATCTAGGACTTGCTTAAATAGCACCTTTAAGGCTAAATACTTTTCTTTCAACCAAGCTTTATAGCTTAGGAGGTTTTTTTTTAACAGAACTGTAAATTTTAGAGTTACTTTTCAATTAAAACTCGTGATATTATTAATTTCTTTGGCTAAGAGGTGAGAAAGGATGTTCTAACCAATAGCTGGGATTCAGAAGGACTGGTGTTTGCCCTGGCACTGATGTTAATGTAGCGTACTTTGCCAAAATGATAGTTTGAGGAAATTTAATTGGAATTTTTAGGATTGCAAAGGTAGTTTAAAACCATTTAACCCCATCTCTGTATATGGTCTCATAATACATGTATTAATACAGTATCAGTGACAGGTAAATGTAGAACAAAGGAAAGCCAATTCATCTTTACACAAGTTCTTGAACTGTGGAGTTCAATACTAAAAGATGGTATTAAGTACCTTTATTTTGAAAGGTCTGGATAGTTTCTGATCAATAGCAACTTCAAGATTTATAGCTGGTGGAAGAAAGGTGATCACCTTCCTTACTCATCTCTCTGGGATTCAGAAATGCATCTTACCAAGTTGTGGCTGAGAATTATACCGTTCTCATGGGAATGTGCTTTGAAAGAGTCTTCCTCCATCAGCTGAACCTTAAAGCATTGACCATTGCCCCAGGTGGATCACCAGAGCTGCTCCGTCATTGCCCACGTTTGAAAACAAAACAGCGACTGGAGGCATGGTCCATGCAGAGGGTCATCACCAACACCGAGTAATCCAATCACTTGCAAACAGTACCAAGATTACTATGGCAAGTATATGTAACATAACTAAAAATCTAAGAGCTAGCATTTCAGCCTGTAATTAGAGAGTGGATCCTCAGTTCTGGGAAGCAATGCTTCTCAAAAAGAGTCGGGGATCAGAGTTCATAGTCATCTGGGTATAATTTCCCAATGTGACACAATGCACAAAATGTCTAATATGAGCTTAATAAATAGGCATCAGAGGAATAATGAATGAAGATAGGTGTCGAGAGTTATTACACTGTTGTTGTATTTAGCGCTGATGAAATCATTACTGGAATATTTTGTCCAGTTCTGGGGTCCATGGTTCAGGAATATTGTTGAAGAAGTTCAGAGAAGAGTCACAAGCATGACTTGGGGACTGTTAATCATGCTTCAGGGTAAAAGACTCAAAGAGCTCAATCTGCTTAGTTTATCAGTTGAGAATACTAAAGATTGATTTGGACCTAACCTCTAAGCTGTTACCTTGGGGAATTATACAGGTTTAATGATGGACTCTTAAATCTAGCAAAGACATGAAATTAGCAATAATGTAAGGTGGTAAAAAAGTAGGAAACCTGGACAAATTCATGCTAGAAATCAGGATGCATATTTTTGCCAACTGAAGCGAGCAACTTCCTAGGGTTTGTGGCAGATTCCTTCCCAATAGCAATTTTAAAATGTTTTTCTAAAAGATAGTTTGTAGCTCAAACAAGAATTAAGCTCTAACAGTTTGCTCTATACAATAGTACTTCTGGTTTTATCTTCTGCAAAACTATGAAAAGACCAGGCTGAAATACTGAGCTTTGGGACCTTGCAGCTATGAAAACAGAGGGGTCCAAATATATCAGTACAAAACCTATGAGTCTAAGGAATGAAAAGAGTCCTTACTGGTAGCATCTCTTTCTCTGAACAAGGCTTTTAGGAGAGGTGATACTAGTGTATTTTTTTTTTTTAAAAAAAGACCTCCAGAGAAACTATAGGTATACCATTGGAGTTGTTTTACAAACATTAAACTAGTTTGTTAAGTGTAGACTAGGGTATAAAGTACAAGTAACTGTATAAGTAAAACTTGGCACTTTCATATTGCTTTCCAGCAAAAAAATCTCATCGACAACAATTCATGAGTCGAGTCACCCAGAAATCCTGTGAAGTTAGTAACTATTATTATTTGCATTATACAGAGGACAAACTGAGAGACAGAGAGTGCCCAAGATCAGAGTGGAATTCTGGGACTTGTCTCGAAATGAAACAAAAGCCTTCTGAGAGCTGTTCCTGTGCTTTAACAACTTTTTTTTCTTTTTTTTTTTTTTTTTTTTTTTCTGCAGGCAAGCTGTAAAGATCCTGGCAGGTGACATTCCTGTTCTTGTGTCGGTATTGATCCAATCCTGCGTCCAGTGCCAAAAGACACCCTGATGCTGAAAGTGCCATCTCTTTCCAATGACATATAGAAAGTAAAGTCCTGAGCACTTACCCTGTGACTTATTCTCACTGTAGTCGTATAAGGAAGAGGTGATATTGATTTTGGTGTCTTGTCAAAATTCCAACTTGGGTAATTAGTTTATTCTTACCTAAACTCCTTGAATTTCAGTATTGATGATACTTTTCATATGCCTCCCTGCAGAAAAGAATACCTGTACTATTACAACAGAAAAGTTTGCAGTATGAAATGAACCAAACTGAAGAGCAGTATAACATGTCTGCCACTTTACAAAATTTTTGTAAAGGACTCTGCAGGAAAACTGATTAGTGGCGCACCACTGATTTTAAAAGGGTATAAATAAAAATAAATTTTAAAATGAAATTCTAATGCAAGACTGTCCTATGCCCCAAATCTAAATTATGGGGCGTTTATGCCTGGTTTTAGAAAATTCAGGAATTGCCTTCATGATAGCAAATGTCCATTCTTATAGGTATGTTATGGATGGAAGACATGATGCAAATTCAATGATAAATGGTGAAAATGACACATATTAAGCAACAATCAGCTTGCTGCGCTTACAGCAACAACAAAAAAATGGACTAGCAAGAAAAAACCAAGTCCCATCTGTTACTAGCATTGAACAAAATCAACATAAAATGAACCAACATTATTTTGGTCTTTGATCTCTTGGATGCTTTATGACAGAGGTCATAAATCACATAATTATTATCTGATATCAAGACAGCTTGAATTAACCTCTTACATTCCTAAGGCAATGAAAGCCCTCATCGCAAGTTAAAATCTGCTTGTGTGGAATAAGTAACCTTACTGAGGGAAACAAATCCCTTTCCTCCCATTTTAATCTAATCTGGACTTCTGAAAACTTTTTAGTGGTTCAGAGGTGGAAAATATCATACTGAAATTCATTGGATCACAGACGTTTCCTGTTTGTTTCTGGAAGCTGTGGTTATGGTTTGTAAATCACATCATCACTTGGGTTCTGGCTTCTTTTAATTGTAGACTTCTTCCTTTTGTTCCTCTTCATCAGTGGACGTCAGCTAAAGATGCCTCTATGTTTTGGCTGCTGAGATCCAGGAAAATTTGGAAGGCCTTTAGTTCTGACATTTCATTCCTGCCATTGATATGAAACAGCCTACATTTGACGAGCTTCAGAAAACACAGCAGAGAGTAGTACACACTGGATTTTCTTTTTCCAATAGGCAGTACTGAATAAGACTGGGCTTTGGTTTTTTACCTCCTTGAATAGAAAATTTCCAGGAATACCAGTGCTTCTTTTTTTTTAAACATTTCTTAAATTTTTACTGTAAATTGGCCAGCAGGAATGATGGGCACATCATGATTAAAACACCTTATTTTTATGTATACAGCAGACAATCATTTGCAGCAGGCACCATACATATATATTGTGAAAAACAGGCACACAATAGAAGTTCTTTCACAAAAGGAATGTATTTTTCCAAAAGAGTGATGTACCTGAAACACTGTGTAACAAAAATATAGCAGCTAGACTAAGAACATCAGAATCAGGTCACACAGAACCATGACCAATAATTCAGCATTTCGAGTACAAGAACAAGAAAAGAAGACAATACATAAGCTTCATAATGAAAAACATAACAGAATAAACAGAGAAGATTCTTTTGCTGGCAACACTTGGAGCTGAAAGGCAGCCGAAAGGGAGATGAGCCGAATTTCGTGCACTTCGTCACAGGAAGGGCACCGGATTAGGTAGCCCGTAGAATGATCTGTGCTTGAAAAACGGTTATGTACTGCTTCTGCCCCCCAGTTGGCAGGTCCTGTTTTCAGGCAGCCTTTGCACTGGTTTCCCCACTGCTGAAATGAAAAGCTCACAATAAACACAAATTCGAGAATCAGGTGGTTTTTCTAGTAGCATGCCACTTTCACTCTGATCAGTGTCTTTATGAAAGCTTTAACCACTGTTACTACCAAATGTGGCCAACCACTTCTTTGCTCCACTCCACTTTTTGCTCCACTTTTCACTATGCCTTAATGGTGCGGCATTATTATTTCTCTGCTTTTTTAAATTTTGGACTTACAATAATAAAGATGACTGTTCAAATTTCTGCATACTTGGCCAGAATTATATACAGATACTGTATTAGATACTCCCATCATGAAAACAATCGGCTCCATGGGCTTGTGTCCAGCTGGATGCTACAAACTAGACCCAGAGCTCAAGCTAGCATATAAGCTGTGCAGGGTGAGCTCTCACATAAACCAGAGCCTTGAGCTAACACGGCAGCGCTGGTGTAACCAGAAGCTGAGGTGCTGTGCAGTCAGGGCCACACTGAAAGAACCCTTCTCTTTTCTGCAAATACTGTATTTGTCATTGACTTGGCCTTTGCCAGGGATTTATAAGATGTGAGGAAGGCTCCTTTTGCCTTTTGTCCTGCATACATGTGCAAAAGATAGGGCCAGACCCATCCAATTCACAAAACATCCAGGCTACAAGGCACTGAGTGGGAAAAATACACTGATAACTTGCCTAGTGTATGTGCAAATAAAGACTTACGCAAGCGAGCAAGCACAGTTCGCCATTTTGGTAAATGAGACAGCAAAAAGTTGGGAGATTTTCCATGATATTGAAAACTTAGTTCCACTGACCTAGACAGATAATTCTGACATTGGGATTGTCATCGCTATTTCATGACTCAGTGTTCCTTTCTCGTAACAAAGGAAGGGAAAGACTGTACAGTATGGCATAGGATCAGGCATCAATGTCATACAGAGCTATGAAATTATGAATTATATAAAGACAAGCTATGCAAATTATGCTATATTATATAGGTTATTATAACCAGCACTTAAGCAGAGTCACAGAAAGAGTGAAATTCTTTAGCAGGAGTGGAAAAAAAGAGAATTCTGAAAAAATCCTACCAGCACGGTTGCCTAGACAAGACTTATCTTTCTTTTGAGCTAAGTCCACATTTGACCTATCACTATAAATTAGGGTGAAATCCCCTGAAAACAGGAGAGATATTCTTAAAATCTGCTGTAAATGACAGGAAAATATGATTTGGGAGTAAAGCCACAGGAGGATGTAGCAATAGCAGTTCTGTCATACATATTAAATGTTCTGATCAGGCTAACATTTATTGGTGCAACTTCTTCCTGAGTTCCCACAAATCTACAGAGGGGTGTTTGAAAGTTCTTAATTCTGCTATGCAATCTATGATAGGGGAAAAAAAAAAAAGAAAAAAGAAATGTGTAGGAGGTCTGTATTTGAGTCTGTGTAATGGTAGATCTCAATGTGTAGTGTGATGCACAAGAAGCACATGGCTTTATGCCAGATTTATGTTCTCTTGAAATTGGGGTTGACCCGAGCATCAAGTTAAAATAACTTATCCGTTATATAAGTTGCTTTCAGTCTAGCTGTAAGTAAAAATGAGACTAAGGGTAGCACTGCTTTCTGAACAAAACATTTTAGACTGATAGATATCTCCTCAATAAACACTTTTTTGTAAGCTAAGTTGCAAATATTCAGGCATTTCAGATGACCTCAGACTCCTCTAAAGAAGATAAACTGGGGTAGGCAGTGTCTTATGATTAGAATAAATAATTACCTGAAACCCCAATGAAAGGTCCATAGAAATCAACAGGGATCTATTGACTTCAGGGAATTTTAGATTGGGCTGTGGAAGAACTTGGGGGAAATCACTCCTCCTGCACATCACTTCATTCATCTGCTCAGCGACTACAACATACCTATACATTCTGTGACAAGGGAGTCTGTCAAGTGACTCCCACAGCATTTTCCCCTTTCATCCAGGAAACTCCTTCATTAGTGATAAGCCTCTCTGCCCTGGCATCCATGTACCAGCCAAGGGGAGGAACGTGTTTGTAAACCAGATGCTTTGACATAGCTGGAACTTGGAAGGGAGGCAGAAGTACTTGGCAAACAAACTTGTAATAAGAGCACTTTGTTTGAAATGTTTATAATTTGTCCTTGAAAAATATGCTGAGAAGATGGGCACTAGACATACTGCTCGACTTTGAAGTTCAAGTTTGAAGGTAGGGATCCTGAATATCTCCCAAGGAACATTTGAGAAAAACAACCTGGTGCTCTGTAAAGTAAAGAATGTGCTTGAGGAGAGGGGGTAGGGAGAGTTTTAAGTCCCACTGTCATGTCATCTGCAGAGAAATGATCAAGGTCCAGAGAAAGGCAGCTTCATTGTAAGCAGCAACGTGTTCATATGAAGCCTTCCTAATTTGCTGACAGATCTTTAATAAGAAGCACACAGGTATACCAAATATCACTTCCAAACCATGTTGATACTTTCAGTTTAGCAACATACTCAAAAATTAGGCAAGTACATAAGCACAAAAGGAGTCTTCTGGCTGCCTTACATTTTCTTAAAATAAGACACATGAAGAAGGAGTTACTTTGCTCAGCTGAGATGTATGTGATATCTACTTATGATCCACAAAATGCTACTCCCAAGAAAAGAACAGCAACTAGAGCTCCTCCTGGAGACAATCCGATCAAGGAGGAAAAAAAAGACCTCAGGTGCTCAAAAAGTCAAGACTAACCTGAAGGTTTCTTCCCTGTGACATTCTCATTGCTCTGAGGACAGAGAAGAACTGCAGATGGAAATGTTGAACATGGATGGAGGGTAACCTGGACAATTTTCTTAAATCAGGCTCGGCAAATGTATTGACATTCAGAATTTGACTAAATAAAAAGGGGAAAAGGTATGGCACTTTTATGGTTTATATCTTCACAATCAAAAAAATTCAGTTCAGTTTAGATCTGAAGCTGGGAAGGGATGCTACCACATGAAGGGGAGCTGAGGGAGGGTCAAAACCCTCGTGAATTTTCCATCCAGTTCCTCTCCTCTCACCTCCATTTCTTTTCCCTCCCTACTTCCCTTTCCTGCCTTGCTCTCCTCTCATCCTAGAAGCCCTCTCTTTCCTGGAAGACTGTAACAATTAGTGTGAACCACTGAGGACAGCGAGGCAAGCAGCGTTTGCATGGAGCTTGTGTAGCAAACAGCCGTCTAGACAGCAGATACCTCCTCGGCAGGGAAGGTGGTTGGTTGCACTGGAGGAAGATCAGTCTTTGGGGATGCTGTGAAGTTCTGGAGGCTGGTGGAAGGCAGGCACCTGGCAGGAACAAGGCAATCTGGCTAAGGCTGTCTTGGTGGGCAAAGCGATGAGGGAGTCCGGGGGCTTCTGCTGGAAGGTCAGTGGCAGGACCTGGGTTAGGGCAAGGTGGAAAGCTGGATTGGGGCAGGTTAGCTGGACCTTGAAATAAAATTTCAGGGAGGAGAAACAGACTCTTGTACTCCAGGAATGGTCAGTGTGGTGGGAGGTTGGGGACCTAAAATCCCACAGAAAAGGTAAAGGGCTAAACTGAAGTGGCTTGAGAACCACTGCCTTAGAGCCTAAGTCAAAAGATAGGCAAAATGGAAAGAGCTAAGGAGAAGAATGCCTAGGGATTAATAGCTGCATAAAAAGCAAAATAATAATCTTACAAAATTTTGTCTGTGTTCAATTAAGCATGTGAATAGATTCATTGATACCTAGTGGGAATACACATGAGTAAAGATAAACACACAAGATAGAAACCTGAAATAGGAAATGGTGCATAAAACTGGGAATAATTAATATAGAATAGGAAGGGCTGAGGAAAAAAGAAGTGGAGAGAGAAAAGAGAAGGGCAAATATAAATTTTAAAAGAAGCAAATTAGATACAGAAAAAATTATACTTCATTGATTATTTTCTGTTAATGGTTAGAATATATGAAAACATATTGAATACCGACATTGCTTTTAAAGGCTCAACTTAGAATACATTGAAGAAAGCATATTCAGCTTCCTTGGATTAGTAAGCAGGCAAGATTTGCATTTAAAATAAAAGTCCAGATCGTGCACCCTCTCAGACAGGGTTAAACCAGACCAGAAAAAATGGCAGGGTCAGGGCCAAGGCAGCTGCCTGCATGCCTGTTATGTCGGTCATTGTTTGTTTTGTCTTTTTGGACTTGTAAGCTCTCCGGGCTAGGAACACTCCCCATGGGGCCCATCCAACCTCCACTGCCTTCAGTGGGCGCTGAGTAAGGCTTTGTTTGTCCAGTGTTTGGCTCGGAGGAGTCAGGGCCTGAGACTTGTAAGTTATAGATGTAATACGGGCAAAATATCACATATAGTCATTGAGATATGGCCGTGCTTGAAGGTATTTTCTTATATTGGGACTCTGCCCAGCCATCAAGTTGCACCCACATAGGGCAAGACGGAGATTTTGGGTCTTAGACACCATTGTGATCGGTGAACGCAGTGTGAAACACCAGGACAGATGAACAGGCAGTTTAAAAGCAGTCCTTAAAAGCGCGTGTGTTTGTTTTCACACTAGCTGCGGTGGCGCGAGCTCTGCTGGCACCACCGCCACGGGGGAAGGAGCAGCACTCGGAGGAGGAGGAGGGCTCCGGCGACTCCTTCGGCAGATGACTTGCCGTCCTGTCTCCATGTGCCAAGAGCAACGAGCACCACGAGGGCAGAGGAGACCTCAAAAGGTGCGAGAGAAACCCCGCCAACACCCGACGCCTGAACCTCGGCCTTGGCCAACGCTCCGTTCCCGCTTGACCGAAGGGGCGGTAAACCCACCTCAGCCACCGCACCCTCCCGACGGCTCTTCCCTTCGCTCCCACACCGGGGGACGGACCCACGCAGCCGCCTGCCGCCCCCCCCCGCACAGAAGGGAAGCGATCCGCGCCCTTGCGGCGCCTACAGCGAGCCCGCCCCGGCTGCGCGGTGCGCGGAGCGGTGCGCGGTGCGGCGCGGAGCGGCGCGGTGGAAGAGCGGCGCTTTGGTGCCACCGCGTGGCTCACGGCGGAGCACGGGCGGCGGGCGGACCCGTCCCCGTGTTAATTACTCCTTGCCGTATTTAACGCAGCGGAGCGAGGACGCGTTGTTTCCAGGATGGGGCTGTGCGAGACGCACAGGGAAAGATTCCAGGATTCAACAGCGCTTAGCAAGAAAATTCTCTGGTTTGGGGTTTTTTTGTTTTGTTTTGGTTTTTTTTTTTGTGTGTGTGTGTGTGTAACATTACATAAAACTTTGAAGAGCGAGGATTGCTAACACCAGAGGAGGAGATGTGCTGGCTGTCGGTAATCAGGTTTTAGCTTTGCTTCAGCTGTACTTGAAGCGCAGGTTGGGTCGTTGCATGGCCCGACAATAATGCGGCGCTGCCTGCACGCAGGTGACCCGCTACCAGCAGTCACGGTTCCGAGTGGAGGTTTGGGGCAGTCCACGATGCTTGGACTGAAGTCGTCTTCTGTGTCTGCTTTTCATTTTGCAAAATACATATTCTCTTTTTTTTGCAAGCTATGTATTCTCGGGGTGCATCTTTTAGAATCATTGGGTGCAATGTTTCTCTTAACATTGTGACAGAGGTCAGGAATTGCTTCTAAAATGTTACAAAACTAGAGAATGTGGAAGAAATCTCAGGGTAAATTTTGACTTCTGGAATTGGAGGAGTCTTGAGGTGAATCAGGTGTGCACCACCTCGTAAGTGTTTCATCTGGAAGCCCTGAGCCTAATTCAGACAGTGTGTTAAAGGTGATGTAATTTGGGCTGTTTCTCTCCACTCCATTTATTACAATAAACAATGTCTGAATAAAGTCCAACAGAGAAACTAGGAATAAGCACAATGCTTGCTGCAGGAAGAAGAGTGACCACTAATTTTATGATGCATCTGTACAAAGAGCAGCAAAAGCTTCTTACAGCGCAGTCCTTTACCTACTTGGCCCGGCTTTTCCCCTTCCTTGGTGGCAGTTAGTGTCTGAGGAGCAGTACCAACCTTCTCTTCACAGTTAGGGCATGCAGAAAATCCTCTGTGAGACTGGTTAAAGGACTACGGGGCCCCTGAATACTCTTTATTACAGACTCCATTCTTAGACCTTTAGAACTGAAATTTAAAGCCTGGGTTCCTACCGCTGAAAGTATATTTCAAGTGTTACTTGCTGTATGCAAATATTTAGAATGTTAAGAGTAACTCAAGGCTGCCTTTCCTAGATTTTTTTAAGGTCCCCCCCCCAAAAAAATCCTTTGCTTCTGAGCCATATTTTGTGACTATGATCTAAATTTAAGAAAACAGACTGTAAGGCCAAATCCAAGAGTGCAAAGTAAAATTTACTGTGAGTTCAGTGACAGATTTTGTTTGTGCCCAGGAAATTCTGGTCCCATTGAAGGCAATGGCAGAAGTTCTAGTGTTTTCAAGAGTGTGAGGATTTCCTGCTATCCTTTGTTTATATAAAATAATATAGATAATAAAATAATGTCACCCAGAGAGAGTGACAAACATTACAGAGTTTCAGAGTTATTCCTGGAAATAAATTGACCAGAAATCCACAGGTGTTACATATGCTCCTGTGTATTATTTCAACATATGAATCAGTCCTGGGACTGAAGAAAAAGGCTCTATATGCCTGATCCTAAGGTTAAAGTTAATGTAAAGGAGTGTAAAGTACTATCTCAATCCATGTGTACATCTAGTTTATGAACAAAGCCACTTTTTCATAGCAATGGAAAAATGCATAAAAAGATTAATACTGAAAAAAAACCTTACATACAGCAAGCCAAGAGAGAAAGATAGCAATGCCATGTCTTGCCTCCAAGCGGAAGGCAAGGACCCATTGTATTCTGGAATTTGGTGATGACCCATCTTGCCTATCTGAACACCTCCACACTACTCAGAGTCAGTTGCTACTTTCAGTTATAGCTCCCTCATAGAGAAGGTATATTAGAAAAATCAATAGAGAAATCAATACATTTTACCCAAGTTATCAGATGTGCTCCAGATGCTTAAGTTGCTAAATAGCATTTGATTCAAATAAAATGTATCTCACATCCTTTGTATTAAAGTAAGAGTTGGCATATATTTCTCTTCCCTCCCTCTCCATTCCCAGTTGAGTAGCATTTGCACTCTGGCACCAATTTATGTGGAATTTCAATGTGGTTTTGAAATAAAATTGATTAGCATTTTCTCTCCTGAAAAACTGTCTTAGCACCATCCCAACAATTATGGGAAATTAGGTTGTATAAAAATACTTTTTAGTTTTATTTCCCAAATAAAGAAATAATGCAGCATAATGAAGGGTTGTGCAAGAGAGCTCTAGGAGTACTTTGAAAAAGCAATAGTCAGTGAAGTGGAAAAATGAGGGAACAAAGACTGGAGTTCACAGTAAACTGTTTCCATTGGGTTTCATCTCTAGATATTACATTGATATTTTATGTGCATACAAATTATATTCCATGGGAACACTACGGGTAAATTAACAGTACATTGCACATAGATTACACATGCAAATGACAAAAATGGGAGGTAAGTATGTAGAAAATGTATCCCTAATTCAGCATGTACTTAACTCATCAACAAACAGGAGCATCAGGAAAGCATTTTAGGACATACTACATTTTGCAGGAAGATGAGTAGCTTTTGGTAAAGGTGTTGGTAATGCTGTTCTCAAATTCTTTCACAACAGCATTAGCCTTTAATGTAAGACTGATAAGCACTTTTTTTGGCAAGCTAATTCTTACAGTAAATATATGAAAAAAGCCAAATCCAGGGGCTGCATGGTTTCATGGTGATAATGGGACACAGTGCCTCTCATCTAGAATCACACATTGGTACCCCGTTAGTGAACTTCCAGTGACATGGGAGTTTCAGTTATTTCCAAAGTTTAATAACCATGTCACTAAAGAAACCCACCACCGCAATTTGCAATGATGATAATCCTTGCTGACAGATCTAACCAAGTGACCAACATTTGAAGGAATGGGAACACTGATGCTATCAAAGTCTGGGGGAAAGGAGGAGGTTATCTACATGTGTAGTTCACCCATGCAGCATGAATTGCATCTGTTTAAACAGACTTGAATCCACGCAGTATAACTGCAGTGATGTGGCTAGCAGATTATTCTGGTGGTTTTACTCCACCGGAGTCATCAGAGATTTCATCTTACAATAAGTTAGCTAGTACTGATGATTTCTGAGGCTGGTATTCACTGTAAACTCTTGTCCTATCTTGACCAGCTGGTCTGTTTACCTGAACGATCTTTACTACTCCATCGTTATGGTGGCTAGAAGTTACATCTCGTTAAGTGCTGGCTCATATCAATATTGGTGCTTCCAGCAAGAGCTCTGTGAGCATCCTGAAGCTCCTCAATTTCTTTGTAAAAGTAGAGACAAGGAATTCATGGAGTTCAGAGGTAGTCGCTCAAACATTTTGGAGGAAGTTGCTAAGAAAATGGCAGCGCAAAGTCTTCACTGCAATGTCATACAGAGCTCTACTGAAACAAAGGGTATGAAGATGTTCTCAGAGAAAACTAAGGACTCGTCATGTTTAGGCAGTTAGTTAGACTGTTGTTGACACAGACTGCCAGCGTCAGCCAGTATCTTGTTTCAGACACGGTCAATGCACAAAAGGATTGTGTCTCCTGTCTCAGTCTCTTGTGTCAGTCTTGTGTCACTTGCCTCCATGAAGAAGACTGATATCAGGCACAACTTTGGATACCAGGATGCTATCGATTCACCCAGACCCAACCGGGACCTCAGAAAGATTGACCTACCACCCTCCCTTTAGACCCACTGCCAGCCGGCCTTCTGCCTCTGAAAATACCTCATTTTGAGATGAATATCACTGCTGAGAGGACTGAAGAGCATGATTGCACATGCTTTAATTAAAGGTCACAGGTCTGACAGGCTGTGACGTTATC
The DNA here is from genome assembly GCF_964188355.1 of Buteo buteo. NCBI lineage: Eukaryota > Metazoa > Chordata > Aves > Accipitriformes > Accipitridae > Buteo > Buteo buteo. Next base: position 7,874,907 of record NC_134198.1, on the reverse strand, counting down.
TAATATATAGCTTTTCCTTTAGAGCTGCAGATGACTGTTTTGTGAGCCAGTACTTTTTCTAAGCACTGTCCCCGGTTCCCTGACTCACACCGTTGACATGATGGACCCAAAGTAATGATGAAACTTTGTGAGTATGCAGTAGCTCAGCTCCTGCTTGTGCCAGGTCACTGCCACTCTTCTCTTTTCTCCTGTCCTTCTGACTAAACAACGTTTTTGAGAAGCAGCTGGACTCTGTGATAAGCCAGAGTGAGCAAGCTCGCTGATTCGGGAATGGACAGACTTTCTGCCAGAGCCTATCCCCCTTCACCCCATTTTCTGTCTTCTCCCTGCTAAGTGTCCCCATCCCATGCTGCAGGCTCAGTGCAGTGGCTCCATCTGTATAAAAGCTTGTTTGTCAGAAGCCCTGTTCTTGTTTCTCTCAATTCACCTTCCACTGGCCATACCGTACACCCATGTGATAACTGCAAAATATTAAAAAAGAAAAAACAATAGAAGCTCATGGAGCCTTCTGAATCCAAGTCCAAAGTGAAGAGAAATTCTCAAAGACAGCATTTCAAAGGACCTAGAAGAAAGACGAAAGAGGAAAGGCATTTCCCCCTCCCAGGGCCTCTTTGTGGGCAGGTAGCTGCCAGCAAAAGGGTGCACTGCAACCAGGACTGGAGTCCTGCCATGGCACAGGAAAATGCCACAAATGGCCAGAAAGATGCTAAGGCAGCTGATGAGATAAAATACAGGGAAACTTTACTGAAGAACACACACCTGCGTGCTGCTGTTGTCCTCTGCATCTCTTCACTTCAGCATCCCTGGCAAGTCACATCAACCTCGACCCTCACTGGCTCCCCATTCTACAAACTTGGGAGTATTTCTTTTGTTATCAGCCTTCAGCGCACATGCTGTCCTTAACTTCTCTTTCCCTCATGACATGCCTTCTTTTGACTACTCCAATCAATCAGCATCATTCAGTGCCATTTAAAGATTCTGCCAGATCTGAAATATCTCCAAGAGGCTGGGACAATAAACATCTGTGAGATGATCTGCACTGAACTAGGGCTAAAGCATTTTGAATCCTTCTTTTATTCAAAGTGATGGCTCTGGCACTTTTAGGAAAACGGAGACAGTTTGTTTCAAGTGTCAGATCTTGTATTTGCCAAAAAGGCGGGTACATTGAATGTGTCTTTGCCACACAGTTAAGAAAATATACAGTTCTATATAGCAGGTACAGGAAACACTTCATTTAGTCTGTGTCCTCTTGTGAGTCACAGAACATAAAAAATCATAAATGTATATTTGAAACTAATGTGTTCACTCACATAGCCATGGAGGCCCAGACTTTGTGTCATGACCAGCACGTACCCTTCAGTAAAAACCTGGACGCCATTATTTTGCACTGGGTTTACATATGTACTTTGCCTGGAAGACTCAATCCCTAATGTAGACAGGTCAGGTATTTTGTTAAGATGCTATAGAGAAGTTTGCCATCCTGCAGACAAAGGGGTAATTTTGCTTTTCAGAGTAGCTGCTGTGATAGTTTTCAGAAAAAAAAATTAACATGCTTTTAAAAACTAAAATTCTGTTTTCCAGTAGAATTAAAATTTTGTTTCTTCTTTTAGCATTTGCCCCTTTTAAGGTACTATTTAGAGCACAGCATAAATTCACAGCAACATCCACTGGCAATGTTAGGCTCTATTTCTTCTCCAGTCTTTCAAGTAAGAGTATTCTATTGAAGTACAGTTAGAAAAATTAGCCTTTCCAGTTGCTTTTCGCATGTATACATCAAACCGCCATTCTAGGAAACAATTCATTGGCCTGGCATGTTGGATCCTGGAAACTTATCTTTGCTTTTGTTTGCCAACAGATTACTTTGTTAATTCCAAAGGTTTAGCAAGCACCTTGGGTTTTTTCAGTGGAGTTTCATTCATCTATTCTTGTTGTATATGACTAGATGTCTTCTGGTCACTGAGAGATAGGACTTTGCTTTCATATTCATACATTTTGCCCTGGCTAATTGTTTGAAACGTTTGATACCCCAGATGTACAAACAGTCATTGGCCTCTGTGGAGTTTGTCAGGCTGCACATTGGCAATGGATTTAAAAAATGCATTTGGGCATGTTTTGAATCTGTAAAACAATGTATTCACTGTAGTACATTGGGCCTTTTCTTTACTGCCCTTCACAGTCATTCACACTGGCACAAAAATCAGAGCTGAATTCCATGAGTTAAGGATCAGGCTATTAAGGAAAAAAATAAATCATGATATATATTTGACAAATGGAATTCCAGTTTGTATTCTCAGAATTATCAAGACCTAAGTGTTGTTTTTTTTGGTTTTTTTTGGTTTAATTTTCTGTTGCTTAGGTTCTTTTCTTAACAAGCTACAGTGCTACTGGCAGTTTCAGACATTCACAAGTCAGATCCCCAGAAGACCAGACGGTTGTCTTGAATATGGTCCATTTTGACTATACTCTGAAACAATCAAAGAGGAAAGAATTGGAGCAAGGACAAGAGGGAGTGGGAATCTAGCTTTGTGAGTATGTTTATGAAACTCCTCTGAAAGCCAAAGGAAGATCTCTTCTCTGGCCCCTAACCTACTGTGTATTTGGAGTAAATAGTGAGTGCTGTGCTGCAGCAGGGACTGCATTTCAGACTTCCCTCCTTGCAGGAAGCTGCCCCTTGCCACTGGGCTGTAGGAACATACAATATCTAGTTAAGATCTTACTAACTGCGTGTTGCACAGCTTTGCAATGCAAAAGGGAACAGCTTCAGCAGGAAGGTCAGCATGCCCAGGAAATAACTCCTGACCTGTTGGGCGGTGCATCTTCCTCTAAACTGAGGTTCAAATCTTCTGGAGATACTAGGAATGCAGTTAAATACTTTGAAATTAGTATAAACCAAATTTTGATTTTTAATTTAAATAAATACACATTAAAAAATAACACTATTTTTTCAGCTTTAAGGTACAGCAGGTTTACCTAAGTCTCTATCCTTGTGATGCACAGTAGTCATCAAGCTGGCTGCTGAATTATTTCCTTATAAGATCATTTAACTTCAAAACTTCATATTATACAGGTCACATGTTCTGGTGATATTCAGAAGGGAATTGTCACTTTCAGACAACTAATATCAGTCATTCTTCTATCTATATTTGGATTGCAGGCTCAGGAAAGTGTGATGGCAGTTATTAACTGCTCTCAAGAAATCCACTTGCAAGATGGATTTATTTCTTGATTAATGATGGAGATTATTCAAGTATTAATTCCAGTTTTTTATATCACAAACTTGATATCATCCTTGTTCTCTCCACCCTTAAAATTACTATGATTACTCTAATTGTTAGAAAGCTATTATTTGATTCAGATTTGCAAAGTAATTATCAGCTAGTAGCACATCTGCCATTTCTTACTAAATTTTGGTATGTATTGTTGTATCTCAATTAACAAAAGATCTACTAACTGAAGCATTGCTGTATAAATTCTAGTAAGGCTTTCAAGCATGACATAAATTTTGTCCTGATTGATTCTGACTCCTACTGTGTGCTGTTTAATTTGTTGCTTTGCATTTCAGAATTGTTCTGTGAACCCAGCGCTTGATGTTTTATACAATGATTTCTTCGTCTGCAGCAATCAGATGTACATCTAAGAGGTTTTAACTGATGGGGCATCCTTTATGACATTATTTTTACTTCTGCTTTGCGAGTTGTATTCTCATTACCTTTTTTCTTTGATTGTGTCACAGGCTACAGGGATTAAACAGAACTACAGTTTTTAATCTCATCTTCGAGATAGTACTACTAACATAATGGGATAATTATCTCTACATGTCTAGCTTCTCTGTCATGAATATAAGGAGCAGCAAAGGCAGAAAACATGCCAGCTACTCATACTGGAGCATCATTGATTTGCTTTTTACACCAGCTGTACTTCTTATATAAAGTTGTTCAACTTGTTGCAAAGTTATAAACCGCTTAAGGATGGGATTTTGAGCATTCACAAATATGCACAGGTGCTTACATGCACACCCAGACACAGACACACACATACTGCAAATGTCTCAGAACATTTCTATATCAGGTAAACAATTTCAACAACTTGCTACTGAGCTGTTTAAAATGTGTCTTGTGCTGAAGATATACTAATAGTTCAGTTCATATTAACCATTGCTTTCTTAACACTATAAACCCTTCTGGATTATGAAGTTCAGCTTATGTATATTTTCTGTAAAAATACTTTTACGACCTTTTTTAGAAGCTATTATCAGACAAAATCCATTTCAAAGTGTCTGCAGGTTTTTCTCAAACTCCTTTTACTGTCTCCAGATTTAGAACAATTTCTGATTACAATGATTTTGCTTTACAACTTCTTATTTCAGTAATTTTACTTACTGGTTTTACACATAAGGATACCCATGAAAAGATTCTTAGAAAGTCAAAAGTTAGAAAGAAAATTAATTTGTGGAATCCATATGTAGATTGGGAAGAGTGGAATATATGCTGTTTCAATTGCATTTAATGGCTGCTTTACTTGATTATTTAGATATTTTTATTGTCCGTAGTATTTACATGTATTACTATCACATGAGGAACTCCAGCACATAATGGAATTACTAAATAATTCCATAAGTTCTTGAACAGACCGGATTGTGATCCACAACTTCAGAATTTTTATGGAAGAGTAGCAAAGAAGGATAATAAATTTTTCTCCTATAGTGGAGCTGTACATCCCAGGCTATAGAGATATTACTTTTTTTGAATTGTTACCTAGACTTTTTAAAATTTGTTGTGTTTTGAAACAGTACAGTATTCTAATTATATATTTTGATTTTAAATGCTTATTTTAAAAATTGAATTTCATATTCTGTTATTAATAATTCTGGTCTGAGCACTTATGACTAAGTCTAATCTATTTACAGTACAGAAATACATATATCTGTCAACATCAACACTAGAAGACTGGAGTATTTGGATTGCTTAGAGCAGAATGCAGTAACACTAATTTTTGCCTTTCAGACTTGCCATGGAATTGGCTCCTACAACAGCAAACTGCTTGAATTACATGTTAAATCAGTTTTAGGGTGAAGTTGCTATTTCTCATGCCCAAAATTCTGGTGTGTCCCTAGAGTAGCTATTTTGTAGCAGAACTATGCTCTCCTGGGCATAGAGAGCTGGGCTTTCCTACAGAAGGCCAGTGTGGGGAAGAGCACTGAGGGTCAGGAGTCTTCGATGTCTCAGTCCTGCACAACATTGAAGAGCTACAGCTTCTGTTACAAGTTAGGTGGCCCTCTATTCTCTTCCCTTTCTATTTGCAAAATTAAGTGTATACTAACTGATACACAGAGGTTTCCTTTTTTTATTTTATTTTTTATTCTGGCTTTATTGTGTCACATCTTTACTAAAGCTTTATTTTACACTCATTTGGACAGCATGGGAGCATGAAAACACTTTCCCAGAAGGCAGATTAATGTCTTTTTTCTTACTAATGAAAGTGAGAAAGCTGTTCTATTGCAACTCACTGCTTAAAAGGGCAAATGTGTCCTTCTCCAAACAAAACCAATACTGCCTAAAAGAAGCCTATTCTCAAGCTATTTTCCACTACAAGTTGAAATTTATCTGATGTTTTTTCCTGGTGCTGAGGATTCCCCTATTATTTTTCTACTCCTTCACTTGGAGAGAGGCAGCCATTTAAAAATCCAGCAGGCCTGGCAGTTTGTCTTATTTCTGCCTGCTCAGATGTTCATTCTCAGCTCTAGACATACCAGACCTTAGATGCACTAACAGGTGACAAAGGACACAGATAGGTAAGCTCTATGTGCTGAAAACACAGTACTAAAATGAATGTTAAAAAAAGTTAAATAAAAAACCAAAGTGTTGAAAGGTCCAAAGGGTTTTTGAATAGCAGACAGCTCTATCTGGGGATAAGAACTTCCCAGGAGCAAGTCCTTTAATTGAGACTTTGCTTGCTAAGCTATCAGGTTGAGTCAAGTCTACTACAGATTGTGCTGAGAAATCTGTCGGGTGCACAGGAAAAATACAGTATGGTCTTATGATAGAAATAAGCCCAAGTTTCCCTAACTTTATGCTCTGTTGCTTCCAAAGAGATTAGTTCTTGTTTCCATGGTTGTTGGTAGGATCACAATCAGGCCCTATATCATCTTTCTACATTGTTCTTACAGGAGTTGCTGAAGTCTTATTCCAGTGTGTTGACATAAGCTTTGTTCTATCTCTGACAAACTGGGAATATTGGGATCCAGGGTTCTGCTTTGACAGTATTGGCTGAGCCATACATAAGAAGGTAACAGAGTAGGGCCACAGGAAAACTTGGAGTGGGAAATTCAGATTAGAACTGGAAGGCAGCAAGGTGAAAGCAGACACAGGAGAAGAGAGTAAATGCTGGAGGAGGAAGAAAGGATGAAATAATTAACACAGCTGGCCAGGTCCTCAGTTGTACTGGGAACAGGTAAGACAGAGGAGCCATTCATGGACATTATATCCAATTTCCTACCTAAACATAGTGTAAACACAGACTAAAACAGCCTTAAACACCACAGGAGAGTCTGGCCTCCAGCTTCTTTCAGCCACATCCTCTATGCCAAAGTACCATTGAGGCAAGGTGGTATGTGGGCCCTACAGTGCCTTCCAGCCATTTGAGGTGGGCATTCCAGGGCATTTCTCAGGTGCTTGGATGCACCTGGTCTGTGTTGGCAAAAAAGTTCAAAACTTGGTTTATGGGACAAAAATTGTGTAGTTTGGCCCATGTCTGCATGATCCATTTGGCAAGACACTACATCTTACTAACACAGATGGAATTAAATTTGTAAGCAATTGTCACTATTTGGTGTATAATAGAGATAAGGAATGTTACAACTGTTGCATAGTTTGAACATACACAGGCCAGATAATACAAACCTAGGGAGGTCCTGGTTAAAATTACACTTCAAAGAAATTCAAAGGTTTAGGTACAGAAGGGCACATTTAAATCAATGAGCCACAGCTGTGTCCTGCAGTGATGTGTTGTGGTTTAGGCCCAGCTGGCAACAAAGCACCATGAGACCACTTGCTCACTTCTTCCCCCCCCCCCCCAGCCCCGGTGGCATGAGGAGGAAAAAACATAATGAAAAACTCATGGGTTGAGACAAGGTCAGGGAGGGTTCACTCACCAGTTATGGTCACAGGCAAAAAACCAGACTCAACCTGGGGAAAAAACAAAATCAATTTGTTACCTATCAAATCAGAGTAGGGTAATGAGAGATAAACCCATATCTTAAAACACCTTCCCCCCACCCCTCCATTCTTCCTGGGCTTAACTTTATTCCTGATTTTCTGTCCCTCCTCCTCCCAGCAGTGCAGGGGGAATGGTGGTTGGGGTCAGTTCCTCACCCGTTGTCCCTGCTGCTCCTTCCTCCTCAGGGGGAGGACTCCTCACTCCTCCCCTGCTCCAGCGTGGGGTCCCTCCCACGGGACACAGTCCTCCGTGACCTGCTCCAACGTGGGTCCTTCCCACAGGCTGCAGATCTTCCCGAACTTCCCTGGGACGGGTCCTTTCCACGGGGGCAGCAGTCTTTCAGTCACACACTGCTCCAGCGCGGGCCTTCCCATGGAGCCCCGGCCATCGTGGGGGGCCTCCGCTCCCCTCCACGGGCTGGGGGGGAACAGCCTTTCGCCTCACCACGGGCTGTGGGGGCATCCCCTCCTCGTCGTCCTTCCTCACTGACCTCGGTATCTGCAGAGGGCTTCCTCCCACATTCCAGTCCCCTCTCTGCTGCAGGTTTCCCCTCTTAAATCTGTTCCCCCCAGGTGTTACCGCCGTCACTGACGGGCTCGGCCTGGGCCAGCGGCGGGTCCCACTCGGAGCCGGGGAAGCTTCTGGCAGCTTCTCACAGGAGCCGGCCCTGTGGTCCCCTCCCCGCTACCAAAACCCCGACACACAAACCCAAAACATGACGCTATATTGCTCCTGTGTGATTGGGGCATTTGCATTTTCATAGTCGCATTTCTGATTACACCAACTCTCAAAAAGGCTTTGAGTGTTTCCTTTTTTTTCTTTTTTTTTTCCCTCATGGTGCCACTACAGGCCAAACCTGACATATCCTCACGCATCCATGTACGCAAGCCTCGCCGCACTGGCAGACGTATTTGTGCTCCGCTGCCTCCAAAGGGGAGACCTGTCTCCCGTGACCTGTTGTGGGGAGGACAAGAAATGGATAACTGTTGGGTGAGCAGAAATTAGCGTGCATAAGTTTGAGTGGCTATACGGCTTGGAGGCTTCTTTTTCTACAAGGCTTTTATCTGTGCCCCTGGATAGGAGTTATTTTCAATATGAAAGAAGACAAGTCTCAGAGTCAGCAGTTGTGCTGGGCAGCAAATGTATCAGAAATTAAACTGTATACTAAATTTCTGGGCTTTATAGGCTGAGACATTTTATTGAACTTTCAGAATAAATATTTGTATAAACTGGTGAAGGTCAACTGCAAAGGTAATGTTATTATCTGGCTTAAAATTATTACCTGTAAAGTGTTGTTAATAAAAGGTTCTCATGTTCAGGCCTAGTTCTCTTAGTGCTCATCATTAAGATACAGTTTATTGAAAGTGTTAGCAAATGTACGGTTCAAACATAATTTCATTATGCAGAAGTCATTTTCTTTAGTGCAAAAAGAAGAGGAAAGCAATTGGCAGTATTTATTTATGAGAGCATACGTGACCTCCATTCCAGCTATTTATGTCATACACTGGCATTTCATCTGTGTACTCCCAAAGTAGATCTGCCGTAAAAAGATGACCTCTGTCTTATTTATGGACAGAACAGAGGTGACAATGGTCAAAATGCTGAGATTCTGACCTCCTGACATTTTTATCAATCCCAGTAATGCATTTTAGCTGGAAAATGCTGAAGTTGTCAACAGGCAGGTTTTGAATATTTTGTTCCAGTCAGATTTTCTGTAATTCAGCATTTTTAACTGTTGTTTTTACGTCTAAGGGAGTCTCTTATACCACATGTACTGCCTCAGACATTCCTGTACAAGCATGTAATTAATCCATTTAATTTTCAAGAACTTTTTGTCTTCTCATTAAGTGGTAATTCCCTATATCAGAAATCTAATGTCCTCTCTAATTGTAGGATGATATTTCAAGATCAGAAAATTATGTATTTTTATAAGATAAGTGGATTTCAGGGTTTGGAATTCAGGTAAAATGCACAACTTGATTTGTTTCTTATTGCTTTAAAATTTTTACTTCAGGTTGTTTGCAAATTGGTACTTTGACATTTTCATCACAAAATGACATACTAACCCTACCCCTTCAGCTGTGATGAAAAACATTATTAAGATTGCAATGTCAAGCTTTCTGAAGCTAGGGGAAAAAAATGGCATCTTGTCTAAATAGTGCATTCCTGACTTGGCCCTTACCTCAGTTGAAGGCATTATAATATTGCCTGTAATTATATGAAAAAGTCTATTTTTCTCTTGCCATATTTAATATCCAAAATAGACCTGTTTCATAGATTAATTAGAATCATGTAATAAGGAAATGTTGTGGTTTGTTACAGAAGTTGGAAGGTGTTTAGCAAAGTCAGTTGGGGATTACAGGAAGAAAAAGGGTTGTCTATGTTACGGCAGTTGCAGTTTGCCTTGAAGAGATGGATTCCTCTCATCTGCTGCAGTATTTCTGGAGAAGTTATTGAAATCAAACTTTTCACAGATGGTCACTGGTTTCCTTGTTGCTTGGGATCATTGGAAATGTTCTGAACACTCAGAACTGAAAGCCAGGGCAATGGGAGGTGGGCTTTGAGCACGTAAAATGCTACACAATGATTTCACAAACGTGATGTCCAAAGTGAGCGTGTACATTTGACCTCAGTCTTGTTATGCCTATGTTTCAATGTGTTCCTCATCTCTCAGGTTATTTTGAAAGTAAATTATATTATGGCTTTGAAGGATAATAATAAAATTGTGATTGGATAATTTGGTCTTCAGAGCAGTGTTTAAACTGTGCACAGTAAGAAAGCCACAGATACTGAATGATAAGGACAAAATAAATAGTTGCTCATTACATGAAAAGAATCCTCCTCCACTGCAGCATGCAGGTGCTATACAAACAAACAAAAAGTTAAAACACATTTTAAAAACATAAGAAAGCATACTGACAGCTACATAATCAGACTGGAAATACCTAAGAAGGGAGTTCTCAGGCGATGGTATGCGTACTTCTAGTGGTATGAAAACTATTTCAGAGTGGTCTTCAAATAAAATCTGAGCATCTGAGCAGAAGAATGTCTCCTCCTGCATGTGACTTCCTCTTATCGTATTCCCACAGGAAACTGGGATGAAGATCTGGAAGTATGCATATGGTTTGGTACATGCCACATTTCTACTGTCACTACTCTGGTGAAATGCAATTCTTTTTCCAGAGCAAACTAAAATGGTTACTCCAGGCTTAAAGGATGTCCTGTCAAGTGATAGGTCACATTACCTCAAGCAAAGTGCCATGTTATACACTTACTGCCCTCCTCCAACTCTTATTTAGCAGGGAAGATGAAGTCAAATGGCATTGTGTCCTTCCAGGAATGTCTTCAGATGCACTTCACAAGCTGTTGTCAGGTAAACTGATGGAGCCAGTGAGAACAGGAATAACATGTTGTCTTGTGTAATTTTAAAGTAATTTGCTAAGAGCTAAAGAACTGTGAGTGTTAAATTCCATCCCAGGCATTCTTGTACATAAACTATAGCAGGCAGAGACTTTTCCCTTTTGCTGCTCCTTAAACCTGCCCTGCCTCTTCTTATCCCTAGGTTTCATTGTCATCTGATTACAATTGCCTGGCATTTGCAGTTTGTATTCCTCAGGCTTCTTATAGCTCCTTGCTCAGCATGTCAGGACTCCTTGTCACAACCCCAGTTATCTCCATCGTTTCCTCAGCCCGGTCTCCCCATCCATCCAGCCCCTCAACCCCACCTTCCCCCCTTCTTTGTCCAGGTCTCAAGTTTTGTCCACATGCTAGGGCTTTTCATGACTGAGGCACAGCAGAGTCTTTAGGGCTTCGCTACTCAAATCTACATTTTCAGTGAGCAAGTGTTTCAAAGCAAGTTTTTCTGAAAGTTTATAACTTAGCAAAACCTGGGTGTTTTCACCATAAAGCTTGCTGCACTTTTCTGACTAAAAGTTCCTGTTGCAATGAGGTTGCTGGATAGATACATACATTTAACAAGTGTATCTGAGTACTTTATATCATCATATACTCTATAGCTATATAAGCAACCATGTACATACATATCACTATGTAAACTAGAAGTTTAGATATAAGCTTAAGCAATTTTGCGTAGGTGACGTTATCTGAAAAATGAAAATTTCTTAAAGAAATTATACCCAACTCATGGGTAAACTTGTAATTAGTCATGCTGTCATTAACTAATCATTTAAGTAGGTTAATTAATATGTGGCTGTGCATTTAAGAACCAGATTTGAACTCAAAAACATATTAAAGATAATATTGCAATCTTATTTCACTTGGAATATTTATTCATTTGAACATTTATTCAAACAGCAGCAAGTATCCACTTAACTGCTAAAGATACATAAACGTACAGTGATTTTTGGATCAATACAATGCATCAGAACTAATAGTGCCAAGTAAGTCCTAACCAACGTATAAAATTAAATAAGTAGAAGAATAAGTCACTTAGTATTTCAAACAATATGGGAGGTGACAAGTAGCATTTCAAAGACATTCATGACTGACAAAGGAAAAATGTTTTAATGCTTCCTACTTGATGTAATAGAAAAGTAACTATATGGGTGTACATGTTTAAATATATAGTTATAAATACACATACATGTGTATTAATTTGAATCTAATAGAGCAGTAGTATACAGTAATATGATTAATAGAGGACAATTTAAAAATAATTTTATTGGGCAGACAATGCTAATGAATTTACTCTTATACTAAGTAATCTGTGCATGGCCATTGGCTACTAGAATTATATAAAAACAATACTCATTGTTATCATTTCAAAGCTAATACATTTAGGTCATAATCATTGGTAATCACTGGCTTACATAAGTCAGCAAGCTCTTTTGCTGTCTATAAACATATACAAATATTCAAAACTGTGCAGTATATATATTAATACATTGTATCTCAACAGTCTCAAACACAGCTGCCTGTGAAGTTTCTGCACTTCAAGTACTTTCTAGTACTTACAGATGTGTCTGAATGCTTCACTTTGCTGCTGCTTTTGAGAAGAGAAGAAAAGGGGATTAGGGAACGCCTGTTGAATATTTAGGAAAATATTCTGCTGCATAACTGAAGTAGCAGGAGATCCATAAAACCAGTCCACAGAAATGCTCTGTGGTTTATCAGTCTGTAGTGGAGGTGAAAACTTCCCCGTGGTTAAATCACTGTTTACATTCCATTTTTCGTATTTATGCACAAGCTGCAGTCTGTCAGCATGCAGCATTTTCCACAGAGGATCCATAAAATAATGTGTATAGTAAAGCCAGTTTGGTGCTGGGTAGGAAGGATAGTGTCCCCATGGCATGAAATAATTCACAGCAAGGCAATGCTCTAGCTCCTTTTGATGCCCTCGCTTTCGTGACCTTCGATGTTGCCTGAAGTCCCCGTGAACAAAGTCATTTAAGTTTGATGGGTGGATACTCCAGTAGTTTCCTTTGCCATCCTCACATCTTCCCACCTTGATGAAACAATCATTTAGCGAAAGGTTGTGCCTTATGCTGTTCCTCCAGCCTCGACCTTTGTTTCTGTAGAAAGGAAAATGATCTTCAATATATTTGTAGATAGCGGCTAAATTCATTTTATTTGTAGGGGAAGAAAGAATTGCCTTTGCAATTAAGGCTATGTAAGATAGGGGTGGCTTTTCCAGAAATCTTGCTTCATCCACTCTCATAGAAAGACCCTTTTTGGTGTGTACGTGACAGCTGGGAATTCGGGGTGGAATCCTGTGAAGCAGATTTCCTTCTTCTCCTCCTGCTGTATGGTTGTCTGGACTTCCTTCATTGTTTTCGGAAAAGTCTTCACTCATTATAGCAGCATGAAGTCTAGCATTTAAGCATCCTGATATTTTACTGCAAGTAGTCAGTTGAATAATTGTTTTGCTGACTATAACCAGCAGGAGAAATGAAAGTTGGACTCTAAATGTGCTGCTTTCACGTACCTAGACTCCTATTTTATACTCTGTTAAGTCAACATCCTTAACAATGAACACAGAACTGCCTATGTTTACAAAAGTCAAGGTACAAGTCCTGGCTGAAGGAAAAAAAATACAAAATAATTATACTATGTTAAGTATGAAGATAAACAGACCATGACGTTAGCCTCTCACTTCATTACAATCTGAGAAAACACCCTTCAGTGTTCCCCATTGAAACATAATGATTAATGAAAAATTGATGGTGGCTAGATAGAGTTGTGAAAGGATTAGACCCTCCAGTGATATGCAGAACAAATTGAAACCACCATGTTGGTTCCTGTGTCCTACACTTTATCAAACATGTTATATTTAGTACAATAAACATTTGTTTTATGCACTAAAAGTACTCTGTGAAATGAAACTTGCTATCAAATTTTGTAGCTGCAGGGTATCTATTTTTGGTGATATTGAACTAAAGCACAAAAAACCCCACACAATTTGCTCCCCATTTTTATTTTTAACTCTCTGATCCCCATTGTGCAACTAGTTTTCATGCTGAGTATGTATGTAACTGGTCCTGCTGACCCAGGAAACCACTTGAGGGAGCAAGCACCACTCAGAGCAAGTGAGTGCTGTGCTCTGGGACCCTCAAAGTATGAACCGTCACCTGAACTTTGACATTGCCCTCAGCCTCCTGAGATCTGACACTGTTAAGGACAAGATACTCATCCCATGTGATTAGTCAAGGACAGTAATTAAAAGTTTAAATACGTTCTAAAGCAAAACAAAATGGTAGAAGCTTTGAAATAAGACATATTGTCTTCTTTTGGCTCACTTTTGAAGTTCAAAATATGTATTCCCAAATGAGATCCATGTTTCAAGGCATCAGCAACAGCCTCGAGGATTCAGTCTTATGAGGCTGAAGTTCATGTTGTCATTCAGGCCTGGTGGATTCTGAAAATAACCTTTAGTTGCTTCCTTCAGATGCTAATTCTGGCAAAAAGAGAAAGAGGGAGAGAGGGACTAGGGCACCCATTAAAGTGATCCCTTTCCCTCTGAGCTTGAAGTTCACATTCCAAGTGATCATCTTGACTGGACACTTGCAAGCCTTTTCTCAGGCTTTCAAATCCACCAGCCTACATTTCAGTTGGTAGCCACAATGTTTTTAGGTCAAGAAACAAGACTTATAATATAATGAGTAGGTTTTTAGTTATCCAGCATTTCTGTGTCAGAGCAGAATTGCCACCTACTTGCTTGCAAGATTTAATAGAGGACTTTTCCACTAACCATTGTGAATGGGATGTACTTGGTATTGTAACAGCCTTGGCTGTTCAAAAATTTTAGTGATGACGTGATGAGCTACTAATTGTTTTTCCTGGATCTGAAGTCTCAGCAATGACTTCTTTCGAAGGCATTCATTTGACCTGCTCTATCCCTACCAGAAACTCTCTGCCTGGCACATCCTAAAGTTGCCATAATCTTTCTGGTACTGGTGGCTTTTCATAATCTTCTGTTGACTAATTTACCCAGTTTGTTCTCCTCCTCTCTTATTTGCAGCTGAACAGTTGCCAGATCATAGCAGACATTGTTGAGATTAGTTCTGAAGTGTGTGATCCGGAGCTTTAGACTATTTATTACAAATCATCCCATTTCTATTGCTGCAACTGTAAGCAGGTCATGCCTAAAGGGGTTCCTACAATAATAACATCAAAAGTTTGATTTAAATTCAAAATACCAGATTCACTATAGATTATTAGGTTATTTCTACTGAGATTTGTGTTTTTATGGAACGCTGCAGTTGCAGATGAGAAAAAATGCTGCTCACTGTGACAAGGACTATATATTCCTTCCCCCATGTATCCAACAAAGAAATACAGAACCAACCACATGTTCTGCTATTTTAGTACCGACTTTGTAAATGGAGAGAATTTTAAAGAAGGACTAGGCACAGAGACTAGACCTCGAGTGCCTACAAATACCCAAATTAAATCAAGAATAAGCAAAACCATCTTATTAAGTTTTTCAATTTTAAGGGCAGAGTTTTAGAAACTGAGGTTATTAAAGGGAGACAGACTGAAGAGTTCAGAAATTTAAATGTAGTAAAGGCCCAAAAGTTCAAAGTATAAAACTTGAACTCAAATCCTAAGCAAGAAGAAAAAATGCGTAGGAAAGGGCTTCATACTTGAACAGAAGAACAGTCCTTTCAGTAAGTAAAGGAAGATTCTACAGGGAATGAAAGATAAAAGGGTGAGAAAAAGCTACATTTGGAAGGGCTGAAAGCCCTGATCTCCAAGATAAAGATTTTTTTTTTTTTTTTTCCCCAGATATGCCCTCAAGGAAAATATTCATCCAATACTTCTGGGCATCTTGCTTGTTCCTCCTTTCTCCACATTATTCCTGGAATTAACTTTTGTTTTCCTCTGAGTCCTATCTTTAAAGGTGAAAGAGTAAAGATCTCCCTCCCCAAATCAAGGTTCCTTCTAAAAAAATGTAAGGCAAATTCTCTGTTTTATCCTTATTCTTTGTAGGAATTTTCTTGTCACTGCCTGAAATGTCTGCAAGGCTTTCACATTAGAGGGAGAACTGCCTTTGCTGGCTCAATGTCCAGTTTTATCTGAAAAGAAGAATCAGAGGTAGGGAAAGCATAGTGTGTACCCTTACTGTACAGACTTTTTCCAACCTGGGGAAGCAGATTCTTCTTCAAATACCCACAGATACCTTATTAAAGCAGCATTTTATTTCTGCATTTTCTACTGTGCTACTAAAACACTGGATGGTTAGAAATCTAAGATTTCCCACAAAACACCACAATAAAGAAAGGGCTAGCTTTATCAGCCAGACAAGTTAAATTGTTTTTCATTTTGATTTGTCAATAAATGAAATGTTCTTGAAAAGATGAATGGGGGAACCAGAGTATTTGGAAATTCTGTTACAGTAATTTAATCTGTTGTGAATTTTCACTGTGCAAAGACTTTCTTTTCCTCTGTCAGTATTTGGCACTCAAAAAACACAAGTATTTGTCATCAATTTAGGTTAAAGAGAATTTTGTCAGTAACTTAGCTGTAGTTGTATGAATGTGGGCTATTCCCATACAATAATGCTAATGTTTCCTTTTTTATATATTTTCAGACTGCAATTTTTCCACTTGGCACCATGAAAACAGCACAAACTTTAAAGAGTGTGCTGGTTTCTACTCTGGGCTGCAGAGTAGACGAATTGCAGTCAGAGGAAAAAGTTTCGTAAAAAAATTCTGACAATGCATACAATCTGTAACTAAAAGCAGAAAACAATTCAGGGCAGCTTTTGTCCTCAGTCTTTATTACTGATATTTAACTTCAGTCACAGAATTTAGAGAGAATATCTTCCTTAAGTGAAATGCTGTGCTTTCTTCCTTAGCTCTACATACTTTAAGAATGAATTGCTGTTTCAAAATACCTCTTGCAATATGCTAGCAATGTTTTTTTCTAAAGGATATAACCTTTAAAATCTTTCTTCTACCTCTTGTTCAGCAATTTTGACCATTCAACAGTCAGCTAGAATAGTGTTCTCTGCAAGGAGAAAATGTTTTTATGCCTTAACCTAATAGATTTATTTAATATCAGTGAAGTTAGTAATACATCTCATATTCTCAGCTGAAGAAGTGCAGTTTTCTAGGGCACTAGGGAATACACTGTTAGGAAGCCAAGTGGAACCAGATTTTATACTGCTCATCTTTAGTCCATGCTTAAGACATAATTGTTTTTCAGTTGACACAGAAAGCTACATTCTCTCTCCTTCCAGTTAAGGCCAAGAAAGATCAGCTGGCCAGTGCTAATAATAGATATGCCAAAAACATAGGCAGGTGCAAGTATTTTTTAATTAAAGGTCTATTTGGCTATTGCTTTTGTTGCTCTGCTGTGTGTTTAATTAAGTCCCAAGTCCCTGCTAACTCTGTGATGTTCTTCCCTGTAATGTTTACTATGCTATTCAATAGAGAAGCTATCCCATATAGAGCTGTCTTATTTTCTACACAGTCTTCCTCAATTCTACCTGTTGTTTCCACTGTCGCTTAAACAGTGTGTAAGAACACCTGGAATCCATTTGTCTTGATTCAACATTTGAATTTGGTGTGTCCAAAAACAGTAAGGAAGATGAAGCTTCAGAAAAGAAACGATTAGAGAAGTTGTCCCATTAAAATGTTCTAAGATGACCTGTTACTGTTACAATCGGAAAGGAAATAGTGACTCTGATGTCTCATTTAAGTATTTCGGGGTACTGTTTTGCAAGATGCAGAGAACAAATGATATTACTTTTCATTGCAATATTTTCACAGTGTTAATGCAATTCTTATATGTATAACTATGCTTGCTTTGGTGTAATTCTATATACACTTTTGATAAACTACTTGCACTATCATGAAAAGTTTAACCCAGTACAAATTGTCCAGGCAAGTCCTAAATCAGGTGGAGAACAGACATATACCTCTACCCCTCTGCGCTGAGGAAGATGAAGCTTATGGATAGGAAATTGCTTTCCACAAGTGTGACCTTCCTCTGTTCTCAGCTGTGCTTGTTGGTCTCCACCCTTATAACCACTGGTATTTCTTTCTTGTGCAAAGGCAGAATCTTTTCCCTCTTTTATATTATTTATTTCTTATACAGCATTTTTCTGTTTCTTATTTTAACTGACCTCACTAATTACATACTGCTTCTCTCTAGATAATGGCGTGAGACTAAAGACTTTTTGTTACTCAGTGGTAGCACTTAGGCTAAACTGCTGAATAACCCTTTGGTTCCCAGCTCCCATGTTTCTTTAGATCCAGGACAGAAGAAAGGGAATTGAACTCAGTGAATGACAAGACAGTTACAGGTGCACGGAATAATCTGAGTCAATTAAAGTCACTGATACTACTTGGTTCAAAAAAATAAATATTTGAATACATCTTTGTTTTCAGAACATCCTGCAGCCCTTTTCATGGCATCTAGTGATTTGTTTGATGGCTTGGGCAGAATATATAACCTAGTACCTGCTGAAGCCAATGGAAAGGGTCTCCTTGACTGAACTGGTGCTGGACTGGGCCAAGACAAAGCACTGTTTCATTTCAGCAATCATTAAGAACACAAAAATTACAACATAAAAATAATCAGCAGATCAAACCCCTCTTTAACTAAACTTTAATCTGTTTGCATACAGTCTAGCAGCAATACTAGTTTCCATGGTTTTTCTTTTTCTGCTTTTCTCCTTCCATTTTCAACTAGAAATGAACCCATTCTCAAAGCACTCCTTGGTCTGATACACATCCCTCCTTCCCCCGCGTGCCATCGGTGGGCAGCCCTCCTCCTTCCTGCACCTCTAACCTCCGTCACCCACCAGAGTCCACCAGGGAAGTTACCTTCCCATTTACATTTGTTTATGCAGCCTTTTGTAAAGAAACGTACAGAATGAAAAAGGGGAAATGGCTTTTCACAAAAATAGGTGTAAGCATTAGGGTAACAGTGTCATAAATAAGTTCTCCTTCTTTGCATAATTTCTACAGTTATATTTTCTTAGATTATGTTGACAGAAGAAATTGAGTTGCCATTAGAGCAAGAAGCCTCATTTCCCAAACTTGACCTAGTTCACTCTACAAAGCCCAAACATGCATGCAGCAAATGAGCTCTGCAGCTATGTGCAGAGCAGTAAGAAGGAGCAGGCAGAACTGGTGCTTCTGGGATCCCACTGGGTGACAGGAACTCTGGACTCCTCTGTGGGGGGAGCTCTGGATATCTTACTCCTTTCTCAAACACTCATGAATATATGGCTGGATAGCACTACCACCTATCTTTAAACAAGAAATCTTGAATGCTTTTACTGTTGGCCCTTGTTGAAAAATATAGCATTGTACAGTACTGGTTCAAAATAGGTAATATCCCTGAGGTCTATGGGCCGTGGCAGGGGTTATGTAGTTTATGGTAGAAAGCTATTTTATAAATCTCTCCTTATATGCCATTGTCTCAGACTATGAAGGTACTAGGGAGGTAGGAATGTTTGTACAATAGCAGGTGGGATGGTTATTGAGAGGTGAATATGGAGAAGCATTGGTAAGACCTGGAGGTGCTCTCATGGTGTGGGAGGATGCCTCATCAGAAAAGAGGATTCATGGTAAGATGTGGTTTACCTTGTTGTCTGGTAATAGACATACCCAGTGTCGTGGTTTAACCCCAGTCAGCAACTAAATAAACACCACGCAGCAGCTCACTCGCTTCCCCCCACCCAGTGGGATGGGGGAGAGAATCGGGAAGAAATAAGTAAAACTCATGGGTTGAGATATGAACAGTTTAATAGGACAGAAAAGAAGAAAATAATAATGATAATATTAATACTAGAATTGGAATATACAAAACAAGTGATGCACAGTGCAATTGCTCACCACTTGCCGACTCATGCCCAGTTAGTTCCCAAGCAGCAATCTGCCCCCCTGGCCAGCTCCCCCCAGTTTATACACTGGACATGACATCACATGGTCTGGAATACCCCTCTGGCCAGTTTGGGTCAGCTGTCCTGGCTGTGTCCCCTCCCAACTCCTTGTGCCCCTCCAGCCTTCTTGCTGGCTGGGCATCAGAAGCTGAAAAATCCTTGACTTAGTATAAAAACTACTCGGCAACAACTGAAAACATCAGTGTGTTATCAACATTCTTTGCATACTAAATCCAAAACATAACACTATACCAGCTACTAGAAAGAAATTTACTCTATCCCAGCCAAAACGAGGACACCCAGGTCAGCTTTAAAGTTACCAGTGACACTGTAACAACAGGGGGAAGGATTCAAAGTGGCCTGCAAGACCTGAGCCATTTGAAAATGTGAATGAAGAATTAGGTTTCTAGCCTGCACCGAGATCTGTGATGATGCCACCGATGCTGTCAGTCTGTGACGTGTTTAATTCCAAGAAGTCTTGTTGTATGTCTTAGCTTGTACTACACCACTAGATTATAGTGTAGGCTTACCCTTTGAGACAGAGGGGAAATAGGAAAGGTTAAATTTTATGAAGGAAAAGGTGACATTTTGAGTTCATGATCTTTGTCCCATGAAGACTGCATCTTTCCATACGTGGAATGCCATAAGAGTAAAAGCCAAATGCTAGCTGATAAAGTTGATTGAGAAGCCATGGTTTCATTCCATATCATGGGAAGATGTCCTGCACAAAGGTTGAAAACCCTTTAAACAGTGCAGTGTGTTTCTTCCTCCTGTTTATAGCTGTGTGGCACAGGGTTTGCGTTTCATCATTGGCTGCACAAGTTAATTCTGTGAGTTGCTTTTCTCTCCGTTTGGCTGGATGATGCTAAATGCAGCCTAGCACTATATGATTTCATAATCTAATTAGTGGTAAATTCAGTCATATTTACAACGGTGCATTACAAGTTCATCTCCAGTGTACTCACTTCAATGTTTTATAGCATTCCTGGTTCATTTAAGTTGCAATGGCTAATCCTTACCTAGAAAAAGCTGGCATAGTTCTAGGATCTGGCCCACTGAGTTAGCATGGTATAAAGCCAGGGCAGAATGTGACATTGCACTTTTATATCTGAAAACATTGTAAAAAAACAGCCTTAAAAATATATGCAGGAATAGTTTACAATATAGAAACTATTCACCTGATGAAGTATACGTCCTAATCAGAGATTAATAGCTCCTCACTTGTGCAATGTGATGAATTTGTTGTCCAACATGAGTTCATCGTCTAAAAATAGCTCCATTTGTGCAGTTTAATGATGCAAAGACATTAGTTTTTAAATACTATTTTTCTTCTTAGCACGTAGAGCCACATAAAAATAGGGAATGCAATATTTGAAATGTATCGTTGAAATTATAACACCTAATACTCTCAGATGGAGAACAGACCAACATAGTTCACACACCATAGCATCTATTAATAGGCCTGACTCCCTTTTGCAATGTCAACTGTAACATTAATCCTTGTTTTAAATCACAGTGTCTCAAATATCAGCTGCTACTAGTTGTACAGTTCTCTTTCAGTTTATATCAGAGAGCCCAATGGAGTCTTTTGAAGGACCTAGTCGGGTTAGCAGGGCTAACTTATTAGAAGTCCCCACTGTAAATGATTTCTCTTCAGAGGACGAAGATGTTAAACCTGACATTAAACATCGTTTCTCTCCACTTCCCCGAAGGCGGAATTCTGTTTCTTCAGAGGAAGAGGAGGCAGATACCCCCACCACCATCTCAAGAAAAGTTTCATTTGCTGATGCATTTGGATTTGATCTCGTGTCTGTTAAAGAGTTCGATACCTGGGAAGTTCCAAATACAGGACAAAACAATGACATAGAAGATGAAGTTTTCCCTCAGGAGGAATATTTTTTCTCTCAACTGTTTACGTTACCTGCTTCACAAGAAGAACTTTTGCAAAAAGTGCGAGAGCAGAAAGTAGAGTTGGAGTCAGTTGTGTTCCTGCCTGGGATTACCTGTATGAACGGCATTATACGAGTCCTCAATGTATCCTTTGAAAAACTGGTCTATGTTCGAATGACACTGAATAACTGGCTCAGTTATTACGATATCCTCGCAGAGTTCATGCCTAATTCTTGTGGTAGTGAAACCGATCAGTTCTGCTTTAAGATTTCTTTGGTGCCTCCTTACCAGAGAGATGGAGCTAAGGTGGAGTTCTGTATACGCTACGAGACGTCGGTTGGTACCTTCTGGGCAAACAACGACGACAAAAATTACACACTAATTTGTCACAAGAAAGAAACTGTGCCCAAGGTGGATAATAAACCACACAAAGAGGTTACTGACAGACATCTTAAAGGCTGCTTAAAGACGACACAAAGCAGGTGAGGTTATACCTTAACTTTTGGTAATTTACAATATAGCTGGCTAATTCTAACTTTCTGAGTGTGCCTGCTGGAGCTAAGACTGCCCACGCTGTTTTCTTCTGTTGTTTTTTTTTTAATGGTAAATTAGACCAAGACTTGTTTTCAGTAAAGCTCTTGTATATACCAGCCAGTATTTTTCTACAGACAGATCGGTTGGGATCATAGTTTTAATATATGGCATGCGTGCCACTTATTTGAAAAGTAGCGTGAGGGTCTATAAGTTATGGGCTGTGTACCAATTTTGATCTCTGTAGGATATAAATCGAGCTGATATCAGTGAGAGCTTTGCTCCAGACTGAGGTAGTGTACAGCTAAAATACTTTACATCCACTTCCTTGGTAAGTCAACAAAAATTTAAAAGCAAAACAAATCCTGCATTTTCACATGATTTATTTCATGGTTTATTCTCTACATGCAATTATTAAAACAGAAATGGTACTGGTGGTTCAGGAAGCTGATAATTTGGGGAAGGATCCTACTGCAATTAGAATAGCTGGTACAAACTTTTTCGCAAGTGGTTGGGCTATTCTGCAAGTTGTATATTAGGATAATAATTTCTTTTTCCTGCCACTGGTTGATGTTTCTGTTTCACAAATGGTGAAATGAATAATGATTTATAAGGCAGAATTAGTAATATATTAAAGAAAAAACATATATAGAATTTATCTCATATATATTATTCTAATTAAATGTAGGCAAGTATTATGTTAATTATAGAGTAGGGTGGCAGTGGTTAACTTATAACTTAACCCCACATAAAGAGAAACACTCAGGAATAGTAGTTTTTGGCTTCCTACTCTGTTTTTAACTCCTTTCTGTAAGCAAAACAATGTTGCCCGTGAAAATCTAATTCTCAATTTTTTGCTCACCAAATCTGGTATAACTCAGTTGGAGTTCTGCAGAACTGAACCCATATTTTACCTGCAGCATCCTTTGCAATACTTAGATCCCAGAACTGAATTCAAGTTGAGTTTTTAGTTCCTATACTCTTTCCAAGCAAGGCAGTGCTGTTTGATTTCCTTGGGGCTCTTCCACTGGGCTGAACTGGTGGGCAAGGGGGAACATAACTGCAGCAGTGGTGGGAGCTTAAGGAGAAGGGAGGCAGCCAGGGCTTCTCCTGTGCAGAACCTCCCTTCCCAAAACCCAGACTCGCTGCGCTGAGAGCCTCTGCCAGCCCTAGCTGCGCGTCAGCCCTGTGAGGAGAGATGCGCAGTACGGCTTAGTGCCTGCATCAACACCATGGTGTAAGAGCAGCCCCGGGGCTAATCCGGGGCCCGAGTCATAGCCAGTCCACAACAGTCCACTGATCAGTGCCCCTCGGGCCAGCTCTGGGGCCACCACGATGATGCTTCCATGGAGGAACATCCCGGTACGTCACAGCAGAGGGAACGATGACTTTACCTGCAGTGTGCTCAGATCCTGACATATGTCCCTGGTTCTGTACGTCGTTTCTGTCCTTCAAGAAGTGCCAGATGACCCATTCTGGGTGAATAAGATAGCCTGAGAGAAGGTCCGTGATATCAAATACCACAGGCATATGCAGGCAGTGTGACTTCAGCTTGAGTTCAGGTAGCCCACATGGAACAGATGATGGACACGGAGAGCTGAGTCTTAATTTAGTGAGCCCTGGGCTTCCAGATGCTTTCAGGACTGACCTGCAAATTTAGATATGATTGGGCAGCTGAGGTTGAATGACTCCTAAGAGTTTAATTCTCTGGAGTGTCCTGTGACATGCCTAGTGCTAGCATAAGTAGCAGAAGCATTTCTTCTGGGGGATCCTCTTTTATACATATACGTTAAATATATTATGTGTAAGTCAGACAGAGAGGTATTTTAGAAAATGGGAAAGGAGATAACAAGTCTACTCCTTAACATAAAATTATCTTGTCTCTAATTAGAGTGTAAACTTGTCGCCCTCCATATCAGGCTGCAGAAGAATGTATATATGTGTGTGTTTGTGTGTAAACATATATATGTGTATATATATATATATACACACATGCACATATTTGTTCATATATACACATATACACATGTATATTTGTGATATTAAAACCAAAGTGGTCAGATTCTTGTTTACAATAAGATCTGTTACACATTTTTGGGAAAGAGTTAACTAACATGCACTTTCAAGACCCTCTTTAGTGGCAGAAGGATGTAAAGAGACCTTACAGTAAATGCAAAAATGATCTGAAAGTATTTTTGGAATACGGTTTCAGTGGTCACCAAGGCTTCTGAAAGACAGTTCTGGCAGATTGTAATCCAGGACCAATTTTATGCTACAGGGACTTCATTGACTTCACAGGAGTTATAGCTTTCACCAGTGTAAATGAGGTCAGCATCAGGGCCTTTTGTTTCAAAAGAACTAAGATGCCAACCTCCATTGCTCACTTGTTTTTCAAAGTGTCTTTGTACATGTTGCCCCTTTGAGTGAGGAGGAACACCCTGCAGACATCTGCAAAAGTACCTCATTATTCTCCTTCAGACCCTCATTAAAACTCCTTTGCTTTGATGTCTAGAAAAAAGCGCAAGAAAAACAAACCCCCCAAAATTGGCAAAGTGAGGCTGCTGATGTGCTATGACTACTTCATATCATGTTGAACAGTGCTGCCTGTTTCCCGGCTCTCCTCCACCAGCCCGTCTCTCTCACCTCTTGTTTTATTTTCAGATGATAAACTTTGCAGCATTTATATATGCTGTGCTGGATGTTTATAAAACATTTAGCGAAGTGGGGGTCCTGGACCATAACTAGCTTGTCGTAGGAGCTGCAGCAGTGCAAACAGATATACACAGAAGTAATAACAATTTTACCTATGGTTCACACAATAAATACGCAGGTAAGGAATATTGCTTTCTATGCCCACAAGCTGGATATCTTAAAGAATTCTTTATAGCAATCTGCATAGAAGGATATTTTAACAGGACACTTATTTAGGCCCCAATTTCAAATTTAGAAACCTGTTATAACTTTTTTTTTAAAAAATCTTGGCTCAGAGATATTTATACTTTCTCCTAAACTGTGCAATTTACCTCTTCAGTTAAAAAACAGGACTGTTAAAGAATTATGTTTTTTAAGCAGAGAGTCTGATCCACTCTAGGGCATACTTGTGTGGCTCATTAAATGTCATTAGTGAGGATTAGTTGCGTTAGTTAAGTGAAAGGAATAATATGCACTTTCAGAGGAAGTTACGGAGGAAACACAATATGACTGTATTATGTTACCCTTAAGAATATGAGCCAAGACAAAGTTGTGTGAATGAGGGCAATGGGGTAGCTTCTGACACCATTATTAAGAAATAAAATAAAAATGGAGTTAACACTCAAAAGTTGCACCTGAAAAAAATGATAGTGAAAAGCAAAACTGCATGGAATCATTAATGCTGAAAAGTGTCTAGATTTGAATATTCAGAACCATATTGACTTAAAATCCTGCCTGTTCATTCCATGTTTCATTTGCTTCTGCTTCTATGTCTAGGCACGCACAAATAGTCTTCTCTTAAAGTTTCATATAGTACTTGCTTCTAACTATATTTTTCCAAGCTAAAATTCTTTCCAACATAAATTTTAACTATTCTTTTGTTTTTTAAAAATCTCGAAAGGATTCATAAGCACAAAATATAGTTTGAAAAAATAGTATTTGCATTAATTTATGTTTTAGTCTATCTGAAAGTGTGCATTTAACTTGTACATACTCATGAGTATACTTCGGGGAAAAAAAATGACTCCTAAAATTTTAAGGTTGTCACTAGAAAAAACAGCTTCTGTGAGTAAACAGCCCTGATTTCTATCATATATACACATATATCTAAACATTCAGAAAAATGTAAATTAATTGTATCAGTTCCACTCTTTTTTTGTTTGACTCTCGTGCTTTTGGGACATGGATAATGATTCTGAACACAAATTTCTCCTGGTCCCCAGGTTTGGACCACATTATTTTGTTGTGGATCCCAGGCTCCTGCATCAGTCTGATCAGACAAGGACTGGTTGCATGTTGCATGAGGCAAACTCCTGTAGATCATGTTGCACGGTGCAGTGATAATGACCTGCAAACCATTTCCCCTGTCACTGGTGAGGCTGCACCCCATTTCTGTGCTTGGTCCTGGTTTGCCATCTGTCAAGAGAGCAGCAGGAGCAAGAGCACAAGGAAAATGGCCAATAAGCATGAGAATTGTTTTACAAAAGGGTAAAACGTGTATTTGGACTCCTGTCTTCTGATAAGAAAGGGGAAGGCTAGTATTTTTATCATAACTTAGAGTTATCCCCCTCTCAACTCTCTGAGCCCACAAGTGTATCACTGAACTGATGTTGGTCCTGGGCTTTTTTTGTAATTGCCAGACTCTACCTTTCTTTGAATGGTAGTGTATCGATTCACTTCTCTCTGTAATGCCACTTTAAAAAAACCCACAAAATAGGGTGATGCCTCGTACAATAGCTGATCTAGGTACAGTATGCGATGAGAACAAAGAGATTAAAAACCCCAGGTCTGTGGGCCAGCAATGCCAACTTCGGCAGCGTAAATACTGAATGGTCTTAAAGCAATTGCTAGTGAGAAAATTTCTTCTGTGCATAAGTAATCTCCTGTCTTCAGCGGCTGTCTCATCCCCTTTCTGATGGAAGGCAAAGGAAGTCAGTTGCTGAAGATCCAGCCTGGCAGGACTGCAGTGTGCTCACTCCATCCTCCCCAGGCAAACGGCAGCCCAGTGACCAGATTGCCCCAAGAAATGCAGTTCTGCATCAGCTCCTCTCGGCCTTTCCCACAAACCCATGATGTGATTAAAAAAATTCAAAGGCTTTTGCGGAAGGCGTTTGGAAATAGCTTCGCGTGTACTTTGCTATGAGGAACAACTGTATTATTCCCAGCTGGTGCATTTAAAATATGGCATTTAAATTACGTTCCCTTTTAATCCTTGTTCTTTTGATTATTGTACATCATCATCGGAAAGGGAAAAGGAGAGCAGAAAAGGTGTGAAAACACACGTCTTCTTTGTGTACTGCTATTTAATCTCAAGGTTGTTTCTGGCATCTCAAGTCACAAGTTACACCTTGATCAGCATACAGATATGGGATTTGACTAAAGTTTATTACTATTATTAGGAAGTGACTGCAGTCACTGTTTTTACCAGGAGAGCAGCTGTTAGAGAAGCTATCCATTCACAGGGAGCCAGCTAAAAGCAGCACTCCTCTGCTGTTCAATCTGACCTAGTATTCCCAGCTCTTCTCTTGCCTCCTGGTCATTGCCAAGTCTTTGCCAGTTGTAGAAGTAGGTAGCACTGGCACCAAAATAAGACTTCTCCAGGTACTTGAAGACCGTGATTATCGGGGACACAGGATAATTATTTAAGGTGATCTAAAATATATTATTCAGACAAGTGGGGTAAAAGCAAGCTGTGGAACTGAGGATGAGTATTAGGAATGCTTCTTAATTGTGACTCTAGAGTTCTCTTTTAAGGAAATTGCTGCAGCCTTACTCTCCAAAGTCATTTAAAATAAGCTAAGATAAACCACTTGAAAAATATTCTATGGGGAACAATCCTACTTGGCCAGGAACTATACTCAGTGGTCTTTTTTCTTTCTGTCTAATCATAGTATTTCAAAATCCGGGCATACTTACTATTTGAACTATGAAATATATTAAAGACCCTAAAGATAGATATCTAAGTTAATGGCATAAGGCTTTGAATGATATCACAGAAATGCTGAAGAAACAGGTGGAAGTTATGGATGAGAATGGCATGCACAGAGCAAATAGGCACCTGCTAACCATACTTGTGGTCTCCTAATTGGAGAGTACCTGCAGACTGAAAAACTGTCTCATTTTTGCTTTTGGTGATTGTGAACTGTGCTTCTTATGTGCCATCCATTTATTGCACTGGAAATATTAAAAGAAGCTTCTAAACTTTTAAGTGACAACTTATGAAAATAACACGTTACTTTACTGGCAATCTTAGCATAGTATTTACTCTGGATCTTACTAGTATCAGTGGTTTCTCGTTCACTTCCATGATCTACCTTAGAAACTGCTCTCACCAATGTTACAGAACAGAAATTTGTGCTCTAATGTATGGGAAATACTGGTTGCTATAAAGCTTTTTCTCTTGTTTGCAAAAAACTATATAAAACTGATGCTCTGTAATCTGAGTATCGTTTCTCAACCATATGATAAGTAAGTACAGGTAATTATATATGCATTGCTTGGCTTTACAGTTGTAAGATTTTTTTGCAGTTGCTACAATTTTATCAGCTTATTTAAATATGCCAGTGCTGTAACACTATTACAACTGACTCTTAGAGCTCTTTAATGCAGCAACTGGCTTGATCCTGCAATAGGCACAATAAATAATTTAATGAACATCAGGAGTCTCACTGAACTTTGTAGAACTCTGCATGTGTAAAACTATCCTTGAGTGTTAATATTTACAGGACCAGAGCTTATTTCTATGCTTTTTCAGATCACTGATTAAGGACCTTTGGACAAATAGAAATATATTGCTAAATGAACTCCTGTATTCCATTGTTCAATGACTCTTTTGTTTAGGGACATATCTGTTTTGCAAGCTGAACCAGGCTAGAAATGACCATTTCAATACTCTGTCTCCTGTCCACTGTTCAGGTATTGCAGTTCATAAATGTTCAGTTGGAAAAAATTTTTTCCATTACATTCACCTTGACTTGGCTAAATGTTATTCTTGAAAAGATGTTTAAAGTCACTGAAACATTAACTGAGAGCACTGGAGTCATATTTAATCAATGCATTCACTACCAGTGTCATTTGAGCTGTTTATTCTGATTATGAACTTTAAGCCATGATCCAGCCACAGCACTGCAGCTCTGAACTTGAAGCAATTGGTTCAGCTACAGTGGAAGTCCAGAGGACCAATCACCCATCATATTTTTAAGATAAAATGTGGATTCTCTTCTCAGTTATGAAACATAGGAAAATTGTCCGAATAAATACTTTGCAAGTTAAATGCAGTCCCTGCTTTAGGGCAAAGGAAGAGATAAGACCTTTTAAGCACCATGGGAGCATTTTAGAAGTGGCTATTTGATCCCTAGGCCTTCAGTGACACACAAGAAAATATTGGTTCATATGCCAAAGCATAATGGGGGGCTTGGTTTTCTGACTGTCTCTCTGCTCTCCTCCTGATCTGTGGAACCAGCTGATACTCTGACACTAAACCCAAAGATTTATTACTGCTGGTTACTAATAGCAGTCCTAAAGAGCACTGAAGAGCACTGAGCTACACAATTGAATGTGAACTAGGTAAAGCTGGCAGATTCTTCTTACCTTGCACTTAAGTGCACCAAGTAGACTTGCATTTACATTTTGCTTTGATGCATAATTATTGTCCCTGCAATAATGTTTATGGCTGCTGGATGATAAGCATAAGATGTTCAAGCCTGGATCACTTCATGTTATGGTAGGAGGTTGGGGAGTTTGTCAGTCTTTCTCTTTCCCCAGCTACCCTAGTAAATCTGCACCAGTGTCTCCTAGGTTATACTCCAGGTCTTCTTTATAGAAATATTGATACCTACCACACAGCTGCCTTCTTGCTGTGTGGTAGTAAGACAGCATGTGAAAAAAACCCTGGTTATAAAAGTCTCTTCTTGTCATGATAATACCTGGGAATTTTATCCTGTTGAGATACCTATTGAATTTACAATTGCTTTCCAAGGTTTAGATCATAGTTGTCCTCTCTCAAGAACGACTGCCTAAGGCTTTTTGTGGTCACCCATTCTGTTCTCCTCCCCAGGGGTGGTATCTGTGTCTTAGTCTCACCTGACTGCCATCTATCTATCTACAGTCCCTCTTAGGCATCTGTCACCTTCTTGCATACGTGCCTCAGCATACTGCAGTCAGCCGCTAGGAAATGACTCTCCTCTGACATGCCAGAAGGGGACTGCTCCTTCTCTTTTTTTTGACGTGAGATCCAGGGAAAGACCAGATGCCACATAGGCTAAGGTTTTTTTCCTCTCAGATGTATCCAAAATGGACACAACTTGAGAGAAGTGCAAGACCTGTTGATGGTACTTGCTTTTCTTTCCTTCCATCTTTTAAAACAGTAAGAGAAAGAAGCAAGAGAAGAACTGCGGGGCTCTACCCCCAACTCCTTTCTACAACACCATTTTGGTATTTGGTCATGCCCCTTCCAGACCAAACAGCAACCTAAGAAGCATATCCTCTGACCTTAGGCCAAGCCTAGCCCTCAGGAAACTTGGCTCCTGACTCACCTTTTCTTCTTTTCCAACAGCTTTGCCCTGGAGATTGGCACCCCAGTAGTAAGGTCCTGCACTACTAATTCACAATGGAGCTGTCAATAGAACTTCTAACCCTATTCAAGGGAATCTTTCCTAAGAAATTCTCTGTTTCTGAAGTAGTTAGCCCATTCTGTTGGAGGACTTATGCAATTTTCTGACCAATATGCATATAAAACAGCTGTGTAACAAGACTTCTGAACTGGTTTCTCTTCAACATTGTTAGGTAGATATCATAATGAGGTACAACAATCATGACAGAGCTATAAAAGGATCTGAAAAAAGTTTCAATCTTCCTGTTCATAGTTGCTGTAGCTTAATTTGAGGTCTAGCTGACTTATTATGCATGGGGTTTTCTGCAGTCTTCATAACTATAGTCATGAGATTTGGGGATAGGCAGGGCAATATTAAAGGTTTGAGCCTGGCACCAAATTGATGTTGGGCTCCTGGTTTACACTGTGTGGCACTAAAATCTTCAGATGGACAGATATACATCTATATTTTTTTAAAAAAATTGTACGAATGCTTTGCCATTAAAACTCAAGGTCTTTTTTAATGAGCTAGAAAATAAAGACTAATTTCTTGGGACTCTGTTTGCTTTGAGGCTATGATTATTCTCATCCCAAACCAGGCCAATGCATTTTGTTCTGTGCCACCTATGTCCCTGCTTCAATCATAAACTAAGACTGAAAAATGAAAATATTAGTAATTGGAAAATATAATCCCCTGGATAGCACCAATCCAATAATCTTAATAAAAATAGGTTTATTACAAACATTGCCTGAACCCTACTGGGAATTATCTTTTCAGAAAAAACACTCAAATTCCCTTACAGCTGCTCTCTTGATCAATTGTCCCCCTCGATACTATTAATCATCATTCTATATGCTGCTTATTCTGAGCATCTTTTTCCACTTTGCTTTCCAAACTTCCATTTCAATTTCTCCTTGTTTAGAAGCTACTGACAGTCCTTTATTCTCCTTTTGCAGGCCCACCTATTCTCCTCTTCTGGTGTCAGCCCCTTTTCTTAGATGAGATGACCAAAACTAAGGGATATTTCCTCAAGGTGGGGAAATACCACAGATTAATATTGTCTTCCTCAGATTTCAACCATTTAAGTAGAGGTTCATTTTGGCTCTATTTTTATGCAAAATGCTTATGAAGTTTGCTAGTTTGACTCTCCTGATAATGCAGCCTTCTGTTCACAGCGCAGTTTCAAAATGGTAGCTGCGGCGTAAGCCTCCATTGCCATGCCAGTGTGCAAATATCCTCACCTACCACTCTAATGATGAGCGGGTCACTCCGTCTCCCTGCCTCTATCCTCCATGTCCTGACTATCAACAAGGGAGCTAATTAGTGTCAGTCCTGTTTGTTTGGTGACACCTATTTAGTAAGAACTAGATTGAGCCTTCTCTAACACCGCTGGTAGTTGAAGGTCATATAAGAAAATCAATCTTGCCTAGATTTGTAAAAAGGGCTCTGATTTTACGTACAGCTTTGTTCTAATAGGATCACTTGTAATGGCATAATATTTTAAAATATTATTCAGTAATTTCCACTTAATGATCACACAGCTATTCATTTATGGCTGTTGATTTTCTTTGCAGTTTTTGCTTTAATTTCTGAATCTTTTCCTGTGTGGTCTCAATCAGTTTGGAATCTAGCAATGTAATTTAAATTATTGTTTTCTGCATTGTTTAAATTAAATTATTTTTCTGTTGTGCTTCTATTTTTTTAATACCTCCTAAAAAAATTAAACATATAAACCAAAGGCAATGATACTGACACACACAACATGTAATAGCAACATCCTGGTTCAGGCACACAAAACACGACATCTCCACAAGGAGGGATCATTTGAAGCCGAAATGCTCTGAGGTAGGAATTGGCCATATTTTCAGGCAAAGCCATCTGGCAAGCAGAAATTCAGGTGTGTGCGTCAGGAGCCCAGAACTGAGGAGCGGTGCTTGCTGAGCTTCAGTCCCCTCTGCTTTGCTGTCCGCACCGGCAGCAGTGCTCCACGCCGCGCTCTGGTTTCTGCTGTACCTAAGGTTCGGTTCCCAGGGCTCTGCCTGGAGTTTTGGTAGGAGGCAGTTATTTCTGCCTGAGGACACAGCCGGCTGCCCAGGCCCACAGTCCAGCCACCTCCCATGCTCTGCTCCCCAACACCTCCCCAAACTTCAGCCCGGCGCCATCAGTTTCCAACACAGCTGTGATGCCCCTACCTAGCACTAAGATCAGCTTCTCTTAACGGTATGTAAAAGCCTGAAAACTACTTAGAGCATTTCCCTGAAAGGTGGTACAGCTCAGTACTTAGTTTCTTTGCAACTTTCTTTCAGAGCCACTTTACTGCTTCCCCCCGCTGCCCACTAATGGATTTGGTACTTCAGAGCTCACACGTGCTGCAGCGTTGACACCAGCTGCCTTTGGTGGTTGCCGTCTTTGATCTGCTGCTCACTTTGTCCTCTCCTCCAAATCCTGGGCAGACTCTCCCCAGTTCTGATTTTACATGCCTGGCACCTCTGCCTTCTTGGCCAGTCATAATTCTGTGCCCAGTTGTTTAGTGCTCTCCCTAGGGTCTAATATTTGACTTTTATTTCATTGGGTTTTATCCCTATGTCCTATCTTAAAAGAGCAGAGGACTGTTTAATTTTCTCATGCAGTAATGTCACTTTTCTTGTATTTTCTTCGTATCTACCATAGTCTATTGCGACATGTCTTCCTGTAGGGTGCACGTCTTTTTTTATGCACCCTAATCTTCATATGCTGCAAATCTTGTTTGAACGATTGAAATCTTTAGCAATCATAAAAAACCTTATTCTGTATTTAGATGATTTCTAAGAAAAAAATGTATTCCTTTAATTTCTAGCAAATTCTTATCAATACCTTTATATACAAATTGTTATAAAGATAAGCTATTCTTATCTAATGGTTTCTAGGAGTTTAAGACTGTCTCAGCAGGAGTTGCTGAGGGATGAAACTTCTAATGATGATTTAAAGCAGTGAAGTGTGTAGGCTGAAACTGAAATAATTATTGCTGTAACCCTCTAAGCACTCTAAGTTCCTCAAGAGAAAATACTTTGTTCAGAACAGACCCTGAACAACAAAATGCTAAAAAAGTAAAATAATAAAAAAACCCACCCCTTGGAGCAGGATGATAATTTAGAACTAGAATCAGTATAATGTGAGGATGTTCTCAACAACTGCTCACAAATGCATCAGACATCGCAATTAAAAAGGAATAATAATTATGGCCCCATTCTAAAGTATGTAATATTCTATTCCATTCAATAAGCCATGAACACTTTAAAACCATCAGTGTAATCCACAAACCTATATTTACAACATTAAACTGGATGTTCTGCCTTTTCAATAACTGTCATCTCATCTCTATTATTTTCACCTCAGACTCTAATTGTTTCTTTTATAGGAGCTAACCTACCAGTGTCCTTGGCAGTACAGTTTATGGCTCATGCATTTACAGTAATTGTTTGGGCAATTTGCCACACGGTATAACAATCTTCACATCACAATCAGTTTTTATAATAAACAGCATTAGTTGTGAAAAATACAAGTGATGCATGATTCTTATGGTAGATAAAGGGCACTGAAGATGCCCTTTAGAAAAAGAAAGGAAAATGCTCAAGCCTTGAACTGCTTGAGAAAAATACTGATGTCACAATAGAGCTAATTAATTTGATGGTACAAACAAGAAGGGGAAAGGGCCTTGCATTCATTAGTGTCAATTCCAAATGAGAGCATACCGTTCATAAAAATAATATTCTGCCTTCGTTTAGACAAAATGTGCAGGTAAACAAATCAGAAATAAGCACCAATTCCTGCAATGACGACTTCACTCCTTTCACTTTATCAAGGCTCTCGCTCTTCTCTAGCTGCAGGGAGCTCAAAGCCTGGGTAGGTACAGCTTGCGGGTAGACCTCTGGACGAGGCCAGATCCTGCTGCCCACCAGCAGGATTTGGCCCTGGAGCCTCTGTGCGGGGTACCCGTCTGCTCCTGGGAAGCTGAGCACACACTCAACGCTTCTCTCCACAGCATGTAGGTGGTCGCACATAAAGATGTTCCACCGCATGCGGCTCTGCTGCAGACGTTTTGTAGCCTCTCCTTTTTCAAGAGCCCAGAAATAAGAGGTCAAGCGGTGCTTGAGGAGGCCCAGTCTCCCACCTTAGAAGTTCTCCAGAGGAGAAATAAGGTATATGGCCTCTTATGCTGGTGCACAGGCAGGTGATCCTCAACCGCCTTGTCATCTCCGTGGCACCCTACAGACCCTGGCCTGTGCTGGGGCACAGTCAGGCGAGGTCCCAGGAACCACAGAGGTGGCTTCAAGGCAAGGTTGTACCTCCCCTTCTTGAGCTGGCCTGTGAACTCTCTGGCAGAGCCAGGGCTTGAGACTAATATTTATAGGGTGCTGGAGCCACATGTGATAAGAAATCGTGGAGTGGTTTTATTATAGGACTACAACTTCAACAGCTGATAGTATGGGCATCAGTCTAAATCAGTAGGAGACTTGTCGCTATAATGAATTTTGGACTGAGCCTTATAGAGGCAAGGAATGAGTTTATCTTTACTCATTAAATATTTAGTTCATATATTCAGTGAGAGAGATGATAGAACGGAATTAACTACGGAGATCCCATTGCAAGAGAAGTCAAAGTCTGCACATTGGAGATCCACACACTGGGATCCTTGGCAGCTTCCGAACCCCTTCTGTGAGTTGTCATACAAAGACAGAGAGGCCAGGATGTGATTTGGTTCTAGATCCCGGAGGGTGGGTGGGATGTATCTTCAGTAGTAGTCTCACCATAATGAGACCAGAATCAAGCTTATATTTTAAACTTTTTTTTATAGTACCAGCTTTTTTTCCCTTCTTATATTTTCTTCTCTCCATTAATTAGTTTTGCTAATATTTTCTCCCTGTCCCACTGGTATTTTAACACCAGTATAAATAGAGCAATATTTTAAATGTAATTTTCCAGTAAGCCAACTGTTTGGGGAGGGTTATGTTAGTAAAAAAAGTGTTGAATTCTTACTCTACTGTGTCTTACAAACAATTTAATAGAACTTTAAAGCTCTGTTTAGAACTTTATACATATACAGTCTTTCCTACAGCTTTCCAAAATTCCTTCTTCCTTAGAAATTGATTTTAGTTGTATGTTTGTGGGTTTTGAATGACATTGCATATGATACTACTGAAGTTCAGAATTACATGTGGAAAATCCTTTATTTAGTTTCTCATCAATGTTCTTTTAACACAACTCCTGCAAACATTTTACAGGATTTCTGCTTCCAGTGTGCATGCAAAATTTTTTACAATAATTTTTGTAATTGCTTGGGTTTTCTTAAATAAACATAGCTATTTCCTTCTCTACTTCCTTTTGACACGACATCTTCTGCTAATGATACAAAAATAACCAAACTAAACCGCCAGCCCTTCTCTCCCTACGTGCCCCTCCTCTCCCCAGCTGCATGGGGTTACAGTTCTCTGCAGGATTCCTGTTTGGCTCCAGTGACATCTCAAACCTGAGCACTTACCTGCACTAATTTACTTTTTGCTCTTCTGCTTCTCAGTAAAACATTGTTGACACATTTAACTGCTCCTTTTCAAGGATCTCGTGTGTTGTTTGCATCCAAGGGGTATCATTCTCCAGCAAGGCTGGCTATTTTCAGCGCTAGATCCAAAAGCAGTAGTTGTATTGAAGGTTGCTGCTGTATTAGGCTCCTCTTAGGTTTAAAAATCTGACCTGAAATTAAAATAGAGTTACCGTTTGGTTAGCAACTTCAATCTTGCCAGCTCCTTTCATGAGAGCATTTTAGCTTCACCTCAACTTCAGGGTAAAAGAGGTTCGTTTTGATTTTGAATCCACCTTGAAGTTAAAATCAGAAGCATGAAAGATTCCGTGAGACCCTAAGCCTACCTGGATTTTTAAATAAAATTGTATTGAAAACTTTTTTCCCTCTTACATGTTTTTACTAAATATTTGAGAAATATGTTCTTTAAATACTTTAATGTTCCCATACCTATTTCAATTTCAGACTAAATAACATATTCCCACAGTTTCTTTTAAATATGAGATAGTATAAAATTGTTCAAGCTGCATTAATGTCAAGAGTTTTACAGGTACATTTTCATCTTTCCATACTCAGTACTCCAACAATTTTAGCCTTTTCCCGCATTCTGTAAAATAAATATCTTGTGATTTAGGTATTAAGATCTAGCATAACTGGATATAACACAGAACAAAGTGAACAGTGCTGCGGGTTATACAAACATACAGACACAACTTCTGCCAAATATTGGTGTGTGAATTAAACCACGACAAGCTATAATAACCTCACCCATTATGAAGAGATTAGTAGCTCCTGGCTATAGTCCCAAACCTATTTCAGACCAGACCAGACCAGAGCACCTGCTGTTCCACAGTGAAATGTGTGCTCCTGAAGGCATAACTCTCAGGGCATATAGCTGCACAGGAGCATTTGAAACAGGGCTGGACCGGGACTATGGGACCACGAGGTCTTATCCCTAGGGAAATGTGTTGCGAAATACTCTTCAGAAAAATATATCCATGTTTCCTTACTGAGACCTTCTCTGTTTCTTCTATGCTTATAGGTCTTCTTTTAAGTTTCCACAACAAATGTTTTTGTGAACTCTTTATATTAATACATTAACAGAGTCTTGCTGATTAATATCTTTCCTGTCTTCTCAGTATTTACCCCTTTGCTATCTTAATAGAGTGCATTTATTTCTCCTCTCAGACTTTATTTTGCTATGCTGGCAATAGAAATACTCATTTTGTCTCCTTGGTTAATATAGATTTTTCTTTCTGCCAGTCTTCTTGTAGTCCTCTTCTGCACCTGTTTCAGTTTGAATTAATCTTTCTTGAACATCGTATACAAATGTTCCAGAGGAATTCTTAGTAGTGCCTGGTTCTGCAACATGAATATTTCTTGGAAACCTTTCATTACTGGCACCACCTTCCCCGACACATTACTGCAGAACTCCGTTTGCCTTGTTGCCACAGTCATCTCACACTGGTGGCTTGGAAATGTTTTCTGCCAAAAACAAACTCAGATTTTTCTTGTTTGCCTCTTTCTTCCAATTTCTGAGCCCTCATTTTGTGGCAGAAACTCTTTCTAGTCCCTAAATGTATAACTTGGCACTTCATAATTTTGAATTTCATCCCTTACCTATTATTCTGATCCTCCAGGCCACCCATTTCTTTCAATCCTCCTCTGTGTTGGTGATGACTCCCAACTTCCTATCTGCCACAGATTTAATTTAACTTTGACTTTTTGTGCCTTGGTCTGTAATAACATGACTGAGTAAGTCTGATTACACGACCGGTCCTCTTCAATTCCCCGGCGACGTCTGCGAGCTCCGCGCAGCCCAGCTCGCGGGGCTCCGCTTGGCACCAAGCCCCTCTCCCACCGCCCAGCTCTTGTACTCATCTCCCTCTTCTCCAGTTTAATTAATAAATTTCCCATGTGGTTGCACAACAAATGCTTTAATGAAGTCCAGATAGATTAGATAACTGATTTTTAGACAAGGGAAATATAGTAATCTTATCAAAGACAGATATTATCAGGTGAGTCTGGCATTTTTATGCCGTTTCCCATTTATCAGTATTTATTCTCTCATTTAAGTTTTGTTCTAAATCTATTGTGAAAACTTTTTGAAGACATCTGGGCCTGTAGTTGCCCTGACATTACTCCTCTTCTTTTTCCTAAATATATCTAATACTTTTCCTACTCTTCTGATACTGTTACAGTAGTATCAGGACCAATTTGATAGATTTGAATAGCAAAGATTTTAAACCAATGTGTGATTTCCTCTGTTGGGTCTCAGTATTTTGGGTTGGAGATTATCTACTTCTCTTAACTGGAGCATATTTAAACACATACTTCTGCTCCCAGACTGGATGAAATAATATCATTTTCTAAATCTCTGTTCCTACCAGTTATACCCTGTAAGGTGTCTGTTCCTATAAGATTCTGCCCCACTGCTAGCACTGTAGTAAAAAAGTTTAGAGGTCTTTTGATTGTGGGGTTATACATAGATTATCTGAAATCTTGATCAACCCTCACTTCTAAAAACCCTTCCTATTTAACTTAAAAAGACTAATTCCAAAGCCTTGACATGTCTTACTTTATCCCAACCCTTTCTGAAGTCAAAGAAATATTGTTCATTGGCTAATTAATTTTTTTTTCTCATCACATATACGTTGTCTATCTACTCCTCACATCTTTAGGGTTCAAGTTTAATTATTTTTCTGTGTTTGAGATGTCAGTTCCATATAACTTTGGGACTTCTGAACTCCTTCGCATAATGTCCATCAAATTTTCAGTCCTCTCAGTCCTACTAACTAGTCCCTGAACTTCCCGTTTGTTCTTTCTAAATGTGAAATTATAGTGATAACCTGTTTTCATTCTTGCTTTCTTTTTATCACTCAGTCCAAGTGAATGGTAATTCCATCAAGAATGAATCATATCAGCATAAGTATTTTTTTTGAAGCTGGTAGAAATTCTTAAGTTTCTGATGTACTTTATGAAGATGTGCCCCATTCAGCTGAAGGAGAAAAAGCAACTGAGCTTCTGCAGGTATGCAGGTACTTATGCTGGAGGGGAACTGCATCAGCTGATACCATGGATTTTTCTAGCTTGCATTGTTGTCAGAATGCCTGGATCGCTTAAAAATAAAAGTAAATGTTTTTAAACAGAACACAAATTTTGTGTCTATCACTACACAATACAGGCACATTTAGACCACCCTCCACAACACAGTGAGATAATTAATTTATAAAACAAAATCTTAATTAATATTATAATTAAAAAATCTACTCATGTAATTCTGATAGTGAGCCAGGAACTTTTCAGAGAAATATGGAGGAAGAACAGTCAGTCAAAAAACTTACTAAATAGACAAACACCTTCTAATTGCCACTGTTTGATGAAACAGCTAATTTTTATTGGCTTTTAGGAAGCATTTCAGTCTTTAGGGTGTACATACATATTTGAGATATTGTTCTGTATTTGTATGCACCCGTAGTCTCAGCATCTTCCTATCATTTCTTAGGTTGAAGTAGTGCTGTTAAATGACTATTGTTTTATGCTCCCTGTGATCCACAAAGACTGCAGTATCAATATCCTCAATTTAGGTTAATTTAAGATTTCCCACTAGAATAATTATACGAGGACAGATATTTCTGATGTAGAAGTAAAATAAGGAAAAGCTGTTACGCTGGCTTTCCCTGTACTTAGGTATTTGCAGGACAGGTGTGCACAAATAATGGGCTATAAACCAGCAATCTTTATAAAATTCAGTGCAACATGCAAGAAGTTATGTTGCAAGCCCTACAGTGCGGATCCAGGCTGTGAGGCTGTATTGTCATTGCTATTTATTACCAATGTTGCAGTTGTGAAAAGAAACTTGCGGACTAGGGCTCCAGATGCTACTAGAACAAGAGCTAAGGACAAATTCAACTCTAATCACAACAAAAGTAAAACTGAGGGGCTCAGGTAGCACTGAGGTAACTTCCAGCTTGAAGCAGACTTATACTTGTTCATTTAAAGGTTCAGAAAATAGGTACTACTCCTTAGCATCCTTATTCAAAGACTGTGTCTATATTTTACGCTGAAAAGTTGGTAATCAAACCCCAAAATAATCACCAGATAAGGAACACAGGGAACAGCGGGAAGAATCCAGTTTCTGTTTTCTCAAAGGAATGAAGAGTAAGCTAAAAAGTGAAGGTCCTGTCTGCACATACAGCTTCAAGAGCAGTATGTAAATCTACCCTCCACTTTCTTCTAAAACGGCCTTCCTCCTGGTAATTTGGGTACTTTTTGGATGTGTGTGCAGTGTGGTTTTAAATCTCATCAGGGTGTAATAGAAGCTGAAAGTGCCACTGCATCTTGGCTGCGAGCTCTGGCTGCCAACAGACTATTACGTTAGATATGGGCATCGACATCTCCCCTTCTTCTGGGAATGCTTCTTGACAGAAAAAGATGTGTCAAACTCCATTCCTTTAAGAAGTAGATGAGGGCCCCTTCTAGCAGCAAAGGATGCTATCCCTGCTTCCCGACAGTTGCATCCACATGGCTGAACGCTGCAGGTAGCCAGCTACATTCAAAGAAAAGCTTTGAGACACTCTTTTTTTTCCCCCACTGGATAGCAGTAGAAGGTTCCCTGCTGTGCCCATGTGGTTTTGGGATCATTATTTTGGGGTGACTGACTCAGCTCATGCGTTATACATGTCTTGGCTTCTAATTCGGGGCTTTTGCAGACACCCTATTAACACCTAAATGCTTTAATGCATCTGTCTCGTGGTTAAGCCCCAACCTACACAGTGCCTAGGCTTATGGAAGCAGGTGGGTGAAAAAGATGCAAAAGGGCAGAAGAAAACTGGGAACAAGTCTAACCCTAGGAAGCATTTGAACAGTAAAAAAAAAAAAAAAAAAAGTATAAATAATAAGCAGTAATGATTTACCTTAAAAACCCCACAGATCAACTGGAAATGAGGGTCTGGCTTTACTCGCCTTTTCAGGATGAAATGCAGAGTATAGCAACTGCTGACAGGGGAAAGTACAACTCGGTGTGAGTGGGAGAGTGAGAAACATGTGGAGGCTATGCATGTACCAGAATTCAAGAGTGACATGGCGTTCATATGGATAGCAAGAATATTCAGCATTATTGCAATTAATGGTGAAAAAGAACTGTTGAGAGAGCGTTAAATCTTGTGCTTCAAGGACAGCTTCTAACAACAAAATGCCAAGAGGAAATTCAATATGGTAGTGCAAATTACTCCAAGTATTTTCCTACAAGGACTTTACATCTTCCCTTGAAGTATCTGATGGTGGCCAGTGTCAGAGATCAGATGCTAGACTGGCAAGATCTTGCGTCTGCTTCAGTCTGGCAATCCCTATAAATGCTGGATTTTAAAAAGTTGGTGACAGTCAATGTCTAGGTTCTTTTAACAGAGTATAAATTAGCATCCTCCTTCTGAATTAAGCATTTACGTGGCAGAGTTAATGTTATATCAATTCAAATGAAAGACACTGGGAGAAAATAGAAGGGGAAAAGATTAATATTTGAAAATTAGAAAGTAATTTTCAGTAACAGAGGTGGACGGCTGGTTGAAAAATGCATAAATTAAGACCTACGGAAAAAAATTGCTCCTCATAGAGAAGTCATTAGGAGTGATACAATAATTTACATTTTACATAAGTGACATTCTCTTTAATTTTTTTTTTCCCTTTTCCACTAAAGGTTACATCCCTATAAGCATGCGGTTCAAACTGCTATCACTTTGCATTGATATTGATGAGGACTACAGGCGCTTAGCATCTCTCTGTAGGTATTTGTTGTGTTGGACCTGGCCTTTGTTTTCACAGCCAGGAAAGCAACAGCAAAAATTGTGCTGGTGGCAGGGAAGCAGAATTCATTCCTGCCGGCCAGGCATAGCTTAGCAACAGGATTTATACTGTATACACGCAGGGAGAATCTTTTGATTTATTTCAGGTAACAAAGATGCCTTTTTCCAGCGATCTCTGTATACATACCAATATTTGAAAAATATAAGCAAGAGATAGGCCCAGTCTCCTGAACACATATATCCTTCCAGACCCTTGCCTGACCCCGAAGTTACGCTCTCCTGTCACTGACCCATCTAATCACCTTTGTGCTGCTTTCTCAGAGAAGGCCTGGGAAAACCCATCAGCTTTGCAATGTAATCTGAAGGTCAACACATTTTCATTTTCTTGGCCAATTCTTTCTTTGACCAAGACTTAATATCAGGTCACTCAAAAAAAGCTACATTTTATAAAGCTGTTATTTTCAGAATTTCAAAGAACATTCAAAATTTTGTGTAATTAACTCGTGGTCTTTATATCTGAGTCTAAGAGGAATTAGAACAATAATTTTTGCAGAATAACACAGTAAGTTTCTTTTTGTTTAACAGTAAAGAGGAAATATTGGCAACGTCTGACGATGACACATGGAATAATTCAAGGACTTCAGGTACAACACCGGGTTTAATTAGTTCTTCCTTACTGCACATGTTAATTAAAAAATAGTGTAACAAACAACCTTACAGAAATTATTCAAGTATGTTTTTGTTAACTCTTCAGACACAAACATCCCAGAGATTGTTTATTCACAAGCAGAAGACAAAGACACCAAACCAGCTAATGAAAATATAAAAGATAAAAATGCAGAATACAACCAGGGTGATCATGAAGATGATGAAAAAGAATTAGAGTTGCTGGTAAGTGTTATACAATTATATCTACAGTATTAAATGATTTGAATCCATTTACGCTTCAAAGCTGGTGAAATGCCCCCTTTTAACAGAGCTGACTGATGTACTAATTTACAAATGTAAAGCCTTGGTCTGTACTTTCATTGAATCTCTAACTGATTCAACAATAGAAGGTGCTTTGATTTCAGTATAGTGCATCAACTTTTTCTGGTCTTAAATTAATGACTTCTCCCTTTTACTTCTTTACCAGAGGCTCTAAATGACAGTTTGAAGGAATTAGAAGAGTAGCATTTCAAAAATCTCTCCTCCTAGTCTCTAGGATGGCAATATTCTTAAATAAATGCTTTATATTTGGTAAAAATCTTATATTTATGGTACTGTTTGCTTTTGGAGTTTTTCAAAGGATAACTACGTAACATGCTGTATGAGCAAAATAAATATATATATATTTATATTAGCAGATTTTTCTATATCAGTATTTGACATTAAATTTGTTATAATAAATTTCACACTCTGTGAACATTCAATCTATTTGGATTTGTGTGTGTGCATGTGTATGTGTGTGTGTGGTTTGGCTTGCATTTTTCAGTATGAAAGAAAAAATGGCAATAAATGAGACACGTACAGCAATCTATTATTCTCAGTGTCTGTTCTCAGCTCATATCATTTGGGTGCATAGATTCATAATCATAGATTATAATAGCTATCACCTGTGAAAATGTGAATGCTGAATCAGACAGGAGAGGAAGATTAGAACCATTCTTTTTTTTTTCTTATTGAGACAGAGAGAATAAATTACTCTTATTTGAATATAAATTTTTCTTGTCTTTTACTTAAAAAAAGTTGAAAATTGTTGCCTATTGTGGGACCTTTCACTGCCTGAAAGTCAGTCTCCTTTTTTTTTTTTTTTTTTTTATCGTGAAACATAAAAAGGAGAACCTCTAAAATCCCTTGTTGTTCTCAGTCCACCCTGTTACAAAAAGCAGGATCAAATATAACCGTTTGTTTATCAATTGCCAGGATTGTCCATACAATAAATGAAGGGGGAGCTATAATTTAGATGTTAATTTACACTATGCGCTCTTTAATGAATTAAACAATGAAGGCTTTTAATAGATGGAAATACAACCAAATCTTTGAAACACACAGGCATTGGCTCATAAGACAGCTGTGCAGTTGACAAGTAACATGAGCCTTATGTGAGAAGAAGGGGAAATCGTAAGATTTGCATATAATTATTGAGATCATGCAAATGTCAGTTATGAGGAGGGGAAAAAAACACAGGCATCTCACTGTTAAATCCTGACAGTTGGCATCACCGAAGAACTCAAATACACTTGAGCACTGGTTGGCAGAGGGTCATTAAAACAGAATTTGCAGAGACATTAGCTCCCTCACTTTTCTTTGAGTGACGTTTTACTATTAATAGTTTGCAGAGGCTTTGCAGAAAACATATTAATAAGAGAAACTGTAATGGGGATATCTACAGCAAGTGCAAATGCATAAAGGGGTGCCCAAGAAGCTAGCCTCTAATTGATCAGCTAGCGCTATCGGTGTGACTATACTAAAGTGAGAAGAGAGTGCAATGACAAGCAGGCATAGCTGAATAATACAATATGATATTTGGGAGCTAGGAGGGAGAGTGATTAGTTTCTGGCCTT
This sequence comes from Buteo buteo, assembly GCF_964188355.1. Lineage (NCBI taxonomy): Eukaryota > Metazoa > Chordata > Aves > Accipitriformes > Accipitridae > Buteo > Buteo buteo. The sequence goes on along the minus strand of NC_134198.1, from coordinate 7,830,733 downwards.
TTACTTCGCTAATCTCATTTCCAACTCATGTCTTACCAGATTGTCTAAAAACAGTCTGGTTTGAAGCCTGTAAAATGGTCCCTGAGAGAAACGAAGCACAGATAATCCTTACAGTATTTGTCAGTGTGAAATGTGTCTTTGTTTTACTGGACAATACTGTACATTACCAAGCTTTGATGTACTGTATCAATGCCCTCATTTAAGCACCAATCCTCCCCCCTCGCCCCACGCCTCCCTCTCTCCAAACCTAGAACCGAATGGATAGAGAATGAATTAGCCTCCCTTTAAGGGAATATTCTCTTCAGATTTAATTTGTATAAAATGCACTAGCAGCTTACTGAACTCATGAATAAAGAGAGAGGGTTCTGAATGCTATTTTATTTCCCGCTCCTTTCAGCACCACCATAAAGCTCATTACCTATGTTAAAAAATACATATAATGCACATTTTGCAAATGGTTTGGAACACGTTTTCGTAAAAGCTTTGTTACTGAAAACAAAACTTTCCGTAACGAAATCCTGCCTCCTTCATTTGGCACATTTTTGCAAAGCGCTTTTTGATCATTCTTTTCTATTCTATTGTTTCAGCTAAATCAGCACTTCACAGGAGCTAGAGGTACCTCTTCCAGAGATGAAAGGAATTTGTACACAACAGAACCAGTTAATTTTCCAAGTGAAACTGAAAGATTGGAGAAAAAGCTAACCTCTATAGAAAGAAGCAGTGACTTGTACCCTGTGCATATCAGTTCCTCACCTGAAAACACTTCACAAGAGATAGGAGGAGAATTAAAAGATAAAGTTAAGTATTCCCTAAGAGGTTATAATAGTCAGCCATCAGGGAAGGAAGTTGCTGCTGGCACGGGAAACAGCGGTGAGCAGTCTTTGGAATGTACTGGTACCAGTGAAAGCCTTTTATCGGCAAAATATTTTCCTGGGACAAAGCAGAATGAGGCTATCGATATTACGGCTACTGTCTCAAGCTGGCAAGGAGAGAGCCACACAGATATTTCAAAAGTCGAAACAGATAGTGCCTCGGGAAGTAAGATGATGGAGAGGTTATTCATCAGTGAGGATGATGCCGATACCTCGAAAGGGGCCTGTGAAACGAGACCAGAAACCATTTCTCCAGAGCATGATGAATCCATGCAATTAAATGCATGCATAGCAGGGACGCTGGATGGCAATGCTAATCCAGCTCCGGAGCACCAGGCGCTGCAAATGTCTCACCAAACTCCGGATTCATTGTTGTCAGACGCTGACAAAAATGAAGGAAAAATCAAGGTGATTGAAAGCAAAGTTCGGGTACATTTAAGAGGAGATTTATATGCCGACACTTTTACACGTGCTGATGTCTCAATAGATTCCACAAAAAGCCAATATATGCAAAAAAAGGGGGTTGGCGAAACGTCAGGAAAGAACTATAACACTGATGCAGGGAAGGAGAAGAAAGTCATCGAAGTAGCAGACTTAGCACTAATCGGCGAGGAGGAAGCACCCAAGCCTTTCAAGTCACACAGAAAACATGCCGCCAAAGCGTCGAAGGCAACGCCTCCGTCTGCCGAAGACAACAAACGGGCGCCCAGGCCTGCACAGGCAGATCCCCCGGCATCCTCTCCGGGGGATGAAAGGAGAGCGGAAGACGCTCAGGAACACAGGGGATTCAAGAGGTTAAAAGACAGAGGAAAGTCAGACAACACGAACAAAGGAAGACTGATGGGAAAGGAAAGCGAAGCAAAGCCGGCGGAGCAGAGGTGGCTAGAAACGGGTAGCGAGGTTCGGTGGGCACCGCGGGGGAGCGCGGGGCCTCGGAGCGCAGCTTCCGCAAAGGAGCTGTTTACCTGCCAGGAGGCAGAGAGTTGTGAAAAGTCTTCTGTCTCCGAGCAGGGTATTACAGAGGAAGCAGAGGCAGGTACAGCTTATATAATTAAAACAACATCAGAAAGTGCTCCAGAAAAAATGTCTGCCAGTGAAAAAGCAGTAATTGCTAAGCTACCTCAAGAGACTGCGCTAAGTGACAGGCCCACAGAGGAAAAGGAAACAGCGTTTGATACACATGAAGGGAGAAATGATGGTTCACATTATGCTCTTTGTCAACTCAACACAGTGGGTGTATTATATGACACTGAATTTGAAAAGGAATCAGTTTTAGATATTTATAATGCACGTGTACATGAAACACTGCAAGGAGAAACGATGTCTATATGCAATAGCAGGGAAAAACGTGCCAAAGCACAACCAGACATCGGCAATATTTCACCTGTAGGAGAAGCAGTAAAGGCTTCTGCTGCAGGAAAGAAAGAAGGTTTGGGGCAGGGTTTGTGTTCAGAAGTATCTAAATGTCCCCCGAGCACCCAGAAGCATCTATACAGTGAGGAGGCAGGAGAGCTCTGTAGGGAGGAAAGCCGTGTTGGTACGCTTTCCTATTCACATGCTAAAGCTGAAACAAAAATGCCACCTTCTGGCACAAATGCTGTGCCCAGCTACCATTATCAAAGCTCTTCGGTGGCATCTTCTGAAGGGTCCACTGTGGCAGGTGATACGGAGCATCTGTATAGACACTTTGAATTCAAAGTCATTGACAAGGTTGCTGCTGAGTCAGGATACGATTTAAGTCTACCGAATGAAATGACATGTATTAATAAAAACCTCGCTCCTGAAGCTGGAAAAAAAGAAGTACCTTCCACTTCAGACATAGCAATTTCTAGAGAAGGAAGAGGAAGGAATATAGGTCAATGTTTCCATCAAACAGAGTTTAAACAAGAGAAGTCACCAAGGCCAGAGGTTTTAATTAGTAAGCCTACCAAAGAAGTTGGAGGGACAGGCTTTCAATCTGACCATTTAATAACTAAGGGGAAAACGCTAAACTGGCTTGATGACTCACAGAAGGAAAGCCAGCACATTTCTGATTCTGCAGATATTTCTAACCAGAAGAGTGAAGAACTTAAGTTACCTAGTGAGTCTCCAGGATTAAAACATATTGCTTGCAAAATCTTTTATTTCTTCTTCTTTCTCCTCTTTGCTGCAACACTCTACCACTATGATTTGATGGTTTGTCTGGCACTCTACCTGTTCTCCTTGTATTGGCTATACTGCGAAGGAGGAAGAAACAAGGAGTCTGTCAAGAAGGAATAACGTTGTCTGATTGTCAACTGTGCTCAAGATCCATGGTCAATAGTCTCCAACCCCTCCAAAGCATTTTCACTGTTAAAGAGCTTATTCATTGTTAGAACCAAAGCAAGTTTTCCACTGAAGCATCTTTTTTAAAAGATTACATATGAAGTTGAGCCTTCATATAAGTAATTATTCTATATAGGACCATTATGTTTGGATCATTAAATACCTATATGAATATGAGTTCTGAAGCACATCAAGTTAAAATGAAGTACAGCTGTTGCTCCTTAGCAGGTTATGAAGCAGCAATGCTTCATATCTCTTTAGTATTAAAAACACCATTTTCTTGCATTAATTTCTTTTGCAGTAAAGCTTCATATTTTTCTGGGAGTTTTTTTCTAAGATTTTGTGTAGAGCATAACAACACAAGGAACGATATAAAAACTAACTCAGTATTTTGATACTGTCATCGCAGTTGATAATCTGCTAGTGTCATTAGACAATACTCTAAGAAGTATGACATCCATTGATACTTTAATATTTTTTTTCCAAATTTTTATTTCATTGTTTTGACTTAGAGCTCCAGTGGTACCCCTGTTTGAAAAATGTAAGGCTTTGACTTCAGTAATATCATGTAACTTTCGGGTTGTAACTGCATAGTGCAATAGATGTGCTGTTTCCACCCTGAAGAGATTGAAAGCCACCGCCCACAGGCCTCTTTACCATTCACTCACGTGCACAAGTGTTTTGGGGGGTTGTAAATGAGGACTGTGTAACATGACTGAGAATTTCAGTGAAATAAGTGTTATTCCAGACAAAGCCTTTGAATGACTTTTTTTCATCAGTGTTGCTTGAGCATATCTACAAAGCATTAAATAAATTTTACAAAGGAGTGCTATGACTGTGTTGAGCATGTCTGAATTAGGTTTACTGCTTTTTTCTATGGCTTGTTACCTATAGCTAATCAAACACCAAGAGAAAACACAGGGCATAGCCCTGGCATTCAGTGAGGTTTCTTTCCATGGTTTGGGTGAGGCAGAAAACCTGGTAGCTGCCCTAAGGAGAGCCCAGATTGGTCCTGCACAGCAGGAGTCCAACAGGGCAGGCATGCTGGTGGCTCCACTGCTCCAACATCGCGGGTCTCCCACGTAGGGTCATGCCCAAAGTTTGTCCAGAAAGAAAAGGATGGACAGATTATGTTGCGCTTCAGCCATTTTCCATGGTCACAAATGCCACCATAGGTAGTATGTTAAAAGAAGCACCAAGGCTACATAAAGTTACTGGAGCCTTAAAATTTAAGAACGGAGAAGAGTTGTTTTCAGCTGTGTTTGTTTCTCTCTCCTTACTGCCACTGTGAAACATCAACTGTGAAAGTCTTGGTTGCAGTATATGGCTGAAGCTATGTAATAGCGAAGTTATTTAGTTGTTACTTTAGCTCTGAAATAAATCTTTTAAAGTCCATTTAAAACTTATTCACATGTTTCAGGATGTTAGGAGACTCTGCTACAGGAGGCACCTTGGCATTCCTGTTCTCTAGGGGGCAAAACTTTGGAGCACTGTGGGAGCGGTGCATTCAGTGGGGTGAGCGAGTGTGGGGGTGATCTCTTGCTGATGTGTGAACTGACGGCTGGATACCTTGACAACTTTTGACAGCAGTCCATGAATGAGTTATAGTGATGGGCTAGAGGCATTAAGGAGCGACATGAAAGGCTGTGTCCAGATGTTCAAAGGTATATAGGAACAAAATGTTCATTGAGATAAAGAAATTAATTCAATAGGCATTAGGAGCTAGATCCAATAAAAAGCTTAGGCTTCGACTTAAAGCAGGATTGAGGTTGAATCTGTGTAAGTCCAAAATAATGATCGCAAACCCTTCTTTACCTGGAGACCACAAATGCTGAAAGAACCTAGGCTTTTCATGATGTTTATAGGCACTTTTTTAAAAACAATGACATTCCCTTACTTTTGGTGGTTTGCTCTCTGCAGTGTGACAAGTCCCTGGTCTAAGTGGTTCAGAATTTCAGCCTTACTGGGATAGAGATGTCAGGTATTGCCTCACTTCCCAGTAAAGTGGAAGCTCTCAAGTAGTGTCTAATATATTCTGACAGGATCAATGGCCTCAGTTAGAGGCCTAAAGAGATGAAGAAAGCACCCCGTGTCTGTCCTGCTGAAACTGTCACCATGCAGCCAAGTACCAGACTCCTGGGGCGAGAGAACAAGCACATAAGACACATTTTAGTCTAATAGTTAAAACCACCACACCAGAAAGAAAAATATTTAGATTCAGTTCCCAGTTCAAAGTCTTCTTCAATCTAATTTACCCTATAATTCTTTAAAGCCAAATTCATAAAATTCAGAGCAAGGACCAAAACCCAGGTTCCTGTCCTGTTAGGTAAATGCTCTATTCACTAAGTACAGGATTCAAACCCATGTTTGAAAATCTTCAGCTTTACCGAACCTGGGGCTTCCATCCAGCAGGATGTACTTTAACCATTGGACTACTCTTCTTGTCAGGAGGATTTCTGGTCCCCATGGTTTGGAATTACCTCTGTGCATAGGTGGGTTCCTAGTTTCTCAACTGAGTTAAGCTGAAGGTGGTTCTCTGCTCAAAATAATAGCTACTTTGCTTTCCCTTTGAGGGTAGAGACTTTCATTTGCAGCTCACATCCCAGGGGATTTTTCTTCTCCCAGAGCTTTGGTCCTAAAAGAGACATGTAATGTCTACTTCTTAGAGAAATCTAAATCAGAGGTAGTCTGAATGCTTAAGGATCAGAGATATAGCTAAGTAACTTTAAATATCTTGGACACAGGCCTTATTGCAAACAGAGCCGAGCAGGTCAGCCACCATGGAAGTGGGAAAGCCTGGTTGCATTTTTTATTGAATCTCGGGGACTCTAAGGGATGTGCACTTTGAGGATTCTTTTGGTCTTTTAACTAGGAGCCATGACATCCTGGAGCCATGCGGACATTTGTGTGGTGGTCCTCTGTATGTAATGTGCAAGTTGAAAGTGGTTTCTCTCATTTATTTCAACCAAAAATATTTGATCAGTTTTCAAAGATTCAGCTCAGCTGCTTGGACAGCAAGAAAAGGGATCAGGGATAGTTGATGGGCCCAGGACTGTGGGTGGAAGAAAGTCATTGGATTGAATCAGTCTCTGGAGAATGGCAGAAAAATGTTACAGAGAGCCCAGGAGAGTCAATATGTCCTGCAAAAAGAATGCGGGGGATAAATAGAGAGGCTCTATTAATATAGACATTCATTAAAAATTAGTGCACTTTTAGTGTGTGTCATATTTAAACCAGTTGCTAAGTATCAGCTAAAGTTTAGCTAATTTACTTCAATCTCTACAAAAATCTGGCTTCAAACAGTTGTATTCCTGCGTCCAACAGGTTAAACATCTGGGTCTGCCATTTTAACACGTACAGTCATTCCGAGTTGGAATTTAGGGTAAATATTTGAATGTTAGAATAAGCATATTTCATCTACATACAAGTGGAATACTGTTAGCATTTCTCAGATTTGGAATGGGATTTTATGTTCTATATTTAAGATATTTAGTCAGCATATCATACCTTATGATTGCAAAACAGGACTCTAGCCTGATCTGTGAACACAGGTGCCCGAACTTTCAAGTACTTATGTACTTAAAACAACAAAGCAAGTAATTTTATCTTTTTTATTTATCATTTGATAAGCTATCTTTTAAAAATCCTCTTACTTTTGTTTGTAGTATGAAAGCAACACCTTTATAACACTGGCAAAATATTCGGCTTTAACTTATTTCAGGGAATAAGCGATGTGTTGCGTTTTTACAATGATTCATATTTAGCTTGCCTGCTAGGCCTCAATAACATATTTCTAGTTAATACTTTCATTTCTAGTAGTTTCTAGTTATTTCTTCAGGCTACACAACAAAAAGAAGGTATGATCCTTTGTGGCAGGCCTGTGGTCATGAAAGGCTCAACTCTGATGTAACACAGAGATTAAAAATAATATAATAGAAAAAGGCTTGCTTGCATTACTACAGGTATATGAGGTATATACATCCCATGCCATGGGAGGTATGTCCCATGGCTATTATTTGAACTGTACATGTAACAAATAAATTAATTTTCATATTGCAGCATCTATAATCTGTTGAATTTACTTAAATCTGTTATTCAGGGCAGCATGGGGAGGAGTGGGAGGAAGTTCTGTACCCAGATACCTTGCTAGGAGATAGAGAGAACAAGCTACATCATTAATGCCCCAAATATTTGTTGTTGCTAATTGTTTGCTGCTTATCCATCAGTGACTTTTGGCTCAACAGTAGATAGGCTAGAAAAACAAGCTACAGCCTTTGAAGGCCTGTTTAATATTGGAAATGAAAAATAAGGAGGACAGAGTATGAACTAGATCCCTAAAGGAAGGTTAATATGGTAATGTTAAGGTACATGGATAATGACGGGACTCAGGATGCTTTGCTGATCTAGGAGGTCTTGTTGCTGCTGAGGATTCAGAGTTGAGGTGGTAATCCAGACCTCTGGTCTTCTTTGGGTATCAGGGGAGATTTTTTGACCAAATCTACATATGCCTGAGTGCGGACAATATTTGTGGAACAGGGTGGGTTGGTTGAAGGGAACTGATAATTTTTGCATTCTGAGCAGGCATGAACTAGGTGAACTGAGTCATTTAACGAGTGAGGTATGTATGACTTGGTGGTACATACGAGATGTGTGTGTGCATATGTGTGTGGGTGGCACTAGGACAAGTGGGTGGAAAGGTAAGAACTAGATTTCATGGGTGAATGGAGAAGAAATAATAAACAGAATGGCTAATTGGAAAGTTTCTGAACAGCCTTCTCTAGAGAGGTGAAAGTTTAATAAGTTCTGAGTAGGTTGGACAGATAACACAAATACAATATTAGCTATATAAAGTAGTAAAAATTAAAGTATATGCTAACTTCTTTTTGTAACTTATCAATTACCACTTAATGAAATTATAGTGGAGAATATCTTGCCCTTGACCTTAACATTCAGTGATTCAAGATTAAAGCATAGCTGTGAGGACTGGAAACACAGGCTCCTTCTCGGGATGCTGTAGCCCTCCAGGGAGGGACAGCCTCCAGCTGGAGCCACAAACCTGCCTTGTGGGCATTTACACAGGTCGGTCCCCAATGACATGAAGCTATGTGCATCAGGAGAAAACAAGAGTACATGTCCGCCCGTGGTTATTAGTGCAGAAGTAGAAAACTGTAGTATAAAACTCCTGCAATCCCTGTGTTGTCTAGTTTAGTTCAGAGCCACCTAGGAGCTTCTTCAATTTCTTTTTAGTGTACATGGCTGCAGGAAGACATTCAGATTCCCAAGGACCACAGGGCATGAGCCTGCCTCACATATGTGTGAGGACAGGGAGATCATAGGACATACAGACTCATATGAGCCTCTATACTGGTTGTATTTATGGGGAAATTTCTTCTCCTCTCCACCAGCGGATCCTTCTGGGGCTGAGCGTTCTCCTGGCACTGCCTTCTCCCGGGGAGGATGGAGGACAACTCCATACTTCCCTGGTGACTCTGAAGGAGGAATGAGAACTGCCAAGGGATAGGGAAAAAGCCAGCTTACTGATTAAGGCCCCTTTATTAGGGAGGAATACTTTCTACTCCCAGGGCAATCAGGGACAATTAGGAGCAGCCTGAATGAACTCTTTAAATACAACAACAGTCACCTGTTTGGGGGAAAGTCCTGATTAAGTTCTTCAGAAACTCCTTATTTCTTCATACATGCTACATGCCTGTCTGCCCCTCTGTGTTATGGATGAACCAAGATCCATGACTGATAGATGACAAGGTAGGAGGCCTCTTGTGCAGGTTTCTTACCTCCTTGAATGATCTAGGCTGTTGGATGGCTTGGGGCAGTTAGACATGCTAAGCAATGCCTTGGCTAGCCTCAGAATTAGGCAAACCTATGGGAAACGAGTCAGCAATCACAGGGTCACTTGGCTTGTACCCATCATAATTTCATGTTATGGGGGAGAGAAATCCTAATCTCTTTTATAAGAGTCAGTCTCTTTTGTAAGAGATTATGTGTGAAAGAGAAATACTGGTTGATAAACTACTGGTTTACCCATAGCAAAGTATTTGCCTAATAAAAGGACCTTCTAGAACTAGAACAATTTTGTGATGTAATTTCAGTGTCTAATCCTTTTATATAATGCAGTATTTTTGTAGAATTATGGCAGAATTACTAATAAACCTTACAAAACAGAGGGAAGAAAGGCAGAGAGAGAGAGCTGGAAAAGAGAGAGAAAAAGCAAGCAAGCATGTATCTGCATTGTTCCATAGTATGCAAGAGATTTAGCAACAGGAGAATTATTTTCTTCTAAGTTCAGTTTGAGCTTGTGATCAACACATCACTGTTGTGTAAGACATGCTTCACGCCAGGAAAGGGCACAAACTCAGACAAGCCTTTTCATTTCCCCGCCTTGTATATTAGTAATGACAAAATCATCAGTAATAGAAAGCCAGTTAATGAAGGTTTTGTTCCTGGGGCCAAAGGCAATGCCTCTGTTAGCCTTGCAAGTGAGGTGGGCAGGCTGCTGTAAATGCAGAGTGTTTGCATGGTGTGGCCGGGACTTGCTAACAGTCTGGTTTGCTGGGACTCTGCTTCCACGTTTCACATACACCCACTCATGTGACCATTATCAATCACTTCAGCCACTTATGTCCTGGAGCACGGGCACTTGCCTTCAGTCTTGTGCTAACGTGCGTGGCAGACTGCACGTACAGTAATGCACTGTTTTATTCATTACATGGTATATAATTTGGTATAAAGAAATGTTTAAAAAAGCTGTTATTATCTTGAAATTATCAAACATTGCAAGACGTACAGTGCAAGAAACTCAACACTAGTAACTGCGGCTGCGACCTTTTAGACTAGCTGATCTGGGCAGACTGACACCTGTAGCTGTACATCATCTTTTAGTGTAGACATATCAAGCGAGAAGCAAACATTGTGATTTTTCTAAAGTGTGTTGTCTGATACTGCATAAGCCAATAGCATGACTTGCCATGCACTTTCCTTTTAATTCTACAAAAGTCAAGAACTTGCACATTCAGTAAACATTGATTATAAATTAGATTCATGACAACTGTAATCTCATTAACTGTATTTTTAATAAACCAGTGCTAAACTGTATTTTTAATAAACCAGTACTAAACAATGTGTGGATACAAAGCTACTTTTTTTTGCTATACACGAGGCATCGTGATTTTCATGTTTATTTGTTCTGTGGGATATTTAAGCTAGTCATACTGTTGCGGGCAAGTTTTCTTTACAGGCCGCGGGTCTTGACCCAGTGTAGGGCTCAGGTGCCCATCAGCTGGGAATGCAACCCCGAGAAACCCACTGAATACGGTCTCATCTCTCTTTTGAACAGAAAGGCACCTGGTGAGTCTAAATAAATCCAGAATTAGGTAGAAGCCTCAGCCAAGTGGGGAAGAGGTGTCAATGCCCTTGAGAGTCTTATCCCCAGAGAGCTTCGCGCTCCGAACTCCAGGTTTGGGAAGACTGGGCTGCCCCACCACTCCTCTGCACATCTGCATTTCTTCCTCCGGTGTCACTGAGAGGAAGGGACATCAGGTATATGCCAGGCCTCCTGATGGGGATGACCAGGAGACCATAACTCGGGGCATGCTGTGGACGCTGCCTTACCATGAAAAGCCATCATGAGTCACTGGATTAAAATTTTCACTTCACCATTACTCAGCTCTGCCTAATTCTTGTTTTAAGCACCTGAGACCTTTATTGAATACAGGCTACCATTATCCAGCCTCTTCAGTGCATAAGAAGAGACAGTATTTTGGAATAGAATTTAATGTTACTCTTAATTAAATTAGTAATAAAAACTTGCCTTTCTCCTTCAATACCTACCTTGTTTCTTTCTTGACAGTATTTTACCTCCTGTCTGGCATCATAGCTATAATTAAGAGAACTTCCTTTTCAGATGCCCAGTTCTTTAATACTTATGTCCTTTTAAATGTTCATATTCCACAAGCATTCCCATTCAATTCAACATTACGCAGACTGCGTTTGGCTTTTCACATTTCCTCTTAGCACAAAGGCATATTTATGCAAAGATATAGCAGATATTTTACTCATATGCAATTAAAAATTGCAGGATTATTTAACTTATTACCATTACATTAGTGGTAAGCAAATCATGGCCCAAACCAGACTGATGCCAGATAGGCTGGCAGTCAAGCAGATAGAGCGCTGCTATGGCGAGGCTAGAGAGCAGTGACTGCAAAAGCAGAGAAGTCAAACTCCTGACCCTGCAATGACTATTGAACAGCTTCTTTTCTAAAAGGACAGGAGCTCTTCCAGTACTACAGATGCCGAAGACTTCAGGGAGAAGGTCTCTAACTGCATCACTAAAAATTGCAATCCCCCTTCAAATACCCACCTTGATGCCTTTCCAATATTTTTCCTGTTTATTAATCATGCTATAATTCCCTCTCTTGGCATGAAGGCTCCTGCAGAAGCTGTGCTGTGACTGTAGGTATGTCCAAATGGTGCGTTGCAGGCAGGTCGAGCCTCGGTCAGCTCGTACCCTGGGTCAGCATAGGGCTGCTCTCCTGCTGGGCAAAAAGGGTTAAACACACTGCTAAGTGTGACCACTGAGCCCTCCCTGGGATGAACTGCTCTGAACTCCTGAGATGGGAAAGTGGGCTTTGGTTGGTGCAAAGTACGGCACAATGAGCCCACATCTGCTTGGAGGAAAGGAAGAAATAGCTCATATATTGACTGGGTAATGTTGAAGTTGCTGAGGAACTGAATGTGGCTGGAGAAGCTTAAAGACAACGCAAGTAAATTATTCCACAGATCCCAGTCTGAAATATACGAATTTTAGACAAATTCTTCACCTAGTTTTGCTCATAAAATCTTATCGACTTCATATAAAGAAAGTATAAATTGTAAGTTTCATTGTGTCATTTTGCTATGACACAGTTGCAGTTTCAAGAAACTGATGAAAATTCCATATTGATACTTAGAATTAATTCACTCAAAGTGTTAGTGGAAAGCAGTGTTAGTGCAGCAGGCTGGGAAATACTGAGGGTAGAAATGAGAAAGTTTGTGCTGGAGTGGAATTTGGCTCACTGCTTTGCAGCAGGTATATAAGCTATTCATGCCTGGGACAGCAGTTAGTTCAGTGTTTGAACACCTCTTGGCACAATAAGGTCCAAATATTTAACTCTAAGAAGTAACAGCTGTGTTTTTAAAGTTATTAGATTAGTGAAATCAGTGAAAGATGGCTAAAACACCTCTTAATTGGGCTCTTACATCTTAATAAAAGACGCGGGAAAACATTTTCTTTTGTAAAACATTTTCAGAGCAATTACTATATAATTTTTATTCTAACAAGTAAAGAGATTACAAGGCTAGGTGGAGAGGTGTAATGAGGCCAACGTGAAAGATGCAGACCCAGTGGTGACAAATATCTCTAAAACTTGCTGGCTGTTTCATCTGCAGGAAAGAGGGATTGCAGGCTGATGGCAGCTGACAGGAGCCAGAGCTTAGGGATGTGGTATGTGAGTGTCCCAGGAGCCAAAATATTCTTTGACAGCTCTGGCAAAAAATGACCATCATTATTATGATCTCCTGCATAGCACAGATCGTGGAACTTCAAATAACGAACCCAGGATAAGACATGGTGTCTTTTAATAACGGACCTACTCACGATTTAAAGAGGGTGAATGAGAACTTATTGTATCCTTTGATAGTCTGTTCCAGCTGTTAATTATTCTCACTGTCAAAAATGCATGTATTTTTTTTTTGTTTGGATGTATGCTAATTTCAAACAGGTGTTTGGTTTTGATTGTGCAATTAAAACACTGTGGAGAAATCGACAAGGCACTTTAGACAAATGGAAATTCTGAAATAGTTCTTTATTATAAAACTTTGCAATTATATAATTATGAAAAAAACTGGTTTTCACCTCTCCCTTTCCCTGACTTGTAATGATTTTTGAAAGAATTTGGCACTTTAAAGCTATAATTAGGAAGCAAAGTTGTAAGACATTTTTACTTCTGTAAAACAAATGTAGATTTTATTTTAATTGGGAAAACCACTTTAAGTTAGTTGTTTATTACCAGCTTAACAGTTATAAGGCCACAGTTTTTGCCCATCAAAATGGGACTGCACTAAGTGTGAGATAAACCATTCTGAGCCAGCCCCAAAATAAAGCTAGTCTCAGAGTCTGACTTCAAAGAATAAAATGGGGAAAACAACGAAGTTATAACAAGTTAAGACCCATGTGCTGTTGCTGCACTGAGCACAGGGTCACGGCACGTGCCTAACCCACCTCTCTATGGCTCCCTTTCCCCACATCCATGATCGTACAGCACATTTTGGGCCACCTGAGAGTGTGCTCTGTGAGCCCTCGGCAGCGATGCGGCTGCCTCCAGCTCTAGGAAAGGCAGCAGCTGATGGGGACGCTGCCTGCTGGAGGGTCAGAAGCAGGCGTGAAGATCAGCCGCGTGTGGTCCTGATGGTGGTGGTTCAGGCTAGAGCCCGGACAAGCTGGAGTAATGTGGGTCCTGTGATGGGAGATACATCTGCCGGCATGGGAGGGCGGCGCTACGGCATCAGCCGCTGCCTTCCGCAGGTTGCAGCTGGTGAGATGCGGAGGTGCGGGGTGCTGTTTGATGCCCTGATGTTATGGCTTCTCGCACCAAAGCCCAGCCTTATGTCCTCAAGCGTATCTCACATAAAAGGTCTGTGCGTATTTATTTCCTTTGCTCTTCACATGCATTATTAGCAATGAGAGCTTGCAGCATCTCGGAGCAGAGCAGAACTCTGTGAATGGAGCAGAATCTTCCTTTCTGGATTAAAACCAGTTCTGGACATATAGGACATGCAGTTTGGACTAAATACAGTTTGTACTGCTCACCTCTTTCCTTGCAGTTGCTCAAGAGGTAGCAGAGTAACAACCAGCAGAATGGGAAACAAAAATCTACTTGGTCGGATGTATTTCTTTAGTTTCTTAGGTTCCTGTGGCAGCTCAGATGCGCGGCAGCACAAGCCTTTCCAGCAAGCTGTGAGGTCAAGATGTGACCTGAAGCTGACCAGTGGGAAAAAATGATAGGGGAGCTTGCAAGTGAAATGTCAGGAAAGAGGCATAACATTTGGCACATTTGCGAAGGTGCCTTGTGATTTTGGGTGCTCGGCTGAAATAGAATATGGGCCAGGCGTCTTTGATGGCCACAGGAGTTGCTTTTGGATGTCTCACACACGATGTAGTCACGTCGTAGACAACAGAGCACTGTGAGTCGTGACATAGCACAGAATTTGCACCTGCAGTGTTTGCACAGAAAGGTCCACTGCTGTTCCCACACCTGTGTAAATCAAGATCCTTTCCAACAGCTAGGATGTTGACTTGTATAAAATTAGGACAAATAAGATCATGTAGTGAATATTGATTGTAAAACTCTTGAATTATTACAGTTTGCACTAAGACATAACAGCATAAATTGAAGTTTGTGTCACTGTTTTCAAAGCAGTTTGATCTTAGATATTGTAATTGCTACTAACTCCACAGTAAGCCAAGCTAGATGAGAATGAGATTTACAGAGGGTTTATTTAAATGTTAAATTTTCATTTATTGTGATTTTTATTTCACAAATTATTGTTGCATCCTGCAGTGCACAGAAACTGATTTTGTAAAAGTATTATCTTGTTACTGTGAGATGTGCTTGTGAGTCACACCGCAGTGAGAAAAACAATGCTATATTTGTCAGCCCGACAGCACTGATGTAGCTATAGAACAGAGCTGTGTCCCAGGCACTGCATGAATCTTTAACAAGGCTATCAGTACTCCACCTAGATGCTATAGTTATGGTCACATTAGGAATAACAGCTAAAACTGTACAGATATGCGGCTTCCTAATCATTATTGCTGATGCTTATGTACTAGATTTGGCAGAAAGAACACAAATTGAATTTTTAATGTCCAACACAGTCAAGCTGAGTTGTCAGTGAAAAAAAATAGCTTTTGACCTTGTGAAGTGAGCACATAATTTTCTTGAGCGAATTTATTCAAATTCTACATTTTAAAATATCATATGTACACCTAAAGTTGCAAACTGTAAAAGAATGTAAGAGGAAACTAAGAATGCCTGGTATGTTAAATGACACAAGTTTCTTAGGTCCATATATTACTTTCACAGTCTCACTACCATTAGCTTCAATCCTTTTTAGTCCACCACACCAGAGAAGTGAGCTAGACAAAGTAAGTGAATTCTCCATCATTCACTTCTTTATGTTATTGTGAGGATCAATAAATGCCCATTCAAAGGGACTGAGGTTAAGACACTCATTAATCCTGCCTCCCAGAGATTCTAAAATATGATTTTCTTTTCTTTGTCATCACCTTTAAAGCATGTGAAATGTAGTTTATGGGAAGTGGGAATAACACAGAAAAGAACTTGATGGAAGATTGAGCAAGTATTTGTATGGGGAAAACTCAGTGTTCATTGAACAGGTCCTCTTATAATCTGTGGCTGGGCCACTTGTAGCACTTTTTTCTTGGCAATTTTTTTTCCTCAAGGAACTGATTTCTCCCTTAGCTTAGGTTGTTTTTTCTTCCAAAGTTTTGTGTTCCTTCACAGACCAAAAAAGTGCATCCTTGAATGTAAACGGCATTTGACAACATTTTTGAAATAATAAACTTGGAATACAGACAAAGGAATGTTCAATGCATCAGACCAAATTCAATAAAGCTGCTCAGAGCAGCTCAGAATGGCTTTGTTTATGCATTCCAATATTTTTTCACTCTATAGTTTTTATCTTCTTTTAGCTGTCTTTTCAGTAAAGAGGGAATTAGACACTAAAGTCCTTGAAACACCGAGGCACAGAGCGACTGTTGCAACTCTTTTGTCACCTGTAACCGAAATGCTTTACCTTGTGATGCATATTGCAGTCCATTTATGCTTTCCCACCCGGACTTTCAGCGCTGGGACTCGCAGCAGCAGGTGCTCCAGCTGTTTGAACAGTACTGTACAGCCCGGCTATCAGGAAGGTCTGCTCCTGTTTGATTTTGTGTTTATTTTGGCAAACCCCCTAGAGTTAATGTCTGTTACTCTAAAACAACTTTAAAACTTGCTTGGGAGCGAACCATTCAAGGTATGTACAAACAGATATATGTCTGTGCTGGAATACAACTCAGGCTTGGAAACAGGGTAACTACATATGCCTGAACTAATAACCTACCTCAGAATATGAATAAAGCAAACTTGACTTGGTTTGCACCCATCTACTCAGATGCGACACAAATTGTCACTCAGACCAGGGTCAACCGGAATGCCAGAAAAAGAAATAAGTTGCTAACTGAACCCAGCTGACCGCACAAAAGGATGCGCCGGTACGAAGAGAGGAAGGAAGCACGGCGCTGGGGCTGCGGGGAGAAGGCAACCTGCCTTTCCAGCAGCAATTTGCTCTACAATCAGCTGTCAGCATGCATCCCAACAATCTAGTATAAAGTGAGAGATTTAGTGTGACGTAACATTACAAACTAAATGTTTCAAAATAAATGCATAAAAGGCCTTAATGAAAAATTACTTGACTTTCCTCGAAATGGGTATTTTTAAAACCTTCAGGATTCCAGCTTTCCTAGAGAAAGAATTTACGGGAGTAGCCATATTTTACATTTTATTTCTGTGGAAAGTTGGGGAATTTGTATAAAAGTCTAGTCACATACTCTGCATGAGTGATAGAGAAGTACGTATAGAGCTTCTTGTCTAGATAATTCATTGCAGTACCAATCCTATTCTGTAATGTTAATGGGATACTGTACAAGACTACCCCTGTATAGGAAACCACTCTTAAATCCATTCATCTCCTTTCCATCACAACCACAGGAAGAGAAAGACAATGGCAGGATGGATTTTATGTCTTTTCTGTTACATTTTGTACACAAAGAGAATACAAATATATTGTTAGTCTTGCTCTTTATTAATTGCCTCACTGGCTATTGACTCAAGCTCAGGTGGTATATTTTTCAAAAGCATTAATAACCTCTTTGTGTTCTAGGCCAGTCTTCCTCAGCCTTTTCAGGATGATGATTCCTTATTTCAAATCGATATTACAACCACCCTTCCAACACTTATTGTAGAGCAAGAGTAAAAAATGTTTACACACGGTAATAGCAACGAGCCGGTTTAATCCAGTGCGTTTTGAAAGAATGGCTCCATCTATGTCTTAAAAAATCAGCCCTGAATGGCATGCCTGGGGCCTCCGTACCCTGAGTGCCTCCCTATGGGACGTGACCCACCTGTACCCGAGGAGGTGCCCAGCTTCCCTGCCCACACAGGAGACCAAGACAGGTGCCCCGCACCCAGCTCACGTCCCAGACTGGAAAACTAGGCAGCCCTACACAGTCCAGGATTTTGGATTTAGCCAGAAAACACTGGTCTTTTAAAGCTGAAGTCCTATGGGGACTGAAACGGCAAGGAAGGGTCATTCATGGTTGAGAGGAGCAGATCTCGGGTACTTCGATGGTTCTGACATCCCGAGAGTTATTCTGGGACTTCTTTGACATGGATTCTACTCATACTTGCAGCTCTCGGAGAACCCACTAGTTTTGCAGTCACCGAGTATCACAGGGGAATGACGATCAGCGCTGCTGCTCCAGGCAGGTGGGGGCTGCTGGCTGGGGGGGGTGTCTGATGTCTGATTCCGCAGTTCTCCCCCTCCTCAGAGAGCCCAGCGTTTTCTCCGGACACCACGCATACATGCAGGTTCAGCCACAGCTGCAGTGCCTCGTTTCTTTGCGCCTCAGGCTCCAGCTGGCCTTTTGATTTTGTGGAACCTCATATATTCTCTTCCTGCAGGCCAATACGCCTGGCACCAATTCACTGCAGTCACCTCAGCAAGCCAGAATCTATTTCTGCACTTGACTCCTTCTCTCCTTGAAGCCATTACAGGGAAGTTCAGTCACCTGCCAGCCTTTTAAAAGCACAGTAGCATTAATTCAACACAAAAGCATACCAGAGAAGTAACAGCTTTCTGTATCTGAAATAATGGACAGCCAGTGCTTGAGGCGGTATTAAAACTCAGATAAAATAATAGCTGAAGAGACTACAGGCACTCTGCTGTCTGTCCAAGAAGGCAGCTGGGTCCAGCTGGGCTTACTGGTTTCCTTCTTGTTTCTGGACCTTCCGTGGTTCCCACAGAGCTAGGAAGGAGCTCTGTGCTGTCATTGTACATTCGACAAAACTCGCCGGGCTGGGCAAACTGCTGGTGCCTGAGATGGTTCCTGTGTCCGAGTAGTACTGGGTCCACATTAAAAGTGTCCTTGCAGGGTAAGTAGAAAGTACGGCGAAGCAGGAGAAAAGTTAGTGGAGCAACACGGAATCAGTTCAGGTTGTACGTGGCCAGAGCAAATAAACATCATAGGAGGCAGCTTGTTTCCAGGGGGATCAGTTGGGTGTTGCTGTGACGTTTCGAAGTGTTTCCAGCTCTGAAAGTGCCTTGCAGGTTTGCATGAGCTCATCCTCCGTGGAGCCAGCTGGGTTTGTTCATTCCATCTCTGAGCCGTATGGAAAGCGGTCAAAACCTTCCCGAACCCGCAAGCCAGGGCTGGGAAGGGATGCTCCTCCACACCTGCTAGACCTAAACTGTCCCCTGCACCTGGGGCACGGGCAATCCACAGCCAAAATCACATCATCGTGGATACAAGTCTCTCAAAAAGGTTTATAAAAACCATTATTTATTAAGTTGCCTCTTATCTTTTGTGTCCTGGTAGGTCCAAAGCACTTCAAGGATGACTGCACGGCTTGTTTGCCTCAGCCTCATGTTTGCTAGTTTGAGGCGGCATATCCGTGAGGCAGAATACAAGTCAATGTCTCTTTAGGCAAATGTAGGTGCTTCCTCTTCAGGAAGGTGAATTTCTGTCACCTTTCAAAATGCTGGCTATCATCCATCTTTGTCTGCTGGGGATTTGCCTTTATTTACCTCCTGCTGCCCTTAGAAACGGCAGTAAGTGCTCCTTGTTGTGGCCACTCCAACAGCAGTGTTAGAATTTGGGAGCCTCTAAAGGTAAAGGTTTGTAATGCTGTGCTCATGGGGTGTTGAAGTAGTCTTGGATTCCGTAACATGGGTTTCACACGTTTTCAGGAACATTTCACCCAGGCAGCCCCATACTTCAGATGTCTGCTTTAAACTGGAAATACAACTCATGGGGTGTGGCTTTGAAGGTAATTCCAGTTTTTATCAAGTCAGATGTTTAGTTTCGCACTGTATTGCTCTCTGCAAGGGAAACCTAGTATGGCACTGTGTAAAACAAATTCAGATATGGTGGAAAAATATATCCCTGTTCCCAAGATAAGGAGAAGTACAGTTTCACGTGCAATATTTATACTCAGACTTATTTTCTGCCCATGAACTAGCAGTGGGTCAAAAGACAGATAAAATCACTTGAAATGGATAAATCACAGTTCCCTCATGATTGTTATCTTCTGTGCGGAAACACCACCTAAACTTCATGGTACAATGTTACATTATTATGGTGTTGTTGCATGAAAATTGTGTTGCATTAGACTGAATAAAAATACTAAAAATATCCCTTATTAAATTTCTTGCTCACTGTAACTAGTACCTACTGGAGTACCAAAAAATAAAATAGAATTGTATGCTACATAAAATTGCTTTTCTGAAACCAGTTTACTACTATAAAGTGGTTTATTCCAGCAGTTTGTGTAGTTCCTGTGTAACAGAGTGACACATTTCAGAAAACATCAACCAAGCTGAAGTTTGCATTATATCTCTAGAGGATTTTAGAAAAGGAAAATAAAAGTAGATTTTTTTTTTTCTATTTGATAAGCTTCTTTGCATTAGCTGATTGAAGCATTTGGAAGGAAAGGTGAAAAAAACCAAAAAAAATTATTTTTATTTGTCAGTAATGGTTAAGGATCTTTAATAGGCTAGTAGAAGCTTTATCATTACGTATTTTCTGTATCCAAAAGGTCTTCGGAATATTTAAAGTCATAATGCAACAAAATAAGAAACTGGACCATAAAATATAAGTACAGTATGTACAGATGAAACAGTAATATACATGAATAGAGGGGACATAAAATTCACCATAAAATATGATTAACCCAGTTCCAAGGGAAGACTCACAAGTGGTGATTTCATTAGTGAGTTATGGGGGTTTCCACATGAGTGAGGAAATCATGTATAATGGTTGCTCATTACATACCCTATTTATTCATAGGGCATCTTTAGAAAAAGTTTTGTCCGCAGTTAGGTTGGGACTAGTGAAAAATAATTTAAAAAATGACAAACAGAAAATTCCCCAGAACTTCAGTTTCTTTGATTGTATGATTCTTTTCACTAAAATGAAAGCTTGTCAATGTAAAAGTAAGAAAACAAATCAACAACAAAAATCCCTAAACCCCAAACTCTTGTCATGTTTAAGAGATACATAGAGTGTAAGTATGCTGATTTTAGAAGTTATTTGGTAAGGACAAAAGCAACATGTCTGCATAATGTCTCTGCAAGCTTTTTCAGCATCAAGGTTTCAACTTCAGAGACAGACATTTATGGCAATAAGACCAGGGTATGATTCTACAGTATCGTTACATGGGCAAAAAGGACACTCCCCCACCCCCCATTTTATATGTACTAAGAAATATTTTCCAATCAGTAAAACTAACTAAATAATTAGATCTGTTATTACTTTGGAACTGAAGAACAAGACAAAGGTACAGAAATCCCTGGGAAGAGTTGGAGGCTGTGAAAACATCTCCCAGCTGTCCTCAAACTCTGCTGGGTAAGGGCTGCTGGGTATCAGTAACACAAATGTTGAGTTCACAAATAACAAGATGCTGTGAGATACTCCATTAGCCCACTCTCATCTGATTAACACCTAGCACCTGACATTGATTTCCTCCCACCAGGTTATTCCACTGGGAATATTTACAAACAAAAAGGGGAATCTAGATTTTTTTTTTTCTTTATGTTTCCATTCCATGGCATTTTTGTGCCATGAAAAGTGCTAAATGAAACTAGTGAAATGTGGAAACTCATACTCTTTTCATAGCATAAATGTGGAATATCAGGAGCTGATTTAGCATTTTTGGTACAATTAAGAGCAAGAGACTCTTCAAGAAACAGTGAGATTCTTTTGGGAAACATACAGTTTTGAACATTGCTGATGTTCCATGTTTCATTGTTCTGAGAATTTCTAAAAAAATTTTGGGGAACCTTTTTAATATATACTGGGGCAATTTTTCTCCAAATACAGTTTTCTTTTTACTAATAATATCAGTAAAATGAATATTTTCAGGCAATTTTCACTGCATTAATATTTTGTTTTCCCTCAGTGTGAGTTCTAACCAAAATCTACAGTGTTTTGATAATGTTGTTTAAACACAGAGAAACCCTTCCTAATAAATCTCACATTATACCCTCAGCAGACAGGATACAGTTTGGGCTACCTTGCTCCACTCCTAATGGAGGGAAATGCTTTCCTGTGTAGTCCCTATTCTCACATATCTGTTTTAAAAATAACAGCAATAAAGCTGTGATATGCCAGTAACGCTCATTAGACCAGACCTGGAGCAATTCATACTGTGGATTAAATTTCTAGATATTGAAAATGAATCTAAAATTCTGACACTAAGTAACACTCACAATAGCATCATAATATTTGTATCTGAAATGTCCCGGCTAGAAGAACTGATATGATTCACCGGCTGATCCCCATCCTGATGGATAGATAACATGTAAGCCTTTCTGGTCAATGAAACAGGTAACTCGGCTATCTGCTTCAGGGAGCCTGGCTGGCTGCTTACATTTCACATTTTCCAGGCATGGAAAGCCAAAAACTTGATGAAGAAATTCATTCTTAAGTGAAAAAAAAGAACGCGCGTGCTTTCTGCATGCCACTTTGTATGAACAGTCTGGCACATTTTTTAAATTTTAGTAACATTCTCCGCAATACAGCATGTACTACAGGGAAAGTAACAGCCTTTTTCATATATAATCAATACTGTACCAACCCTGTTCAAAGACAAGTCAGACTAACAATACTTTGAGATGGCTGGCACATTATGCATTCTGGAAATTCTAATTTTATGTAAATTTGGGAAATGTATGCATGTGCCAGAGTTGCTCTTTGTTCATGCACTGTTTTAGCATGTCTAAGTAGGAGAGGCTGCCATACAACATGGGTTGCAAAACAGCAGATGGGGGTGATTTAGTCTCTGAGGAACTCTAATTTCCTCTGAAAAAGTGCTCAGGTTTGTTATTTTATTACTATGGGGAAATATATATTTTAAAATATATTAACAGTTAGTGCTTGTCTAGTTGGAAAATATCTCAGAATACCTTTAAGAAATAGTTCTCTGTGTGGACACTAATTCCGCTGTAGGAGTCCACTGTGAAAATGGATTAAGTTAAACTGGAAAAAACCCCCGAAGTCTTAGTGTTGAAGAGCATCTACATAGAGACTTAGAGCACAGCAGTTATTGTGCTTGAAATTCATGCCCTGACATATTTTGTTGTAACTTCCCCATACAGACAGACCCGCACTTTATTACCTCCAGATGGAGTTATGAAATGCGACTATTTCTTTCTGCATTTACTGATAAAATTCTACACTGAAGACTGATTAGGGGTGACAAAACTTTGCAGTCAGAGGTTGAATAGTGCATCCCTGAAATACTCATTTTATGCAGATTTAGAAAATAAATACATTTACGATGGTTTCTTCTTTGTTGTGCCACTGTTCTGGCATGTCAGATTAGTGGTAGATGCCACACAGCAGGAGCTAGGAAATTCTGTCTGAAAAAGAGATGAGGTTTAGAGTCATTTTAGTCCCTGTCAAGACCAGACTTCCCAAGTAAAGGGGCACAGATTTAATACTGTTGTAATCAGGATATTTTAAACATTTAAAGGGTTTGTGTTTGTGTTGTCAGATTATTTGCTGGGGCTTCATACCCAAGCAACTGTGTGTGTGTGGCAGGAGAGTAGGAAGAAAGGAAGCTTGTATTTACTGTGCTCTTTTGCATTACTTCAGCCTCAAAAAGATTTGCGGCTAACAAAACTTTGATGTAGAATGTCAAATTGATATTCCTGAAATCCTCATTTTGGTTATCACCTTTCAGATATAAAATACAAAGGTGGCTCTAAGTCTTGTTGGCAGTAGGATGTTTCACCACTCGTCTGAGTTTGTGCAAAAGTTCCCACTGATTTTAACTGTACAGAATCAGGATACTTAGGTCAAGTTTAGGGTGTTTGGGAGAAGTGTGGTTAGATTATGGTGTCTACAACCTATGACTTTTCTAGAATGCCAAGATATATTTGCCTGTAGAAATACTATGCTCAGCTGAAAATCAATGATTTGTCCGCATTCAGCTTGGATCTTTTGAACATATAATTAGGTGGCAAGAATCTGTTGCATTTCTTGGAAAAATACTGTTTTGAGTGAATAAGAATGCTGAAATACTGTCCACAGAACAATCACAAAGTTGTCTATGGGGATGAACCTCTAGTGATTAACAGGTTGGCATGGGTTTGCAAAGTTCCCCCACTAAGCGTTTATTGGACTTCTGAGTTTGAATCCCTGTACTCACTTGAAGACATGTTAGCTCCATTTGCTTAGAGCAGCCTGGCAGGATTGTCCTTTTCCTTGGCCTGTGGCTGATACCTGGGCCTAGAGTGTCTACCAGGCACGTCATCTTCAAAGTGAAACCCAAATATACAAGCGGCCAAGGCCCCAGGGACAGGCCTGCTAAGTTTCCCTGGTGACAAAAGCATTCCTTCCTCAGAACCCTCTCATGGAGGATTAAGTAAGTCTGTTTAAAGGAAATTAATTTTGCTTTGCAGATATGGAGTCAGCTACCGCATTTCAAACAAGCCACCCCATTTCAAAAGAGAGTATCACGCTTAGCAACTATGGAAGTATACGGGACCATTTTTATCTTGCTTTTCATGCATGTATGTGTATTAGCAGGATCCTGACCTTGGATCTTACATTCTGGTGGACACAAGGACCAAACTACCTTTCTGTTCCACTATGAAGAAATAAGAGCATACATTGGATTAGAAAGAGAGAGATTCAACTTGTGGGCTGGGATATGGAAGTCTCTTCATTTTTAGTTTTCATTGGAGAGGATTCTGTTTCATCCTATCTGTCGCTCCTTATAAATCATATCACAAATTTGAAATCTGAAGCTGGCTGTTGTTGGCATTTGAGCCTAATGTCAAAATGCTTTTGCTGCTTTACCTGTGAAGTAGACAATCTATATTGAATGTCCTTGAAATAGCAATTTTGGTAGACTCTGACCTTCTTCATGCAGAGCAATCTGGGCTCAGAAGCACAGATAAACCAAATGTTGTTAACATTCACTAGCACACTTTCTCACTCATGAAGTGAGAGTTACAAGTATTAGCTATTAAATTACTAGTGGCAGAAAAATGGAATAGCCTGACTGCCCTTTCGCAATCCGGCAGTCTTGGGCCCAAAAAGAAAGAGGTGCAGAAGCTTTACTTGTCCAGAGGCAGCACCAGAAACCCCTGCGTCTGTCCCATAAGGAAAAATACAATCTATCCCATGACTACTTCACTAACTACATCTTCCATGACACTTATAATGCTAGTTTTACATAGTCAGTATATTATATTTTCATATTTTCACAGTTGGGGTGGTCTTGGATCCAGTTTTGGGTCCAAACCTAGTAAGTTTACTAGTGTGTAACTTCACTGTGTAGCTTTGCATAACTAAATATCTTCAGCAAGTTCAGTGGAGCTGTGGTTCACGTTAATTCAGGAACTTGCATGTTCCAAACAGGCCCTGGAGAGCACGACTTCTGACTCTCCAGAACATGCAGATTATATTAAATTCCAAAATATATCCTAGAACACAGATACAAGCTAAGAAGCTAGTATATTGATATGACTGAAGCAATGTAAGTGTA
The DNA here is from genome assembly GCF_964188355.1 of Buteo buteo. Lineage (NCBI taxonomy): Eukaryota > Metazoa > Chordata > Aves > Accipitriformes > Accipitridae > Buteo > Buteo buteo. Next base: position 7,805,664 of record NC_134198.1, on the reverse strand, counting down.
TATAAATAATCTTCCCATTTTAATAAAATACTTATTTCCACTCAAATTAATAATAAATATTTCCATAGTGGAACAGTGAATATAAAAGAATTATAAATAGATTTCACCACTTATATATATTTACATCTTGTATTAGTCATACATTCTTTTTTTCCTTTGCATTTCCTTTTTCTGATGTATTACAATTACATCCTAGCACTTACTTCTTTTGGGCCTCTTCTAAAGCTCACCTCTTTCCTTGATCCACTTATGAAGGATGTATCCTTCACTAACAAAACTTGATGCAGTTTTGTCTTCGATATTTCAGCTTTTGTAGCCATGTCCAGCCTCAAAGATTCACACAATCACTGCATGTCCTATGGATGCAGTAAAAGGTGCGCTTTTTTTTAATGCTTGCATTTAAAATTGCAGTGTATATTAGAGTTCAGCTGAGGTTTTAAGCTGTGTTTGTACATGTGAAAACTCAGAGTTTGAGGAGATGGACTGTGAGAGACTTTTGGCACCCATCACCAAAACATGCTGTATTCAAGCTCCGCTTGTCTCCTCAGATGAAAATTGCAAAGAGGGGGTGACGGGGATGTGTGGGTGTAATTGTATAATTAAGCACATACTGCTGTATTTTAGCACATACTGTCCCCTGCTGGGAATAATCATATTACTGGTAAAAGTAATCTTTAAGCGCAGGTATGGGTTCATCCTTCCACCTACCATTTAAAAAAGTAGGCTGGTAAGCGCTCCCTTGCCTTTCCCTCTCAGACAAAGGCATCGTCTCCCCGACCCACCCCTTGATCACCGCGATGCCAAGAATGTAAGCGTCTCCATTTGCCGAGGATTTCACCCCATCAGATGGGGTTGCTGTACGCAGGATGCAGTTGAGACTCTCAGAGGAGGGGAATGGAGAAGTTTGACCTTTCCATGCAATGGGCTGCCATGTGCCCATCGGCATGTCTGATGTCCACATAGCTTGCCCTATGGAAAATCTTCTCATGGTGTTAGTGATTGCCTGCTGCCTGCCCCGCACAACCCACACCGAGCTTCAGAATATTTTTATTTTTCCAGATGTCAAATGGAAAGGAGTACTCTCTGCAACAGTTACCTGTTTTATTGCAGAAATGGGAGGTGAACATTTACATTCCCCTTTCCTTCTTCCCAGAGGTCAAACCCTTCCCTCCCCACTACAACACAGAGCAGGAGGTGATCAGGGGAAAGCAAAGGTCGGGGGCATGAGGGCAGCCTGGCTGCCATGGCCTGGGGTCTGACAAACGTAACGGGTCTTCTGGCCTGACCACAACTCCATGCCCATCCCTGCTCTCGCCCACCTCCTGGTTGCTGGAACTTTCTGGACGATGGTCTCCAAGGTTATTTCGGTGCCCACACACACCAACGCAGCCCTTTGGTGAAGAGCAGGATCAGTGTCATTAATACAAAGCTGACTCTCGTGGGCGTCAGAGGTTTTTGTTTGCCTAGAAGATACCGTGGGTTTTTTGGGTGCGTCTGGCTATTCAGTTTAAAATAGTTATTTTGGTGCAGCTTTGCTAGACTTCATGAATTTGTTTATGCTCCTCTTTTTCCTCTTTAAAATTTGACTTGTTAGCTCTATGCAGATGAGGTAAATTCTTGCCATTCATTTCTACGTGGCAGTGATGAGATGAGATGAGAAGTTTTGGGGACGGAAGCCCCATACATCCTTTATCAACAAATTTTCTATTTTGAAGACTGAATTTCTGACATTCATGTGGCATTTTCTACAAAACTTAGCAATGCATCAAATACGATGACCGTCTGTCTGGTGAAGGTCTTAACAAAATTATGTTCATCTTGACAATTATACAGTCTGTGTGTGACTTTCAGAAACCAAGAACAATTTTTGTTAGCTGCATTTTATGTTGATGTCCCTCTGTTTGTTAATTACCATTTTGTTTTATCTTTCTCAGCAGCTGTTTGTCTTCCCTTTTAGAGGGTAGACTGTATCACAGACTCAATGCGTTACCAAATATTTGTTTTTCTTGGAACCTCAGAACTGAGTGTTTTGGATAAGAAAATTTTTCACTGTGAACCATTGTTCAGATTCTTTTAAAATACATTGTGTAGATAATATTAATAAAGCTACAAAGTAATGTGTGAGTAGGAATCCCCAGTATTATTTGTTCCCTTATTTAAAAATATAGTAACAAATAGGAAATCCAAATTATCCATTGCACAAAGAGATTGATTTACAATGTCAGCCATGGGACATGTTGGCACATTACATGGACTTTAAGTGAGTCCATTTTTAGAGGATGCACGTGCTTTTTTCATTGTACATTAATAACTTTAGTAATATAGACTATAGTGAAATGGGAATTGTATGAGAGAAAATAGCCTAACTCAGAGCAAACAACTTCTGGGACATTTTTATTTTATTGTGTTTTTTCCTTGTCCTTAATGTCACATCTTTAATGTTTCTTTACCCCTTCCCTTTAAAATTATTAGTTTCCTGTTAAAACAGAAACAAGAGAATAAAAAATGAGAAGGAAATGAAAATAGGAGAGAAATTCAAATTAAGCACCACATATGTGCATGTGGAAACTGGGTGCTCTAGAAGACTCTGTCCATATGGCAAGTCAATGTATTAGACAAAAATCTCCATTCAAAACCCACTGATGTTCTTTAACTAACTCACCTTTAACAATTTTTTCCTTTCTCTAAAATATTAGGGACTTATGCAAAGGATTTCAGCATCCAGCAGGTTCACAGGAGAAACTTGAACCGTAGATAACTGCTTAGCAGGACTGACAGCTTCACTCCTGTGTCCTCCCTTAACTTACTGGCTCTTATCCACCTTGCCTTCAGCCCTCATTGTAAAAAAGCTGTGAGATAGAGGTGTCATTTTTCAAACTAGAAATCTAAGAGTTACATTCACTAAAAAAAGTGGTCTTTGTGGAACATGGGGCACATCCACATGGAAGGTGAGACCGTATTGAGCTCCTGTCCCTGCTCCAAGCTGCTGGAATGGGTCTGGATTCAGGCTGGAAGCTGTACAGCCACGCAGAGCTGACATTGTCCCCATGCTAACGTGCTGAAAGAGAGGTTATATTGGTGTCCACACTTTTTTTTTCCTCCTGGAGCTGGCTTATTCTGGGAGAAAAGATGAAGTTTTGCTGTAAAATAAACTAGACCGTAATGCTTAAGGTATCCTCCTGGAAAGTAGGAGATGTGAGTTCAAGTTTCTTCATCATCTGGGGAAGCTCTGCATGTTTGGTGCCTGAGGAACCTCAGTGGTGAAAGTAAAGGATGTCCCTGATACCTCTGAAACATAAATCCAAGCCCCTGTATCCCCACTATCTGTCTTGCTTGGGCATGAGTTTTGTTTTAAAAGAATTGGGTAGTTTGGTGTCTGAATCTTATGATGAATTTTATAAGGAACTATCCTATATTCCTGCAATCTGCAGACACGATACCTCATTTATGACTTTCAAGCTCCCCAGACTGGTCCCTAATGTACAATACAGATCTACTCCAGGGTCCTTACATGTCTACAAAATTAAGTGTTAACAGATTTGGAATTTTGAGGATGTAAGTTTGAATTTAGGGTATAAAATTCCAATTCACCTCAATGGACACCTATATTGTTTTCTGGTAATAACAAGCTGAAATAACTCTAATTTATTACACTCAGGCACAAAGGTCTTAAGGAAGCTTAGTTGTATTTTTGGTTAACAAAGAAAAATTCTATTCTTTCCTTCATAAACAAAACATACTTCTGATTCACTGATTTTAAAATATATTGAGCAAAAGGAATATACTTTGCTTGACTTGAAAGTCACTGTGAAGAAAAACAGGCTGTGGGAAGAAAGAAAACACATGCACTACCATTTTGCGAAATAAAAATGTTCAGAGGATTTTCAAAGGTACAGTCAGAAGCTCGACACTTGGCTGTCACTTGTGGCTTTAAAGTCCTTCCCTCGTGATGAGCAGTTGCCTGCAGGAGAGCCAAGGGACCGGGTCGCCCTCCGCTCTAACGAGCATGGTGGGAGCACATGCCTGGGGTTTAGGCAGAGGACAGGAGAGACAGCACAAGGTGAGTCACTTCCCATCCCAGCTGTCTAACCTCTTCATTTTTATTACAAACATTTTTCAAGTGAAAACGTCCGTGTGAGAAAGCCATCGCAAACAGTGGCCAGGCTTTGGCTGGTCACCAGCAACAGGAGCGTTGACACTCTCCTTCTCTCCTGCTCGGCTTCCCCTGTTGCAGTCAAAGCTTAAAGAACGAACGTGCTTTTTTACAGCTGTCCTGAACCTCCAGCTTTTTGAAGAAAAATTGCCAACTTGAAATAATAGAAAAAGTATGTTACCTTTGCAGTAGTTTCCTTTCGATTTAAACTAGAGAACATGAAAAATGAGCAGTTAGTTGTAGAAGAGGTATCATGCCAGCACCTCTCTCGTTGCTCTTACTGAAGAAAAGATTTTCAAGAAATGCATGCGATGTTTAGACTTTCACTGCAATACCTCTCAAATGTAATGTTACCCTAAACAATAGCATTGACGTCTGTTTTCCTAAGCACTGTATCTGTCGGTTAGTACAATGACATCTATGTAATTAAATATGCAGATAGATGTTTTAAATTAAGTTTTAAAACATTTTGAGCTGCAGTAATTAAAACAAATTCTCTATGTAAACAATATCAAACCATCTTTACAAGACAATTATTCTGATATCGAAACAGTATGCGCCGTATTTTTTTGTCTCTCACTCTTAACACAACAACATGCAGCGGTGGCAACATTAGGGCATGTGTTACACTGTTTTTCTTCCCATGCCATGTGTATGGCAGAGGCTGATGATATCTGGAGAATGTTGAGATTGTTGAAAAATACTTTTAACTTTGCTCTCGGGTCATGATGATTTTAGCCATTGGTAACAGAAATAAATCACGTTTTTTGAATCAGCTTGTTATATTTAAGTACAGGTCAATAAAGATTCACAGAAGTATTGAATGGCTGTCAGAGCAACTGGTTTGGATAAGCATATGTTTATATAAACCATCTGAATTATCCAAACCTCTTTGTTATGCATATTAAGACAGAGACTATAAAAGTATGGTTTTCCATGGGGTAATTTACCACTTTTACCCCTTTTCAGAGCTGAATAGAAAAGATACGCCATGCTGTGTGATCTGGTGGGTTAACACTATTATTTACCCTAATAAAGATTTCAGCCTACACTTGTTTCGTGGGTGAGCAGTTATTTCGAGCCAGTCTTTTCAGTCACACAATACATAGTGAAGTAGTCACAGGATTTAAAATGAATGTTTATATCACAGAAAAATAATGTATTTGTGTATGTAGGAATATGAGACCTTGTAAGAATGTAATCCTTTCAGATGCTGCCAGTTCTAATTATTTGTTTTCAGGAAAATCAACTATACTTGACCAAATCTGGAGTCTTAATTAAGCCGAATGAACCAGCAGTGAATCCAGTGCCTTCTGGCTCGTACTGAGCTGTCTGATCTAGGTCCTGCAGGGTGCAGTGCTACCTTGCTTGGTGAGCTGAATAATTATTTATATCTCGGTGAACACTAATATCACCCCTTATCTAACTTTACACAGGCTGTCAAGTTAGCAGTTCCTGAAGAGATCATTCTGCTGGGCGATGTTGTCCCACACGGTGGGTCAGGGTCCAGCTGCCCTTTTCCCATTCTGTGGGGATGGCTTGAAAGTGCTGGAACAATGGTGTTACACCACATTGATTTTATAATCCCTAATCTAATGTCTCCAGGGGGGACTATAATTCTGTGTAACAGGCATAAAACAAAGAGATAAATGTTAAAGTTCCTAATGAAAATGGAGGCGTCAAGGACCCACTGAGGGTCTCTGTATTTATTTTCAGGCTAGTGATTCACACTACTTAGGTAAATTATTTTTCAGAAAGCATGTTTCTTAGAATGGCGTGGTGCAAATAATGTATGTAGCATGGTGCCAGGCTTTGTCAAGTTGCTAAATTGAACCCACATTGATTCCACATTAATCGAGTTTATATAATTTAGTGATGCTGTACAGTAGGCCTTTATAAAAGAGTATTTATACCTAAGGTATGCACTGAGGCACTGAGGCGTGAGGCTGAATTTATGCCATTTAGCTTCACATACTCCTACAGATATAGTCTAGAGACTCTTATTTTGACTTGGAATGTGAAATTATCAAAGATTAAGGAAATTATCTGAAGTCTCAATTCAGAAAATACTCATGACTTTTTTGTCTACAGCTCACAGTCATTTCAGGGTATAGGAAAGGTGCATGTTTCTGTTTTGTGCTAGAAGCATGCATAACTCCAATAAATGATCTGGATGAGAATAAAATCATGATTGTAATAATAATAATAATAATGAGCTTTAACAGGTGGGAAAGTGGGCACTGAACTCCATAAAATACATGGCGTTACCATAATTTTTCCCATTTGTCAAAATACTCTTGAATTCCAGCTCCTATTCTCCAGCATCCTTACAGCACTTCCAGCATAGTGGGGTCTGCAAGTTTAGTAAGCAAGTTCTCTTTTCCATCATCCAGGTCATTAATGAAAATACTGAAAAGCAACAGAACAAGACAGACCCCTGTGCAAGCCCACTCCATGCATCCTTCCAGTCCTGACACTATAGTTTTTCACTCATCACACAGTAGTTGAATGAAAGCTCTGGTTTCCTATCTTGCTTTTAAGATTACTATGTGAAGTAAGTTTCAAAAAGCTGTACTATAGTCAAGATATATGACATCCACTCTTCTCTGCTATTTGACACTGTGATGCAGGGTGATTAGGATGGTTTGACTTGATTTGCTTTTGACAAATCCATACTCGTTGTTACTGATCTTAATTATTTTTAGCTATTTACTCATCATTTGCTTGATTATTTGTGCCTACAGTTTTTTTGGTCCCTGAAGGAAAATTGCTTGTTTGTAAATAATTTTCTGATTTTACAACTTCTTTTCCCCCCTTTTTAGAGACGGTCACTACAGCTGTATTCTTGTAGTCTTCTGGGACTTCCCTTGGGCTATCAAAGTTTCTGGAAATAATACCTCTACTATTGCTTCATCTGGTTCTCTCAAATGCCTGAATTTTGTTTGGCTCAGCTGGTTCAAAAATACTGACTTTATCCACATATTCACTAACTTCACTTATTGTGAAAGTAAATGCAATACTGCTCTAACTTGCAGCTCTGTCCAACTTATGGCATTTACTGTCCTCATAACAGGGATGTCAAAAGGGAATGTTTGCTTGGACTTTGGACAGTTCTGCATGTGGTCCAGTGTATTAGTTAAAACCATAAAGAAGGGTAAGCCTGTGCTATTATTCTGGACTGTGAACTGCAGCGGCCGAGGTTAAGAGTGCACATCTGTCTCTTTCTTTGCTAGTATGGGCTGGTAACTTTTGGCAGAAGACCAGGCGGGCGGTTTGGGGAAGACACAAACGTATAGCTGATGCAGCTGCTTGCTTCAGCGCGTGGGGCAGGATCCCACAAAGCTGAACTGCAGGATCCGAGGGGCCAGGTGATCTGCGGGCCAGCCTTCCCCACATACCAACACCAGCGCCCTAGGGAAGAGGCACTTACACCAGCAGAAGGAGTTTTTCTGTTGAAAACTCTACACAGGATGTAGCAAGGCAGAGAACTTTTTTTTTCTTGGTATTTTTCCTGTATCGTGGTATCTGGAGTCTTTGCAGGCATACTCGTTTCGGTTAGCCAGCAGAATTTTAGAGGTTGAAGTTGTTGGTGTGGCCTTGCCCCAGGCTCTGCCCCAGACCTGCAGGCTGAAAAATGATGCTTGAACTAGGAAATCCAAATTTAGGAGATGGAGTCTCTCTGTTGCGAACAAGGGCGAGTCGCATTACCCTTTTGAACCTCAGTTCCCCAACTGTAAAGTAAAGGTACTGATACTTTGCCTCCTTTTATGTCTCTAAGGTGTCGAGGCACAGATTATCATATAAGACAAATCTGTGCAGACTATTTGGCCAGAAGCTTATTTTGCTGTTCTGTTGGATCTGTTTCTTGTGTCATTGCTTGAGACTCAGCTGATCTCTTTGATTGTATTATGTTATTATCCTAATTTAACACTCAGAAGTCCTAAGCCTTGCTTTTCTCTATAAGCAATACATTTAAATAAATGTATATCATAAACCTATTTTTACAAAATATAAATCTCCATGCTTTACACCTGTGATGCTGTCAGTTTGTTGAGCATAGTGTGTATGTATGCTAGTCTGAAAAAGTTTAGTTAAGCATAAATGCCGAACAAGCCAAAAAAATCAAACATCTTCTGAAATAAAATATGGGGAGATTTGAAAATCAAAAGAAAAAAATCTCATTCCTGAAAGAGCGCTCCTCCTTGAACATTTGGTGCCATTGAACTTTGTAGCTAGCAAGTGTGGGAACAGAGTAAAAAAGATGGCTGGGGTCCTTTCATCCTCACAACGGTAGGAACAGTTATGCTTTGTATGGAACAATTAAATACTCATCAGACACATGAGAGAAGGGTCTTTGGCCGCAGCAGGCCCAGGAGCACATCCACACAAGTTGAGCAAGGGTGATGCTGTTCTCTTAGGGCCGTAGCACGGAGCCTGGTCCCCTGGCTAGTTTGCCCCCAGTGGGTGTGCGCAACAGGGACATCTCCAATGCTCAACACAGCTATGTGCATATTGATGCCCCAATTAAAAAAAAAAAAAAGCCTCTGAGGCCCAAAGGGACCAAAGGGACCATGCTGATTAGTCAGGTTGACAGCTGAAGTCTAGGCTTCACATATCTCACCCCAAAATTTCTCCATGAAGCCCACGGTTGTTCATTATCTGCATATCCTTTGTGCATTTTAATGGCTTTTCAGAGTCAGCTTGAGGACGGCACTGAACAGGCTCTGAGCAGTTGAAGGAATTTCCACAAAGAAACAGTTTTCCTCTCTTATCTTCTCTGTGCTTAGAAGAGGCTACAGGATCATCTACCACCACTGCTTAATGAGGAACTAATTCCTCTTGCAAGTCTAGCAGCTGCGGTGGAGCTTCAGCTAATCACTCAGGAATATCCAGTCCTGCTAAAAATATTCAGTGATGGAGATTTTACTAGAGCTTCGTAAGCTCTTAGTCAGCATAATGGGAAGTAAGGGAAAGGTGGGTACTTGTAAGACCACTGTTCCTGATGTGTTCAGGGTTCCCGGTAATAAATAGAAAGTGTCTATATGATAGCAACCTCTTATGGAAGTCCTAAGCTCTGTTGCATTCTCCCCATGGTATCCTACTCTGTGGTCTCATCTGTCTCCCCACCTTCATCCTTGCAAAGATGCCTCCAGACATCTGTTTTGTGGCTGGCTGTATGCTGCAGGGAAACATGCAGTATAATGAAGGCTTTTAATGCAGCTCCAGGTATTTTATGTACTAAATAAAGGCAGGAACAGAATCTTAGTCTGTATTCACACAATTGGAGGTGATGAATTATGCTAAGTTTGCTGTTTCTTTAACTCAGAGAGAAGTATGAACGATGAAAATACAGAAGTCAGCAAGAAATGCCATGCATTACTCTAAAATTTATAGAATTACCATTTCAAATATAAAAATAATTGCAAAGTTAAGAGCAATTAGAGTTCAGTTCATCTGAATTCTTCAAGTTACATATTGAATAGGCCTCCCCAAATTATAATTGATTTCATGGTGCAATTTTAACAAAACTCAAAAAGTAATATTAAGGAAAAAAATATATAAACTGAAAAAAGTTAATATATGTATTTCCTGTAGGTAACATGACTGCAGATTGAATTTCTCAAATTTCTTTTTCAAAAAATGTTGTGTAAGAAAAAGTGCAAGAAAAGAAGACATTAAATGAAGGTAAATTTCCCATACCCCAAACTAAAAGCAAAATAAGAACATTTCATTATGTCCACTACATATATAGGTCTGTGTAAATTAACTCCTAAAAACAGTGCGCATGTATTGGGTCCTAAAAGTCATCTGTCTTATGACATAAAAAAGGCTTCTTTGGGAAAATGTTTGGCTAATAATTCTTTATGGTAACGGATCTCTTTTCAGAGTCAAGCATTCCAAAATGCTGAATTTCAATTTTTAACAACAGAAATAATAAAATGGAGTAATTTGAGGTTAGTCAGAGAAGAGTTGACAGATAAAGATATTGGGGAATGAGTAGGCATTTAAATCTAAAACACCTCTTTCAGGAAATGCAGTCTGTTTGTCAGCAATAAAGTCATTCGTGAAAGCTTAAAATGATATTGAATATAAAAACTGCTCAAGAGAAACTAAAAAAGAAGTTATACCAAATAACATTCAGAGCCATGAGACCCTCTCTAAACCTACCAAGCTGCTTCTTATCCAAAGCCTACATGCAGGGTCGCTGGATGGGAGACAGGTACGCATCATCCACATGATGAGCCATGATTGCCAGGTGGCCAAATGGCTGATGTATGATTTGCTGTGTAATCCAGGCACTTCACACCACGAGTTCCTTGAGCATCCAGGCTGAGTAATTTTCCCAGGCAAGAATTTGGTCTTGTCTACTCTAGACAGCCCTGCACAGGCACTCCTAAACAAAGAGAGTGACAAGGAAGAATGAGATTATACACTACACATCAATGAAAAGTGGGGGTTTTAAAAGTAAGACCCATTAAAAAGGTGTCAGAGCACTCTGCATTTTTCATGGTGACTTGCCCATGACTGTCTCAAGGTGGCAAATCATGCTTTTTTAAAAAAATTGGCAGGTGTCTCTCACATGTAAAGCAAAAGTGATTCAAATCTTTTCAAGGAATAAATAACAGGACAAAAAACTTTTTAAGAAAGTATTTCTGTGTGGCTTTTTATATGAAAATTCAAAGTCTTCAGAATTTTATATTGATATGAGAATGTATCAGCAATCACAATGCACAAACTTGACTTTTCTCCCCAAATTTTCACTTAAACACTGTAGAAATCATAGGCTGTTGAGTACTTCCTCAGACAGAGCTGAACTTCCTAATTCACAAATGACCATTTAAGTAAACACAGCATAAATGAGTATACCTATTCTGCTGAAAAACATGATCAGGAAAGATTTCTAAAATGCATTTCTTTATTTTCTTATTCACCTGTTACTATCTTTTCTTCTTTCCCTTCTCCCAAGTGTAAATTATATTTAGACTAGCATACCAACATGTAATTACATGTATTTTCATTATCTCATAATTTGGCTTGGGAATCTACACTGTATGCACAAAATGCTGATTGCCTGCAGCTGCAGACAAATGATTATTTAGATACGCAAGCTAGTTGATGAGATGAACCAGAAACTTGGCTGAAAGTCACTCTCAGTCTTGGTGCTTGGTAAAACAGCTCGAACCCCTGGGGTACATTGGGACTAAAGGGCCCAGATAAATTCGTCTACTGTATTTGTTCTGGCCTTAGCCCACAGCAGTATACAATATCCTTGACTGCTTACAGTATAAATATTTACTTCAAAATGCTTCTGCGATTTAGACAGTGGTCCAGTTTTGGGGATAAGGCAGTGAACAGCAAAGTAATGCTGAATGGCATTTATTTTAGCCAACTTTACTAACCATCACACCCCTGGTCTTCATTTCTTCACAGCTCGCTGTTTATTTAGCAAGTGGTATCTTTCAAATTGAAAAAAAAAGGCAGCCAAGAATACTGGAAAGCTTATGATAATGATTATTTCACATAGCTTTCTGAATGAGAAAATAAATGTCTGCAATTAATTGTAACACCTGTGCTTTCCAGCTGTCAAAACCACCAAAAAAAAAAAAAAATCAAAAGAAATCTGAAAAAAAGAGCTTCAGCCTCCTGAAAAGCTGACCTTTCCAGGTGTCCTGGTTTTGGCTGGGATAGAGTTAATTTTCTTCCTAGTAGCTGGTAGGGTGCTGTGTTTTGGATTTAGGATGAGAATGCTGTTGATAACACACCGGTGTTTCAGTTGTTGCTGAGCAGCGCTTACACTAAGTCAAGGACTTTTCAGCTTCTCCCCCCACCCCACCAGTGAGGAGGCTGGGGGGGCACAAGGGGTTGGGGGGGGACACAGCCGGGACAGCCGACCCCGACTGACCCAAGGGAGATCCCAGCCCGTAGGACGTCGTGCTGAACAATAAAACTGGGGGGAGTTGGTGGCTGGGCATCGGTCAGCGGGTGGTGAGCAATTGCATTGTGCATCACTTGGTTTTTATATTCTTTTATCATTGTTATTATTTTCCCTACCTTTTCTCTCCTATTAAACTGTCTTTATCTCAGCCCACAAGTTTTTACCTTTTTTCCAGTTCTCTCCCCCGTCGCACTGGGGGTGGGGAGTGAGCAAACGCCTGTGTGGTGTTTAGCTGCCTGCTGGGTTAAACCACAACACCAGGTACCTCAAATACTATCAACAACTTGAAAAAAAAAAAAAAATAGAAGCAAAAACATACTTCCATAACATAGATCTAAAACTCCTGGTAAGGAAAACCCCTAAACATCTTTAAAACCCTCACTACTTTCCCAGGCATCTAAATGCCTCAAAGCCTTCAAAAACTCAGCCTGTCCCTACGATCTCGACAAATCAAGAAATCCCAAGTACACAAATGCAGTATTTCAAGGAAAAAATTTCCATTAGTGACAGCAATGCAGTAAAACACCTTCTTTACATCAGTGAATACAGAAACATGGATTATTTGAAACTCATAACGGGGGACTGAGAGCATCCCGGAGGTCGAGCCGCAGCACCACCTTCCCCAGGTCCCGCGCAGACTCCTGAAGTGGACGGGCTTGTCCCCAGCCTCCAGCCCAGCTCCCAACTGTCTCCACATCCCGGGAAGCACTGGTGCTCTGCCCCGGCCGCTGCTCCCTGCTCATGCTACAGCAGGCCTTTTTTTTTCCCCAGGAGAGCCAAAATAAGATGATGCCCCGTTGTGGGTCCAATTGAGAAACACAGTACTGCGTGGTGAGACCTGCTAAAACTAATGTGCAGTGGGGAAAACAAAATGGAAACAAGCATCTATTCACTTGCAAAAGAGGATTTTAATTTGACGAGCCACTATGATCTTAAAGAAAACAAAAAGGCAGTATGGTTAGGGTACATTGTTTCTGCCTTCAGACAGGGAAACACAGCTGAAGAGATGGCTTGTCAATATTCTTTTTGGTGATATTTTCTACAAATTGTTTTCTTTCTAGGCAAAATGTTTTCCACGCAGTAAATAATGCCAAACATCACTGTAAATTCTGTACTTCCATTCAGCTTTGTTTAATTCCTATTCTAGAAACACATATCTGTAAGAGAAAATTTGAAAATCAAATCTCATCTGACCTTCACCTGTGTAACATAGCTAGGTTTAAGATAGTATTTGAAGATGAAAATCACTGTAGTAACTCCAGGTATATCAGATATATATAGTTCACATGAAGAATAACTGAACACAAGAAGCCTTCTTTTTTCTTTTTTTCTTTTTTTTTTTTCCTTTCCAGAATGCAGGTGATTTTATTAGGTCAAGTACGTGATTTTCTTTTCTTTACAGGGCAGAAAATAATTTCAGTGTCGGCATCCTATTTTAACAGGCTGACTGGAGTTGCTTTAGCAAGATATATATTTTAAGACTGTGGCAATGAAAGGTCTCATTTTGAACTCTGTCCTAAATACACAGAATCTGATGCATGTATTAACTATTGAACTTCAGTGGGCTTGTATAATTAGATCTGAACAAGTATTTCAGAGGTGATTCCTGTTCTGTCTTGCTGTACATATTTGTCATCACTTCTTTATTATTTATTCTCTATTTACATTGAAAAAAACAGTGTCTGAAACAAGACATGCCTGCCTAACATTATCAACACATTCATCTGTGAAGCTTTGCCATTGCGGTCGGTAATGCTTTAAGAACAAAAAGGTTGTATCCGCGTATTGTTAATAATTATTAGGAAAGTGTGCAAATGTAGCAGTCCTGTCCCAGGGTTTGGTAAGTAAGGTCATGGTACAATAAGGGTTGCAGGCTCTGTAAGCATTAGTTGTATTTGCATATGTCAGAACAGTCTGTGAATACTAACGGCACAAACACTTCACATCTGCTTCTGTTTACTCCCATGCTAACAGTCAAAAGTACAGAAGTACTGTGTTAATTGCTCTGTTACATACTGACTGTTGACACATTCTCCATAGAGCTTTCATAAATACACTGTTGCAAACAAACTACTAATGACTTTGCTTATTTCCAGCCCATCTTTAAAGGAAATCCAGAATATATACACAGATTAATGATTCCTCTATTTAGCAGTGTGTCTTGTTGCTTGCTATTGTGGAGGCTTGTATAAAGGCAGTATCAATTAAGTAGCAATTATCTATGAAGTGGGAAAAAAAAGTGATGATATAAATAAGTAATGTGCATGAAGTGAGAATTTCTGAAAACAACTTGAGGTGAACTCTGAGGCAAGGGCACCGACTAGTGAACAAACCCTCTCCATCTGCTCTTCTATCTAAAACCATTAGAGCCCAATTTGAAGTCTGACTAAACAGCAGTGATTACCTGTGGGCCTCCATTGAGATTTTTCACTATATATGACATGCCCTGGAGAAATTTAAAAAAAATAGGATGGGAGCTGAGGGAAAAAAATAAGACTCCTAAAAACCACCACTAACAAGCTAATCATATTTAAATTTGTGCTTCAAGTTTCTTTTTGCTGTGACACTTCAACATAGGAATATAATTATTTTGTTATTAAAAAACAACAAAGGGGCAAACCAAGTCCACTGTTATAGTTAGTGTGGTATTCAGTTCCTGACAATGGTCTGCTTCTTTCCGAAGGAGAGAGAAAATCTCATGGTGCGCCTCGCCTTCCTCAAGCAGCAAGCACTGGTGGTTTTCTGAATGTCCCTTCTCTTCTGATTGTGAAATCTGTCGTCCCCTAAGAATCTTTCCAAAATGGTGTTTTCTCTGCCTTCATCATTCAGTGTAGACATTCATTGGTATAAATGCAGCATAAGGGTATTTTACTTCTTTTTTTTTGAAATGTTTTCCTTTAATTTAATTTGTATGGCAGCAGAAGATAAAATGAAGTTGGTCTTCTTTATCTTATTTGTTATCACATGTCTGTCTCTTGCATTTACACCTTTACTCATTTTGATCAGGACAATCCAGAATGGATGACAGTCACCAGGAGCAAGCCACTCTTTTATTAACTTCATCTTATTCATTCATTCATGTCCTAGATGTTTAATCAGGTCCAATGAGATAACTAACAAACCACGTTATGCTTTTCTTCTATTTAATTTCTTGCAAATCTCCCCACTTTATCATACGTAATGCAGATGGAGATGTACAAGGTAGGCCTTCGGTCTGTAAAGACACTCTCTCTTCCAGCCACCCCCATGGAGTCCCAAGCCTCCTTTATGCCCGGCGGCCGGTGCCTCCAGCCTCAGCTCAAACCACGCTCCAGCTGTGAGCTGCCGTGGCCTCACCGCCCTTTCTCTATATGTGCCAATGCCCGCGAATCCTCCTTACGCAATTTTCTTGTCCTCGTTTTCCACAGAGGTCTAGCTATAAACCTGCAAAGAAAGTGAGAAATCAAGACCGCCCCAGACCAAACCTGAGCAGACTCCAGATGGGATGGTGGGAAGAGAATGAGCGTGTGAGCACAGCTAAACCGCTCCTGTCTCCCACTGCTGACCACCCACCGAGGCACTGTGAAAGCCCTCTCGTCCCACCAAATATCATCTGCACGCAACTGCTGGAGACGTTGCCTCCAGCTTCTCCCACACCCCTGCGTTACTTCTCAGCTTCCACGTGTCTGTTTGACCACGCCGCGTTTGACCATCTCTTCCAGGTGCTGCTTTTGCGCTACGGACAATCCCAAACCACCCCTGCGCACCTGTACGTGCGTGTGCAGGAGAAGGTACAGAAATGGACCTAAAAACCTGCAGCTGCCTCTCCGTGAGAGCTGGGCTCGGTAGAAACTGATTTTGATTCCATGTTTTAACTCAGAACAACATTGCTGAAAGCAGGTATTTCTCCAGGCTCGCTCTTGTTTATCTCAGCTTGGCTGTAATGACCCGTACAAAATTCCTTAAAATCCTTCAAGGTCCTGCTCTGTGGTCTCTGCTCTATCTCATTTTTCAAACCCTTATTAGATCTTGCAGACAGATTTCACCAAGAATCAGTGCCCAGAAGTCAGAAAAAAGCATTTTTCAAAGAATTCTAGAATTACGAATAAAGGTCTATCAACGTTATTCTCCTGGGTACCAAAATTAGACCTTTCCAAAGAAAACTAGAAGTGGTTTGCTCCTTAGCTCCCGGCTCAGCCTTGGCTTTTGGACTCAGCACTAAATGCAGAAGCTGAGCACGGGCTGGAGCCAGGGCTGCTCGGCAGTTCTGCGGCAGGTGAAGTGGGGAGTCAGCAAACACTGGCTGTAGAGTACGGTTTGCAAAAATTCAAGTTTCCTTGAGAAGGCTTGAGAGCTCAGCCACATTTAGAGAGCCCTTTAGGAAGAACTATTCCCAGCGTTTCTGTGGACTTGAGCTTCTCAATATTAGAATAAAAATGTGGATTGTTCCAATGAGTAATTCTAGGGAACTGGAAGATGTTGGGTTCTTGGGGTCTCGACTGCTTGCACTAGGGTTTGCCATGAATGTGGGAGCCTAAAACTTCCCTGGTGGGGTTGCTTCTGGCAAAGGTCATGACTGTGCTCAGGTTGGCAAAACCAAATCATTTTTATCACACTTTTGTTAGAACACTCCTGATCAATTTTCTGTTTACCTGCTAAAGTGATCTCTTATTAATTCAGACCTGGGTTATATTAGCAATGACAAGAGATCAGCAACAACCAGGTTTATTTGTTGCAGTGTTGCTTATTTACAATAATGTACCTAATCCTGTTTTTTTTGCAGATTTTTTTTGTTTGATTTTTTTGTTTTAAATACATGAGAACCCAGGCAATCAGAGAACCTTTCTCTGCTTTCAAACCTAACCAAACACCCTGACTCATCAGCCTGCTCCATCTGTAATGGTCTCAAAGGTCTGACTGCTACGGCATCCTTCTTCTAATACTGGTTTTAGTTCTCTCATTCATTAGCCATATCTCATTACAGCACTACTCAACAGCATCTCTTAATCTCTGCGTAGAGTCTGATATACATTTATAGCTTGTGTTTCAGATTTGGAAGCAATGATTGTTTAGGCCAACTGCTGCTATAAAGGGAGGCAATGATTTCCTGCTATTTTCTCAAAGAGAAGTTTTAAAACAAGCAGTCTCAAAAGTCTTCAGACAAACCTGCGAAGAAAAATAGCTCTGTTTTTTCTTTACAAAATGTATGTAGAAGAGAAATCTTAGGATCTCAAAGGGTTTGGCCATGCCTAATTTAAACATTACCTTAGTTGATTTCAACAGTTCCTATGAGTTGGGGTGTTTGAGCTAGCAATTCTGAACACGGTAAGATTAGTACAACCTGGAGTATGCCGGGGAGGCAGGACTGGGAGTGAGATTGCCTCATGGCTGTGTGAAGACAGGTAAAGTGCCCTGTGTAAATACTATGTCTCTGTGGGTTCTCACTCAGTGAAATGAGGAAATGACACTTATTTTATTTTATGAAGTACTTTGAAGTCCTTAGATAAAAGCACTATATGAAGGAGAGCCTTGAATGTCTTGAAAGTCCTGAATAGATTGGTTTCTACCTCTGCCTAAGTGCTGTTGAGATCCTCAAATAAGGTATTTCCTCGCCTATAGTGAGCAGTTCAATCCAACCTGCTCAGGGCATCCCTAAAGCACACAGACAGGACTAAGCTCTTCAAAAAAGCACCCTTAACTTGTGATGTATGTCCACCTTGTTAAAAAAAAAAAAAAAAAAAAAAAAAGCCTGTCCTTTAATGTAGTAATCTAATGAGGAAGTGTAAGGCTTAGGTCCTTTTTCTTCTTCTACCTCAAGGAAATCAGATACACTTTTTCCTACCTTTTAGGCAAACACCGACTATCAGATTATCAAAGCCCTTTCTAGGGACACTCACTTCATTTTATATTCAAATTTAAAATTAAGTAGGTTGGCTCTGGGTCTGGATGTCTCTGTGGATCTAGCATTAAATGATTCAACTAAACCTGCCTGGAAAGCATATGTCACAGCAAGGAACATGTCATTCTTCTCTAATATCCCTACCAGCATATATAAAAGCAGGTAGGTAGATGGCTCTGTGGCTCCTGGATGCAAATTAAATGAACGAACGATGTGCCAAATCATGGTCATATCTCTTGTACTGAAATCATAAAAAGAGATTGCAAAGTGAAAAGTATAGTGAAGTCCTTTGGTTTGACATTCTCAGTTGCAAAACAGAATAATAAGTTTTCTACAAATTTCATACATAAATATCTTTCTTACCTTAGATTTGTCTTCACAAACTGCCAAAGTGAAGAAAGGCTTTTAAAAAGGAGATATTACAAGATGATAAGTAGATGAGTTATGGAGAAAAAAATAGAAAATTAAGTTTAAGATCAGCTACTAGTCACCAGCATGTCAGTGATATATCAGTACACTTCTTCTTTATCTACTAAATATTAGTCCTTTATTAAATGTTTTACCTGAGCTACAGATGTGCTTGTCACATTCTTGTTTCCAAATTACAACATTAATAAGTTAAAATGAAATATCTGACATATTTTAAAAGGTGTGGCAAATCTAAAAATGCCATCGCATGTAGCAAAACAACTATGACACATAAGTGCTAGCTAATGAAAACATATCTTTCATGAAAATATATGTTCCATAGGTATTTTGGATATTTAATTACTAGATAATGTGTAATTACTTTGGTAGAAAATCTCACTAAAGCATAGTCAGGTAGGCTGACTTTCATTTAAGTTAAGCATGGTGGAAGGAGAAGAACTGAAGCGTTCCTTTCCTGTTTTCTGTATAACATCACTATTTTTAGAAGTGTCTGAGTTTTTCAATTCCTATTCATGTAATTAACTTAACTACATTAAGAAAGAGACTTCTCTGCTGTTGGTAACAATATCTCTGTAAAATCTGTGACAGTAATTTATATCCAAACCCCTTCAATTAAACCTAAAGTAATTGGCAATTTGAAAGACTTTTTTTTTCCCCATAACATTGGTAACATTTAAACACATACATGCAAGTAACTCCAGTTTATGGATAATTTTTTCAGACACTTTTAAGATGGTTGAGCAGCCTTAGACTTTGAATGTCATTTAGTTGAGGAAGCCAACAGCTGGCTGCGCAGTCTTCGGTTTGGCAGTCCACTAAGGCTGTCCTTGGCTGCGAACAAATATATGATAACCCTCAATACTCATTTTGCTTTCGACTCCCTCCTCAATATATATAGACATAGCTGGAACAGTTTCTGCTTTCCACTTACAAACTGAAGCAAATATATCACAGATCTTTCACGAGTCCTGAAATTGTGTATGTCAATACGTAGGTACCCGAGTGTGTGATAACAGAGCAGCAGGTTCTGCACTGGTCCGTGTTTCTGTTTCCTGGAAATGTGGTTAGTAGGATATATTTAATGGCTGGTTGACCATTAAAGAAGCAGGTCCGCAGCTATGGCCTCATGGAAGTTTTACAAGCGTCCTGCCCTTCACCATGCCTGGGGAAGCTGATTACTAAATGCTCCTTGCCTTCCTCTTAAAGCCAGCCCATCTTGTCTGGGATTGCTTGCTCAAGTAAGGAAGGGGTTAGCTCTGCACAATTATCCAGGAATAATTCTTACCCATCTTAAATGTTGCTCTGTCCAGACATCACATGCAGCAGATTGGTACAACCAATATGCCATACAGATTGCAAAGAATATTCTGGTAATGTTTTAACAACTGGTTCTTTCTAGAAGGCATCTTTATACCCTGAATGTCTCAGGTAGCAATGCTACAGAAGTTTACTGTGCACTAAAGGAACTACAAATATTGTGACTCAAAGGGTTTCATGTTCATATTTTATGCTCAATGTTTAGATTTTTTCATTTTCTGAACCACATTTAATAGGCAGGGAAGCTTTCGTACTACTTTGACCAGACAGTGCACCTAACAACTATAGTTTAACATGGCTATCCTTTGTGAGATTTACCCCTACACTTCTGTTTGCTTCTTTATACACTCTATGGTGGCCAAACAGTTATGTTAGAATCAGTACATTTGCAGCTGCTTCCTGGGTCTTTATGATGCTCTGCAGCGATCTCCCATTTTCTCTTGTTTTTCCCACTGGCAAAGCTCAGGTAGAAAAGTGATCCAATTTTTCCTGCAGTTTTCAGCCAGCATACCTTTTCAGGGCTGAGTCCATCCCTGGTTTTTGGTCTCTGATATTCTGTGACTCTAATGGAATTCCTCTTAAGGAATTTCCTTTCAGCTTTCTAGTCTAGGTTTATAGTAACATTTACCAAGAAATACAGAAAACCAATGAGAAAAAAAGAGGACCTATTCACTGGCATATGTTTAAAAAGGAAAGAATTTGTCTGTGCATTCCCCAATTTTCACACCCACAGCTTTCAGCTTCATGGCAATCTTAGTCCATTTCATATGGGAGTTGTGTCAAACTGAGAGCTGAGGGAAAAGGAAGGATTGCCTAGTGAACAGAGGTTAGCAATATTATCATAAACCTAAAATAAAATCCTCCTCATTTTTAGAGATCAAAGTCAACACAGGATATATAATTTTTCATGTTTTTCTCCACATTTACTCAAAGCAGCCTTCTGGATTTGAGGGTCAGTGAAATAACTAAGGGAGAACTGTCCAAACCTAATTCATTCATTTTCTGGTAATGCTGGTAGGAAAAACCTTGGAGATCACTCCTCTGCTGCAGAGGAGGTGGAGCTCAGCTGCTCATGCTTGTTAACAACTGAAATGAAGCAAATAATTTCCATGAGCAATCTCTCGGGAAAATGTTGTCTGTTGGGTCTGTTTGTGAATTGTCTGAGCAGATCATGGGATTCTTGGATTTGCCCATTCCTTTTGAATATTTGGTTATTTCCTCATTAAGTAAATCTTGGTGTAGGACCATTGGCAAACAGTTTACTGCACATTCTTGAAATAAGCACTGTACATTGTTTTAGTCTTCTGCATAGGTGACATTGTACTGTTTAATTTTTTTCAGCTACAACTCAAACAGAAAATTGCAAGAGTTACAACTCACAGTGCAATGTCGAAGCTGACTTTGTTGAATTAGTGGAGCACTTCACCTCCCAAGCCTGCACTTCATGAATATTCATGGTAGTAAAAGCTGTGTACTTGAACATTCCTGGAAAGGAAATAACAGATTGGTGAGAGCGAAGTCAAACTAAAATTTAGTTTAGAGCTTGAATATGTTTTTTTTTTTTTCTTTCCCCCAGTGTTTGGGAAAAAATGTGCTGCCACTGTGTTCTTCTGTGTTGACAAAATACACTTTTCTAACTAGGAAGGTTAAGCCAGTGCTTGACCTATACAATACAGAAGAAAACTGAAATACCCACAGATGCTTCCATGGACATTGGATGTGATTGAAAGAAGAGGTGGTTGCTCTGTCCAGAACCACTTTACCTAATTTTCTGAATGTCCCTTGATGGAGCTATTCACAAAGTTCAGAACAGCTCATGTAGCACAGTATCATACAGGATTATGTGTCTATAACATTTTCATCACTTGCCTTGTGGTCCGTGCTGAGGCCCCAACCTTATAAACACTTACATGCTCACTCACTTTGGTAGTGCAGCATTTCTAATCGCTTCACTGAAGTATTTATGCTCTGTTATGCTGAACAAGGCTTTAATGCTCTAAGGGTACAGGAGCTACTTTAAAATAAAGAGCATCTATAAATCACTGTGCTATGTACTATACAAGGGCTCTTCTTGCCTATTTCTTTCAACTTTTGTTTTTTATTTCCATTTCCATTTCCAACATGTTTCATCCAGCTCCAGACCACTGTTGTGTTGCGTTTTTTTAACTCACTTGTTTACTGCTCATATCCCTTGCACTCTCACTTTATTTTTGTTAAGCAAAACCACCTCCTCTTCTTTTGTTAACCATTTACTTTGCTTTGCTTCCTTTCTTCTGCTTCCAGGCTGATCTTTGCACCCTGCGCTGTTCTCTCTGCCTTCATAATGCCATCTGTGTGTTCTCTCCATGGCCTCTCCACTAATCTTCATTTATAATATAATTTATAAATAATACTTAGCATTTACATATCCTTTTACAAATATTAATTAATTAGTGCTCATGTACTTGTAGAAAGCAAGCACATTGTCCTCACTTGACAGATGGGGAAACAACAGCTGAGAGGACGCTGTCTGCTCTCTGCTTTCATGGTGCCTAACACAATGGGGTCTTTTGCAATATTTGCTTTATGGACATTACAGTAACAAAAATTAACCGCAGCAATGCTAAGTGATTTAATCAGAGCAGAAACCGGAATCAGATTGCAACAGAGGTGTCCCTGCACTTATGTTTGATTTTTATTCTAACACAGTACCTAATCCAGAGCATTGCTCTCCTAAGGCTGTTATGAAAGTACTTCAGTGTTCCCCATCAGTGAAACAGCTGGACACCACCCAGATGTTTCAAAGAAGAAAACCACCCTGCAGAGCAGGGAAGAAGTATACTACAGAAATTTAATTTTCAAGGAAAAAACCAACCCTCTCCCCATCCCCAGTGATGGGGATTGGGAGGGGGGGGCTTTGATTAGCTTTTAGCCTTAAATATTGTTTTTTTCTGTTTCTAGGCCCTAATATAACAGGAAGGGCTGGGAATTTCTTTTTGAAAAGGATTATTATGATTAGCCTTATCACATTTAGTGTCCAAAATCAGGGAGCTGCTTTCTCAGGTTTCCTGAACCCCAAAGGCCCACTGTATTTGCAAGAGTACATGTCTAAATATTGGACATTACTGAATCTATTTGACTAAGTTACTACTAGTAGCACAGCAGCTGCTGTACCGTTTTCTAACCTAACATGTATTTGCCAGCCATATTATCAGATTTACACAGAGGTTGTTGTTGCCAAAAGCAGAGGAGAGGTAAATTCCAACACTGTGACCCTTTGCAATCAAGAAACCTGTGTTTTATTCTACTGCCTCTCCATGGAACGTAAGGGAAAGGCTCCCAATGAACCCCGAAACTCATCCACAAATGTGAGTATAGATTCAGTGTTACAGGTAACTCAGATACCACTGTAAAAAGACAGCCAGCCACTGCACTGAAGAGAAGTTGGTGGAAAAAATGTTTGGAACAAGATTTTTAAGATTAGAAAGAATAACACTCCAAGTAGCCCCAAATTTGACATTTCACATCCCTTAATATATTTAAATACACGTATACCTACAAACATACACACATGCCTCCAGTATCCTTCCTATTAATGCTGCTGGGAATTTTCCTGGCTCGATGTCAAATCCCAGCCTCCGAAGCGAGCATTGCTGGGCTGGATGTCGGTGCCTAACAAAATTCTCCTTCCATGTAACCTGTAACCCCAAATCCCCACAGCAGCAGCACTCCGGGGAAAGGTGCAGCAAAGCAAAGCAAGGGCAGCCGCAAGCACCAGCGAGGTTCTGGCAGTTTGGGAGAACAGTTTGCAAAAGGGACGGTCGCCGATTTTGACTATAGAGCCGTGGCGGTGAAAATCTCGCGGATGAAGGGGCCGGTGTTGTTTCTGCTCTGCCAGAGCTTCCCATCCCTGGAAGAGCATCAACTCCAGGGGGGGAAAAAAAAATAAAATAATAAAAAAAATAACAGAAGAGCCTAAAAAAAGGGACTCGGTTGCCAAATACCAGGTGCCATCTAGTGGCTACGGGATAAACTGTCGCTGCGTGCTCGGGGACACGGAGGAAAAGTGTCTTCGCAACGAAGCGGCGGAGAGAGCGGAGCGGCTCTTCTGCGCGGTGTCAGACCCCGGAGCCCTTCGGCGGGGCTGTCCCTGCCCTCCGCACAGGCTGGATTTGTGCTGGGGGTCTGGCTATAACCCACTCAAACCGCCCAAGTTTGTCCCTGGCGTTTAGCGGTGGTTGGGAGTTGCTTGGCGGTCCGTTCTCTTGGGATGCTGCGAGCTTAAAAGGGGCTTCTGCCGAGTCCTTCCGATGAAAAATGCGATGGTGGAACTTCTCCTGTGAAGGAGAAGCCAAGTAGACTGATCGTAGCTGCTGGGCACATGCTGGGAAAGTGCCTTTCTGTAGGTCCAAAAATTCACTCAAATCCTCATCGGCCCCAGCTGCCCGTGCCGCCTGGGGTTGCCTTTGCTGTGCTGAAATGCAAAAGCAGCCGGCTGGCTGTGGGACAGAGCCCACGGGTCTCGCGTGGGGGGCAGCTCCCCGAGCGAGTGAAGCGTTGAGAGTCAGACCCTCTTTTGTGAGATGGGAAACATGCCTGCACTGACCTTGGCTCCAAATGGTGAGTGCCTTCCTGCGGACCGAAGGCTAGAAAAACTGGCTCTGTGTCACGACAGAAGTAGTAGCCTACAAAAGAAGTTTGGGAGACACAGATCTTGCGCCAAGGAGTGCTATTTTCCCCTTTGCAAGGGAGGGTTTGTAAGGTCTTAACAAGAATTTTTGGCAAAAACATACAGCACAATTTGGGGGCACGGTGTGAATACATGCATGTGTTCTCAAGGTTAAAAATCTGCTCTTACAGACTTTTAGTTAGTCAGAAGTTCATGAACAAACCTGAGGTTTTTGGTAAAAAAAAAAATACCCAGATTCTGTTTCTCATTAAAATGTCTGCTAATCTTGTAAGAGGCTAACTTGACTAAGACCACCTATTTGGTCCACAAGTACACTAATAATTAAAACCAGCTTAAGAATTTAGTTTGGTAAAATGCAGCTTTTTAGTAACATTTAATAAAATGCAGGGAAATAGCTACTCTGGTGAGTTCATGGCTTTTTTTCACAGTCTTGATTGTTGCTGCGACCAGCACTTTTTAACCAGTCCCCTCCCATGTCTGAAGCAGAGAACCACCTTCTACTGCAGATGCTCTTCCTTAAGAGACACATGCCCACATGTAATGCTGAGATCATGATGGTGGTCAGTGGCCATGATGTTATATGAAAGCCAAGGAATATACACCTTCAGGTGGACTAGCGCCTCAGAGGAGCCCACGTAAAGAGATGATGTCTAGCACCAAGCCAGCACTTGTGTTCCACTCCCTCATATGATCTACCACAGGCTTACTCTTGACCCAGTGACCCAGACATAGACTCACACCACATGGATTCTTATACCCTGAAGAATGGTAAACTTTACTGCTAAAAAGAAAACAAGTGAATATCCACATGATTGTTATCTAGCAGTCAGGTTGGGAGCAGAGATTTTGAGTTAAAAAAAAAAAAAAAAAAGAATCTCAGGTCCCAAATTCCAGGACACACTTTCCAATGTATGTGTCCTAATCACCGTGAAGTAGTCTCCCTTCCCTCAGTTCTCCTGGCTCTGTGACTTGTGGCTTCTTTGCTGCACAGTGGTCCAACAGAAGCAACAGGCTGTCTGGCATCTCTGATTCAAATGCTGATGACTCAAAGAGATGGCATTCAGTCTGTCCCCTACTTCATGTCTCCTCCCGGTTAGCTTTAGGATGCTTCCTGCACAGATTATTTCAGCCTGTCCTTTTGCACCACTGCTTTCCACACACTCTAAAGGAAACAGAAATATATGTATGAAGCTTTAAATCTATTCTGCGGGTTAAGGACAACATTTAGGAGCTGTCACAGTGCCTACTAATTTGTGGGTGCCTGGCTTCTCTTTTGGCTCTCAACTGGACTCAAATGCTTTACAGAAGTCTTGGGGAATACATGTGTGCACAGCCTCTCTGTCCAAGCTGCCCCAAGAGCTCAGGCACTGTGTGTGCTGACATATCTATGGGACTTCCAGGTCAAAGCATGTTGTACCTAGCTGGGTAGAAGAAACTTAGCAACAATCTGTGCCTGCTAGTATAGATGTGCTTGAAGAATTTTATAGCCATCTGTATCAATCAGATGAGTAATATCATAGAAGAGTAATAAATGAACAGATTTTTCTGTTATAAACAAATGGGGATTTTGATACTGTACTTAAGTAATCCCCAGTTGCATCTAGACTCTATGTATGATCTTACCTGCGCTAACTGTATAGCTACTTGGATCATCCTGTTCTTAAAGTATCAGTTTGTCATTAACGCCTTGAGTCTTCTGGGATTTCATCTGTGCAATGTTGATGTTGATTATCTGTGGCACAGTATTCGGCTGTTTCTCAGTTAGGTTAACAAGTCTACCAGAAGGCTGTTGCAGGGATTTTGATATACCTCAGCTAACTTGAGCATCCCAGTACCTCTCTGCATTGTGCAGCGAAGACTTAGGTTTACACTTCTTTCTAAAGCCATTTCTTTTAACATTTCTGAGTGTAGCTTTCTGGCCCTGAAGATATGGAGACATTGTGTTGTTTAACATCCTCCCCAGTGACTGAAGGAATAAAATGCATGGTATATAAAATGAAATAAAATATGAATTCATTAACCTCTTCCTTTCAAAACAGAGGAGAAATATGTATTAATGATTCTTTAGTATTCCATATTCCATATTATTCCTCTTTATTGATCTTAATAGATTTTCCTTGTTATTTTTCACTAGTACCTTTAGATTCCCTCTTCAGTTAAATTCTTAACTTCTGATTTGTATTTTGCCCATTTTCATTTGTACTATAACCTGTTTTATCAATTAGATTGGGAGTTCATAACAGATTTTTCAGCCTTTTTATGAACCATACAGAGTGCCACTTCTATTTCTTTTGCTAGTAGGAAAGGGGAAATGCAGAGTCTTATAAGAATATGCAAAAATACCAAAAGAATCAACAAATTGTTCTAAAACTCACAATTGACAGGAATTTTGGCCAAAAGTTAGTTGAAACACCCTTAAATCAAAACATGAACTGAGTATATTGGATATTTCTGGGTGAGGATGTACATTTGGAAGTTGGGAGGACCCTCTCAAGAGATTCCTTTCTGACATTTAAATTCTTGGTAAGCTGCATAAACACATTGATAACAACTAACTGTGGCCTATCAACCAGTGGTATTTCCCAAATAACTGGTTGATCTCTTCAGTTTATTTCCACCAGCTAGAGTGACACCACAGACAGCTGCACATACGTTAAATACTTTCCTCGTATTACTTTTCGATGTGAGCCACTGCTGCGATTGCCACAGGGATGTTACTCGCTCAGTAATGGGAAGGGAGCTTGCCCACAAAATGTCAAGTGGGGAGAAAAGCAGCTTGCAAAGCTGCAACTATTAAGTTGTGGTCTCCCCTAAGAAAGCGTTTGAAAACTTGACACCTATGGAGTTTGATATGTGCTGTAATTGTGAGAGAAAGAAACAGCGAAGGAGGAGAAAGTTTTACCTAAAGCATCCATGAACAAAGAAAAGCAGAATGAGCGTTAATCTTTTTTCTCTGAAGTTAGATTGAACTACAGTGTAAAAGGCTGACTGCAAACACTTGCTATTTGTAAGTAACTTTACTCACATGAAAAGTCCTTGACTTCAGTGAGATGACTCTCAGTTACTTGTTTTCCTCTTGTCCCTCCCATCTACTCTCAGTGTTTAGACAGTATTTCTAATGGGTTTACCTTCGGCAGCAGTTGTTTGGCAGAAAAGACCAGAACCAGACCTCAAACATCCATCTGTGGCTGAGGGGTTGATGGCTGGATCAATTTCTTATTTTTTTTAAACAGCATACTTTGTGACTAATTGGTTTTTTTCCCAAATTTTTCAGCTCGGTGAAAAGAAGATGGCAAATGAAGTATGTGAAACAAATTATTTCCTTTTCTGAAATTCTTAACTGAAAATAGAAAGTGAAATTTCCAGGTACATATAGTGCAAACACAGGTAGGAACAGCAAGTTCCTTTCTGGAGTAAATTGCTGGAGATTTTCTTTCTGGAGATTGCATTGTGAGTAAAAGTAGCAGAATTTTACTACGTATCAATAAGCTGGTAACTTGCAATGTACATATTTATCTGTGTTCATGCATAGATTCTGATTCACTGTTCTAATAAGAAAGATTGTGTATACAGTATAAATGACACTGAAAGCTATAGGCAAGGATATAAATAAGTTATTGTATAGATCCACATATTTTCTTTTCCCTTCTGGCAACCCCATGGGAGTCAATGTTAAGAAAAAATGTAGCTAAGTGTTTATACCATTACAAGCTCAACATCCTCATGGCTTCCATGAATACCAAATGAGCTTCATACCAGTGAAAGCAGGTCACTGTTAAGTTCTATTTTTTGCTGGTGCACCTGCTGACAGAAGGGATTTTTACTAGCCTACCTATGCGCACAGGTGTACTCTATGTCAGCCTCACTGGAATCGTGGTCCACGTAAATTGCTCAGGAAAAGGCTTCGAAGGTGTAGCCGGTAAACCTGATACGTGAAAGCATTACCTAACAAGAAGGTGCAAAACTGCACCTATGATGAGGATGCTCAGGTGCTAAGTGTGCAACGTTATCAGGATGAATGAAACAAAAGTTGTGCTAGATGCAGGATGAAAGAGAAGATGTTGAAACGAAAACATCTAGCACTGTTGGCCATGAAGCAAAGACTTGATGCAATGCAAATACAGAAATAGCATGGTATAAATGAGAGTGGCAACATGGAGATGAGCATGTGCTCCAAGGGAAGGCTTCTGGGGTTGAGGCCATTCACCTTGCCATGGGCAGGTTGGACTTTAATTCTTGCTCTGATCATTGCTGGTCAAACTGTGTTAGGGCCATGTTTGTGTGCAGTAGACTTGACCAAACCTTTGCCATAGAACGAGTCTGTGATCTCTCTTTCAAACAAGCCTGGTGCTAAGACCTCTTCCCTGTATCCCTACTGGCACTGAGGTTCTTGAGACCTTGGCACTTATTTATTGAACTCAAAGACATATCTGATAACAGCAGCAGAAACAGCAAAGGCTATATTGATCTGCAGCCACAGGGACCACCAATGAACCTATGCGACACCCTTATGTATCTTTTCCCAGAGCTTTAGTCTTGAAGATATATTTTCTCAAAAAAGTCTGAAGCACTCCAATGGCTCCAGTGGCTGTCTTTCCTGTGATTTTAGAGGGTGCTGGATTATATCCAGTGGGAGAAGTTTTCAAGTTTTTTTCTAAAATGCAATTGCATTGGCACTTTAAGTGTATTCATTTAATTAAACATTCATGTGCTTTATTCCACAAGTGTCACTAGGCATTTTGTAAGTATAAGATAAAGGACAAATGATCTGAAATAGTCTAAGAGTAGGATATGTTCCTAGTGACATAAATATCTGATGTCTTAGTGATAAAAACATACAAACACATAAAGGAATAAATAATTAAGTAAATATAAAAGAATGCACTTAGGATGTTGGTGAAGGAGGCAAATGATAGAAGGAAGAGCACTTTGAAAAGAGCAGTCTGCTCTCTAGATAATCATTAGTGCATGTGTCACTGAGGAAGCTGTAGTTTAAGTATTTTCATGGAGCTTTTATCCTTTGCTCTCCATTCCCATTTTTCAGCTTTTCGCATGGAATACTTCTCCGCCAACTTGAGCAATGTATTCTTAGAAATCTAATACATGGTGGCCATCAGACTGCCCTCTTTAGCCACTGCAACAGGCACCTTCAGAATGTGGCTCATCCCACTCTGATACACTTCTTGGAGGTACATGAGATGTTTTAGGGCATCCTTGTAATTGCCCATTGTTTCATATTTAAAAAGAAGAAATGACTGACAAACACTTAAGCTTCTGAGAAAACTTATGTGACTCCTTCCTGTATGTTCCTATTCCTATTTTTTTTCCAGTACCCATCTATCCTTGTTTCATTGGCATCTAAATATGTAATTTTTCCTTCCTATCTCAAATCTATTAATTTTTCTCTTTTCTATTTAATTTTAACTTCTGTGCAGGATTATAGAGTTCCACTTCTTTTTTTCTTCTTTTTTTTTTTTTAGCATGGAAATGAAAAGTGAAGATTTATGAACAGTTTTGCAGAAAGAGCATGTAAAAAATCTGTACTTCTTGTCAAATTATGTGTAGAGGGTTTTTTTTCATCTTTTGTTGTAAGGAGGAAAATCTTGGACATGCACCAGGCATGCCAGGGCGCTGACATGGGCCGTGTTGAAGGAGCAGCAGAGTGTGTGCTGTGAGTGCCCAGGAGCCCAGGGAGGCAGGCAGCCTGGTAGCCTGTGTCACGGGCAGCGGGGAGCCAGGGAAGGAGCCAGCCTGCAGAGCCAGGCAAGCTGCCAGCCCCTGACCGGCGGGTTGGAAGGCTGGCGAGAAAAAACACAGAATTACTTGCTTCCCTCTTGAAGGTTTTGATGGAATTGACAGGTTCCAGTGAAATGTTTTGATTCTATTAAATCAGAATTTAATGATGGAGAACTATTTTGCTGGTAAATTTCTAACTGACTGGCAATCTCAGCTTCATTGTAGTGATGTGTCCTGCAGCATATATACGGTTTAGGACCAGA